>NC_060138.1:83403686-83711207 GCF_021461385.2 Schistocerca piceifrons
GTAGTTCTAAGTTCTAGGGGACTGATGACCTCAGCTGTTAAGTCCAATAGTGCTCAGAGCCATTTGAACCATTTGAGAATGGTAAACTCGTCCTGGTGTTCTTCGAACCATGCACGATCACTGCGAGCTGTGTGACACTTTGCATTGTCCTACTGGTAGATGCCGTCATGCCAAGAAAAAAACAAATTGCATGTAGGGGTGGACACGGTGCCCAAGGATAGACGAGTATTTGTACTGATCCTATGTGCGTTCTACAATGACGAGATCACCAACAGAATGCCACGGAAACGTTGCGCAGTACATAGCGTTCCCTCCTCCAGCCTGGCTCCTTCCGACGATTGTTGCAGTGTGGTTTGCTTTCAGAAGTTTCACGCCATACACGCCAACGACCATTCGTCATCTGAAAAGACTCTCTGTTGCCACTCAGTAGACGCCCAGTTGAGGTATTGGCGACAAAATTCCAGCTTTTGTCGCCGATAAGCAGCAGTCAGCATGGTTGCATGAACCAGGCATCTGGTACAGAGGACCGTACGCAGCAACGGTCGCTGAACGGCAGTTGAGGAGACGCTGTTGGTAGCTGCTTGATTTATCTGGGCGATCACTTGCTCAACAACTGCACTCCTATTCGCCTTTATACATCTCCGCAGCCGTCGTTCATCCCCTTCAAGTTGGACAAGTGGTGCACCACGGTTGCCTCAGCGCCAGTTTTCGATAGCGGCAGTTTGCCACGCACGATTACTTTATATTTACCCATTACGACAAGAACTGCACTGTTTCCTGGGTCACCCCGACATGATTTGTATAAATTCTCTTTTGCTAGTGTTTCCACCTGCTGTCGGTAAGTCATTATTGCATGTTGATGGTGGAGCTACGCTGTCGTTAAATGAATGTGACTCGACCTGGTATGTATAATGCCTCGTCAGACTAAGGGAGGACCTGAAGGCCCTAATGCTACCGCGTTAAATAAATAAATAAAATGTCGTCCAGTTATCAACAGTTCGCTCAGTCCATTACTACAACGAACTAGAAGATAGTGTTAAGGTTAGGATTCCTTGGAAGAGAGATCAGAAGTGCAAAAGTATTAAACAGAGTTGCTGGTTGTTATGAAACAATGACTGATGGAGGATCAGTAATCTGTAAAGTGGTGGAAACTGAGACGTAGCGACACAGGCCTACGTGTTACCTGTTTGCGTTCGTTTCGGAATATTCTGGCGACGGTCGTTTAGTGGTCTTCCTGACTTTCTGCCAGCTGGAGCGGGTAGCTTTGGCAAAGATTCAGTTTTTATTGCTGGTGTCGATCCCGCGGCCGGAGGTTGTGTGTACTTGTCCGATCATTCGCTGCAGTGGGGTGAACCAGACTCCATTTATCTTGAGACTTTTCTCTTTCCTGTTGAAATTATTGTTGTGCTTGTGAATTTATATGGCTTTCCTAAGTAGTGTCTATTCTTCTCCACAACGAACAAATGGTGGTCCCCGCCGTGGCCAGTTTTCCATCTGTTCCAACCTACGATGCCGTTTGTGATAGATCATCCGGGCATTGATGGATTCCAACATAGACTTTTCCACACGAACACCGTATACGGCATACTTCCGACACTGTGAGCATCAACAATTGTGTAAGAGTTTTCTAATTTGCTCTTAAAGCTCATATCTGATTGTGTAATTTGATGTACCTTTTAAGCGCTATAAAATATGAAGTACAGTGTACCATATAAAAATATAATAGTTAGTGCTAACATTATCATATCCGCTATCAGCCTCTCCACCTCTACATCTACATATATACTCCGCTACCCATCAAGCGGTGTGTGGCGGAGGGCACTATTCGTGTCAAAGTCATATTCCCCCCCCCCCTCCCCCCCCCCCCCACTGTTCCACTCGCGGATCGCGCAAGGGAAAAACGTCTGAACGCCTCAGTACGAGCTCTAATTGTCCTTATCTTTGAATGGTGATCATTGCGCGATATGAAAATTGGTGGTAATAGTATATGCTCTACATCCTCGGCGAAGATCGGATTTTGGAATTTAGGGAGCAGTCCTTTCCGTTTAGCGCGTCGTCTATCTGCAAATGTGTCCCACTTCATACTTTCTATAAGATTTGTAACGCTATCACAATGGCTAAATGTACCAGTCACGAATCTTGCCGCTCTTCTTTGTACCATCTCAATATCTTGAATCACACCCAACTGGTAACGGATCCATATAGACGAACAGTACTCTAAGACTGGACGAAATAACGTATTGTAAGCAATTTCTTTTGTTGAACGGCTGCATCGCTTCAGGATTCTACCAATAAACCGCAATTTAGAGTTCGCCTTACCCGTTACTTGTGTAATCTGATCGTTGCATTTGAGATCATTTCGAATTGCCACACCCAGATACTTGACGTATGTTACCGCTTCCAAAGACTGGGCATTTATACGGTACTCTTATATTAATGGGGATTTTCGCTTTGTTATACGCAGTAGGTTACACTTATTAATATTGAGAGATAACTGCCAGTCATTACACCACGCATTTATTTTCTGCAAATCCTCATTGATTTGTTCACAACTTTCAAGTGATACTACTTTCCTGTAGACTACAGCATCAACGGCAAACACTCTAATGCCACTGTCAGTGCCGGCCGGGGTGGCCGAGCGGTTCTAGCGCTACAGTCTGGAACCGAATGACCGCTACGGTCGCAGGTTCGAATCCTGCCTCGGGCATGGATGTATGTGATGTCCTTAGGTTAGTTAGGTTTAAGTAGTTCTAAGTTCTAGGGCACTGATGACCTCAGAAGTTAAGTTCCATAGTGCTCAGAGCCATTTGAACCACTTTTTGCCACTGTCAGTACCATCAACCAGATCGATTATGTAAATCGTAAAAAGCAGCCGACCTATTACGCTGCCCTGGGGCACACCTGATGTTACGCTTGTTTCTGTTGAAGTCTCCCCATTCAGGACGACATACTGCTCTCTGTCTGTTAGAAAACTTTCTATCCAATCGCACATGTCATTGGATAGACCGTAAGCGCGCACTTTTTGGAGCAAGCGACAGTGCGGAACTGAGTCGACCGCCTTTCGAAAGTCGAGGAGCATGGCATCAACCTGGGAGCCGGTATCTAGAGTCTGTTGTATATCATGCACAAAGAGGGCCAGCTGTGTCTCGCATGACCGCTGTTTCCTAAAACCGTCCTGGTTTCTGCAGATGAGCTTGAACACAAAATATGTTTCATGATTCTACAACAAATCGCTGTCAGTGAAATTGGCCGGTAATTATGTGTATCCGATTTTCTACCGTTTTTATAGATTGCTATGACCTGGGCCTTCTTCCCGTCCCGTGGAACTTTCCGCCGTTCCAATGATCTCTGATAGATGGTGGATAAGAATGGTGCTATATTTGTAGTATAGTCTGTGTTTAATATGTGTCAAGTGTCACGAAAGTGAAAGTCGTTTTATGCTGCGTTGATTTTTGAAAGAGGCGCTATTGGGTTTTGTTTGAGAAAGCTTCGGCACATATAGTCACAGATGAAATTCTTGAACGTTTTGCTATCTTCTTGGACATGTAATGATGTCTTATGGCGTTGTTGTGATTGTACAGGGTTTTTTGGCTACATCATACCACGTATAGTTAAATATGTGCACTTGTCTGCCTGAGTACTATATTTCCCAGTAATTAGGTATTGTTTTATGTGATATGTTCTGAGTGTACGCCGTTCTCACGTATTCTGTGTAAACTCGGGATCCCACTAACACGGTGTAAACGTAATTAGGTACCGCCGTGCCAGTCAACTGTGGATATTGTTATGAGTATCTGTTGATTTGGATGTTTGTAAGTGTGGTTTGTACAGTATTCGTGCACTGCATGCATACAAGCAACTCGTAACACGGTGATGGGTGTCCGACCTGCCTCACATATCACATTCCTAATTAATAGATTTATCATTAACTAGAAGCAACTACCTTTTTATGCCATACGAGCAGTCACTATTAACAATATCCCATGACCTTAGTCCAAGAGACAAGTTGAAGTCTGGAATTTGTCTCAGGCGTTGGCGACGTGTCCTGTGAGAAGAACTTGACTACTTGACTTCACCCCTAATCCACCCACACAAAAAATAGTATTGAAATTTTGTTTTTCCCATGGTAGATACGAGGTTATAATTGTTGAAATCAGTGTTCAGGTGTAAGCTCAGTTAATTTAATGTTTAGTATTTTGTTCTTCCTTCTTCTTTGTTCGTTTGCCCAATTAAAGAGCACGTTTGAACACGATAGCCTCGTCTGACAGTTTCTTTTTCTTCTTCTCTTTTCACAATCTCTTAATGAATTCGTTGCCTAGTGTCTCCCCACTGTTTTCTAGTGGTCTTTTTAGATTTCTCTGCAGATGTGTGATTTGCTGCTATAATTCCAAAGGCTTTGCGTTCTCTGTGGTATCTCCTGTAGCATTCACTTATCGTAAATTCTATATAATTTTTTCTAATCAAGTGATTTTTGCTTGTAATTCCTTACCTAATTTATTACTATCCGTTTTGCAGATGTCACCCTAGAACTTGCAGCTTCTGCGTATTGCATCAGTGACCTTGTATATTGCTTTGTATAAGTTTTTAGTTTTTCTTTTAATCTATATGCCTTTTTAATACCGTGACCATAAACTTTTTCTGAGGATTTCCCGCTCTCCCTTTGCAGTTTCATCAACTTTTAGTGGCGTCTTAGAAATATATTTTCTGAGGCATGTATCAGATAGAAATTCTTCTGAAACCAAAGTTTCGCATTACGGGATATCCCTAGTTTGTAATAGTGATTCTATGTTAATCTGTAGCTTTCTTGAGTTTGTTGGCTATCTCTAAACTGACTTTCCCCTAGTCCATGATTTCTGCGAGATATTTAACAGAAGACACATATCTCTTTTTCGTCTGTAATGATGATCTTCTGTTATTTCGGTGTAAATTTTCCAGTAGATGAGTCTTCTCATATAATACTTGCAGGCATGTCTTCAGTGCTATATCGAGTAACTTCTCTAGGCATACTCGGTTTTTCCACCAGCCCTAGTGGGAATAGCTAGATCGTCATCAAAAGCTGGGCACTTCGATTATGTGTACCGAGATACTGATGTGCATACCCTTGATTTCTTTCCCCCATTCTCTGATTCTCTGATGACTTTATCTAACACTACGTTAAACAGAATAAAGGAGAGGCCCCCATTTTCGAACTCCTGTACGTATTTGAAAAGGTTAAGATACTTCACCAAGTAACTTCACTTCGTATCTGTGAGAGTCTGGCAGATTAATTCCCTAGTCTTGCCGTCCACTCTGAGCTCTTCTAAGGCGTACAAAACGTTGTTTTATCTTATAAGATTCTTGTAATATGATTTCAATGAAGGTTTACTCCTTCTAAACCTGTCAGTTTTAGTGCTTTGTCATTGTGAAATCATTTTTGCATTACCGAGCGTAGTGAGGAACCCAAATACGCCGTATTAGAAGTTATACGAGGCGCCTTCAAACACAGGCCTTCACCTATCACATGAGAAGGCTTATTTAATAGAAAATTTACATCAAGATATCAGAAGACCCCATTACAAACAAAATAGGGATCAATTTCACATATCTCGGAGAAATCATAGTAACATCTGGGCTAGACAGGAAAGCTAATTTAGAAAGAACCACCAAATTTTAGAAAAATTTAAATAAAAATTGGTGTCCCCACTAATACAAATGGCATAGGGATTAAAAGTACGGACCTATACACAGCACTAGACAAGTTCACTGATGTAATATGTAGAAGGGTCATAGACTAATAATAAATTGATAAAAGGTAAAAAGAACATAAGCAGGACTTTAGGATAAATAAATGCCATACAAGATACCGTCAGAGAAGGCAAACTCTTTGGATTTCTATTAGCAAATCACACACTCGCAGAGAAAGCTAAAGAAACCACTGGAAATCAGTAGACAGAAGAACGCAAGAAGCAACGCAGCGAACTCAAGATCAGATTTTGGGAAGAGAAACACAAAATGAACTGTCAGACCAAGCTGCCAAGTTCAAATGCGCTCTCTAACTGGGTGTAACGGAGAAAGAAGGGAGTTTATATTTCAACTTTGACTAGTTTTGAAGCTATCTTCCACCACTAGCATCACTAAGAACCAGATTCCTCTCGGTACACTGCCATACTGCATAACTGTGCATTAGCTACGGAAACGAGAGCGGCCGGAAGCAGGGGCCAGTATGTGTAGCAGTCGCAACAGAAGAATGTGGTATAGGAGCCGCACAAAGACGTTCTCTGGTGGCCCACGGCCGCTGTGAAGACATCTCGCGCCTCCCACTCGCGCTCTTCCTGCCCCAAAGCGGAGATAAAGTTGCAGCAGAGCCGGACAAGCGGATGCGTGAATGCGCGTGGGCGGCGGGGAGGCACAAAGGGCGGCAGTGTGGCCCATTCAGCCCGCTTCCGGCCGCCGCTGGGCGCTGGGGTGTCGCCGCGTGGGGTAGGCCTGGGAGGCGCACTGCGCATGCGCATCGATTGCACGAGGCGCGCCCTCGTCGCCATCCCACACTACCTGTTGTTACAGGCTGACAGGAGCACTGCGTTTAACTATAGACTGGCACTGTACATCTGTCTACTACTTTGCGTCTACATCGACACTTTGCTGTACCGTTGTGAAGTGTACGGCAGAGAGTACTTATCACTGGAGTTTCTTCCCGTTCCATTCGCTTATGGAGCACGTGTACATGCTGTAATTACTCTACTCTTGTCTTCGAGGCCCCTGCGAGGCTGAAGTAATATCTCTTTCCGTGCCTCAGTAGATAAAATTTTTGGCTCTGAGCACTATGGGACTTAACATCTATGGTCATCAGTCCCCTAGAGCTTAGAACTACTTAAACCTAACTGACCTAAGGACAGCACACAACACCCAGCCATCACGAGGCAGAGAAAATCCCTGACCCCGCCGGGAATCGAACCCGGGAACCCGGACGTGGGAAGCGAGAACGCTACCGCACGACCACGAGATGCGGGCTAGTAGATAAAAGCGGAACAGTCTGTCCGACTGTTGAGGATCCTTTATCTCAGGAATGAGTAGACCTATCAAGTTGACATGTCTATCGTATACTAGGGCTAACAGTCCTTTGGCGGCGTAAAAAATTTAAGCTTCTAAGTCAATGCAATCAAAGGATACGACCATTTATAGCACATATCCCTATATGTCGAAGGAGTATATAGAGGGTCTCTACAGGGTGATGTACTTGAGGACATAATTATGGAAATGGAAGAGGATGTAGATGAAGATGAAATGGGAGATACGATACTGCGTGAAGAGTTTGACAGAGTACTGAAAGATCTAAGTCGAAACAAGGCCCCAGGGGTAGACAACATTCCATTAGAACTACTGATATCCTTGGGTGAGCCAGCCCTGACAAAACTCTACCATCTGGTGAGAAAGATGTATAAGACAGGCGAAATACCTTAAGGCTTCAAGAAGAACATAGTAATCCCAATCCCAAAGAAAGCATGTGTTGACAGATGTGTAAATTACCGAACTATCAGTTTAATAAGTCACGGCTGCGAAATACTAACACGAATTCTTTACAGACGAATGGAAAAGCTGGTAGAAGCCGACCTCGGGGAAGATTAGCTCGGATTCCGTAGAAACGTTGGAACACGTGAAGCAATACTGGCCTACGACATACATTAGAAGATAGATTAAGGAAAGGCAAACATACGTTTCTAACAACTGTACACTTAGAGAATGCTTTTGACAATGTTGACTGGAATACTTTCTTTCAAATTCTGATGGTGGCAGGGGTAAAATACAGGGAGCGAAAGGCTATTTAAAATTTTTACAGAATCCAGATAGCAATTGTAAAAGTCGAGGGGCACGAAAGGGAAGCAGTGGCCGAGATGGGAGTGAGACAGGGCTGTAGCCTATCTTCGATGTTACTCAATCTGTGTATTGATCAAACAGTAAAGGAAACAAAAGAAAACTTTGGAGTAGGAATTAAAATCCATGGAGAAGAAATAAAAACTTTGAGGTTCACCGGCGACATTGTAATTCTGTCAGAGACAGCAGAGGACTTGGAAGAGCAGTTGAACGGAATGGATAGTGTCTTGAAAGGAGGATATAAGATGAACATCAACAAAAGCAAAACGAGGATAATGGAATGTAGTCGAATTAAACCGGGTGATGCTGAGGGTATTATATTAGGAAATGAGACGCTTAAGGTAATAAATGAGTTTTGATATTTGGGGAGAAAAAATACTGATGATGGTCGAAGTAGAGAGGATATAAGATATAGACTGGCAATGGCAAGGACAGCGTTTCTGAAGAAGAGAAATTTGTTAACTTCGAGTATAGATTTAAGTGTCGGGAAGTAGTTCCTGAAAGTATTTGTATGGAGTGTGGCCATGTATGGAAGTGAAACGTGGACGATAAATACACTCCTGGAAATGGAAAAAAGAACACATTGACACCGGTGTGTCAGACCCACCATACTTGCTCCGGACACTGCGAGAGGGCTGTACAAGCAATGATCACACGCACGGCACAGCGGACACACCAGGAACCGCGGTGTTGGCCGTCGAATGGCGCTAGCTGCGCAGCATTTGTGCACCGCCGCCGTCAGTGTCAGCCAGTTTGCCGTGGCATACGGAGCTCCATCGCAGTCTTTAACACTGGTAGCATGCCGCGACAGCGTGGACGTGAACCGTATGTGCAGTTGACGGACTTTGAGCGAGGGCGTATAGTGGGCATTCGGGAGGCCGGGTGGACGTACCGCCGAATTGCTCAACACGTGGGGCGTGAGGTCTCCACAGTACATCGATGTTGTCGCCAGTGGTCGGCGGAAGGTGCACGTGCCCGTCGACCTGGGACCGGACCGCAGCGACGCACGGATGCACGCCAAGACCGTAGGATCCTACGCAGTGCCGTAGGGGACCGCACCGCCGCTTCCCAGCAAATTAGGGACACTGTTGCTCCTGGGGTATCGGCGAGGACCATTCGCAACCGTCTCCATGAAGCTGGGCTACGGTCCCGCACACCGTTAGGCCGTCTTCCGCTCACGCCCCAACATCGTGCAGCCCGCCTCCAGTGGTGTCGCGGCAGGCGTGAATGGAAGGACGAATGGAGACGTGTCGTCTTCAGCGATGAGAGTCGCTTCTGCCTTGGTGCCAATGATGGTCGTATGCGTGTTTGGCGCCGTGCAGGTGAGCGCCACAATCAGGACTGCATACGAACGAGGCACACAGGGCCAACACCCGGCATCATGGTGTGGGGAGCGATCTCCTACACTGGCCGTACACCACTGGTGATCGTCGAGGGGACACTGAATAGTGCACGGTACATCCAAACCGTCATCGAACCCATCGTTCTACCATTCCTAGACCGGCAAGGGAACTTGCTGTTCCAACAGGACAATGCACGTCCGCATGTATCCCGTGCCACCCAACGTGCTCTAGAAGGTGTAAATCAACTACCCTGGCCAGCAAGATCTCCGGATCTGTCCCCCATTGAGCATGTTTGGGACTGGATGAAGCGTCGTCTCACGCGGTCTGCACGTCCAGCACGAACGCTGGTCCAACTGAGGCGCCAGGTGGAAATGGCATGGCAAGCCGTTCCACAGGACTACATCCAGCATCTCTACGATCGTCTCCATGGGAGAATAGCAGCCTGCATTGCTGCGAAAGGTGGATATACACTGTACTAGTGCCGACATTGTGCATGCTCTGTTGCCTGTGTCTATGTGCCTGTGGTTCTGTCAGTGTGATCATGTGATGTATCTGACCCCAGGAATGTGTCAATAAAGTTTCCCCTTCCTGGGACAATGAATTCACGGTGTTCTTATTTCAATTTCCAGGAGTGTAGTTTGGACAAGAAGAGAATAGAAGCCTTCGAAATGTGGTGCTACAGATGATTAGATCGGTAGATCACATAACTACTGAGGAGGTATTGAACAGAATTAGGGATAAGAGAAATTTGTGGCACACTTTGCACAGGATAGAGTAGCATGGAGAGCTGCATCAACCAGTCTCTGGACAGAAGACCACAACAACAACAACATCCCTATATCTTCAGTAAAAGGCGATAGATTTGTTCATCTTGAAGGGAAATCATGCAAAATAAATATTTTTAAACTCGCAAATTCACTCATCAAATCCAAAAGAGTACGTCCCGTTGACCTAAAATCATGAAATTCCTGAAGCATTTATTTTCCAGGGTACAAGTATATTGTTTATTTTGTTGTTACATCACACGAAAAATATTTTTACTCATTTGTTATCCGTTCGTTAAGACATTTTCCTCTTAGGAACAAGTAGGCGTATCAAGTTGAAATTTATTTCTCATACTAAGTTTTATCGATCCTTGGCAGTGTAAAACATTTACGCTTTTAAGTTAATGAAACCCGAAAACAAGGCCATTTATGTCACATGTTTTGATATTACAAACGCAGTGACCAAAACTTATAGGGTACTTCTCATTGATCTGCAATCATGAAATTTGGAAATCAGTAAGATTTTGTAGCACAAGCAAGGGGAAAAAATCCTAAAATCGTTAATTTGAAATTATATCACACAAAAAGTAATTTTTATGTGTTACCCGACTGTCTGTCTGTCCATCTGTTAAGACCCATTTTCCTCAATAATGTGAAGACATAACGTGTTGAAATATACGTCATATACTAAGTCTGACGCTTCCTCGGTAGTGTAGAAAACTTGAGCTTCTAAGTCAATGCACTCAAAAGATACGATCATTTATGTAACATATTCTGAAACTCGAAAACTTATTCATTAAAGCTTTGACCCAGAATCATGAAACTTGGCAAGAAGTAACATTTTACTGTACAAGAAAAGGAAACAACACGAAAACTGGTAATCTGTAATTACGTCAGAGTATAAAAATATTCTTGAAAGACTTGGAATTCCCAGGATCGGTATCTTGCCAGTATCGATAACGACAACAGCCTAAAATCGTCGAGATTCCCTATTCCCGGGATGGATGAACTACCTACATACGTAATTAAGTTTGTACGAAACGCTGAGTGCGACGCCCGTTCACACTTGGCCAATGTTTTTCGCTTAATACTGGTTTTTGAACTTGGTATGTAGGCTCACTTGGAACGCCAGTTTAGGCTTTCTGGATTTGTGTGATGATATACCGCGTATCGAACACACCTGTAGCTATTCTTGCTGCCCTTCGGTTTGGTATGGGTCCCACAC
Source organism: Schistocerca piceifrons (assembly GCF_021461385.2). NCBI lineage: Eukaryota > Metazoa > Arthropoda > Insecta > Orthoptera > Acrididae > Schistocerca > Schistocerca piceifrons. The sequence continues at coordinate 83,414,870 of NC_060138.1, forward strand.
ACCAGATCAGTACTCTAGGATGGACCGCCACGCGTGATTTGTGAGCAATCTGCTTTGTGCTCTGGCTCCATTTTCCCAGTATCCTACCGACGAACCGGAATCTGCCACTTACTAACCGGTAACAGAGCCAATATGATATTCCACTTCATACATCCACAAATTATTACGCAGCTTAAAGGAAACAAAGGAGAAATTTGGGAAGACAATATTATTAGCCCCTCCTCCTCCTCCGCTCCCCACCCCTCAGACACACACACACACACACACACACACACACACACACACACACGCCTCTGAGCCTGCCGTCTTCACGAAACTCGAAATTCCCGCCCTGAGCGCTTGAAATAAGAAGTCGGTATATTTGACTATCCGATTAACAGTAACACACAACATGTCAGAAAGCACAGTTTATTTAATTATTATTGGTTTTGCGTCTTGAGCTTACAGCAGTTTAATTAAAGAGAATCACACCAGACGGGTTTCACTTTCATTTATAAAGTATTTTCCGTGGTTATTCTGCAAAGTGGGTACGTATGTTTGCACTTTTTGGTTGTTTCAGGTTAGAAACAGCGTTTTGTTTATAAGGTTGGAGTGCAAGTTACTTACCGTCCTTCTTTACATATTCTCCAAACAACTGCTCCTTCCTTTCTTGCTAGCAGCGATTGAAGACTCCGTCTCACATATGCACTTGAAAGTTTCTGTCGTTCGGCAGTATTTCTTGAGCTGCATTTGGGTTATTTACCCTTCAGTTTTGTAAACTGAACTGGAGTTACGTATGTTTCTCACTCTGCAGGCTATTACAGTGTTTACGTCTGTTCGTTTCTTTTTGTTCACGTTGTGAGTGTTATCAACCTATGAAACGACCTTATTTTTTAATCCGCTCGCACGTGTATGTGAGTTAGTGTAAAAAATGAAAGTGTCTTGTATTTTAGGCAGAGATGTGAGTGGAGATAGGAGTGGGTTGATTGTAAGGTTTTTTTTTTCCTATAGAGGTATAAAAGACAGAATTAACAAACTTTAAGTACACATACACAGCGGTCCCTGCCCCCTACTCACAAATTCACAAAATCCGTTCATAATTAACGGATGGTCACATTTCCGAAAACTATTCCTTAAACGTAATAAACGATAGTTAAAGAATAACGTTACAGATCAGTGTCGATAGCAGAACATAAGCTACTGATGTACTGACAGCAGAGTATGAGATAATGATACCATTATTATCGAACATTAACGAAGTAAAACAAAACAAAAAAAAAAGTATCATTTTATTCTTATCATTTCGGTAAATATACGACGCATAGTTTTGAGTCATCGTGACTAATTGCAGATCACAAACAGGAGCAAAATATTAAGTATGATGCAAATTTTACACAGCCACATTAACATCAGTATGTGATACTAAGGTTTGTGAAGGATGGAGGTGGGAAATATTCTGAGTGCCACTTTTTTCACAAAACGCAGTTTTAGTGCTATTGTGTTCTTGATACTCTGTTTCATGTCGGTAGACTTCATCCAGGTGCCAAACAAGAGAGAAAGTCTTTTAAATATTGTAAGACGTATGCTTCGCCGGCGATGGGCGAGGCATGACAGAATCTCTGACCAGAGAGTAGTTTATAGTTAGTGTTGCTCGTTGCTAGTCTGCGCTTGACTGCGCGAGTCGACATTAGTAGTCGGTCGGCTTTAGTAGCGAGTCGGTAGTGGTCTGGTGTAGTCTGCGTGAGTCGGCGGGAGTCGCCATGCGTCGGCTGTGTGCTCTGCTCGCGACTCTGGTCAGGACTCTGGAGGATGAGTATTGATATAGGAGGTAAAGAAGCAGCCTTGCGCATATTTAATAATGTATGTTAATTGTAATTTAATTTGTTCAAAAGTAATGCCCCAATAATAATTTTTATAATATAAAGTAACTCTTTTAAAGGAAAGCATTCATTTCAATTAAAGAATTTTTCCAATGCATTATCATTGCTTCCAAGAATAAAAAAAAATATACGCCAGCATTGCACGAAGCTGTGTCAAAAAATGACTAATTAAGAGGAGATATAATTGCAGTTTTATTGAGGTAAGAATTTTTGCTTTTGTTATTCAGAATACAGGGCCGAAGGTCAGCGCCGCTGTCCTTATAAATTCATCAGGTTACAAAACTTTTTTATTATTTTTGGTGTTTAGGAATTTTTATGTTTTGAACTTGACATTAAATGAGGAAAGAATTTTGTGGGAATAATAAGTGTGAATGCATTTCTGCATGCAGACAATAAATGGGAGCCAATTTTGTTCAGAGGTCAAAATATTTAAAATACATTTAATTATTATTTTTTGTGGCGAGGCTACACTTGGCTCATTTTCGTTTTTTATTTAAATTATTTCTGCGGGGAGGTTACACTTGGCGACCCTGCCAGGATCGTATTTCTTTGTGAATCTTCTGAGAAGTAGTCATATATCTGCTCTTATTTACTTAAATGTAGTTTGCATCTGGCGCAATGCATTTACTAATTTTTCGCTCTTTCTTTCACAGATCATCGGCAATTTGTTGCTCTTTGTTGTATTTGCGTTTGTTGCTCTTTGCATTGTTCTTGTTTCATTTGTGAATAATTTTGATTTGTGAAAAATGCCGCGAAAAACTGTTAACAGTACATCCCGATGTACAATGAGTGAAATAGCCGACTCAAATAACTTGACCGATAGTACTTGCGACACTCAGTGTCTTAATGACAGTCCTCTATTTGCAGACAATGAGTGTGTACTGACCACTAGTAATGATTTTGATCCTAATGAGGAACAAACAAATTCAATTGTGTCTTCTGTTAATTTGACGACAATTGATGACGTGGGACGTTCTGTTACAATGAACGCTGCCCAGTTCGACACGCCCGATTTACAAAATTTACGTAGCAAACAGATAATTATTTCTAACGAAAATGAACAGTGTGCTCAAAATACGACAGATTTATTAGATTCCGGTGTAGTGATTAACAGTGCACATCCGATTGGCAAACATTTTCAAGAATCACAGAATAACCAAATGGTTACACAAAACGTGACAATTGCAGGTACGCCATCAAACAGCACAGAGAATAGAGTAGGTAGTATTGGCTTGGATCAAATTATGGCAGTATTGCTACAACATAGTGCATATTTCGAACAACTTAACGAGAATCTCAGACAAGAATTTAGTGAAAATTTCAAACAACAGAGTGAAAAATATGACAACCTTAATGAAAAATTAGACAACAATTCCAAACAACTTAGTGAAAATTTCAAACAACAACTTAATGAAAATTCTATACAACAGAATGAAAGACAAGACTATAATAACAAACAGTTTAATGAAAATTTCAAACAACTTAGTGAACAGAACAAACAACTTAATGAAAAACTAGATAACAACTCCAAACAGCTTAGTGAACAGATTACAGCCGTTGCCGCGCAATGTATGATACTAAAGAACAATTACGTGAGGAAATTGAGGCTTGTGCTAGGAAAAGTAGTGAAGAAATTAGATCTGTTGCTCACGAATTAAGGGATATGCAAGCAGCTGCAACAGAATCACTTAGAGACGAGATTAGTGCAGTCGGTAAACAATGCTCTGAAAAAGCAACACAGTTACGCGACGAGTTTAAATTAATGACAGCAGAACTTTCGCGTACACTGGATGCAAAAGTAGACGCGAAATTCGACCAACAGAACAGTCAAATTGACGAACGTTTTAATCATCACCTGCAAAACAGTGAACCGCATTTCCGTAAATTTATACAGGAGCAGAATAAAGTAAAGCGACAAGTCATGGAAACAATTACCGCACAGAGACAGGAAGATAAACGTAAATGGTTTATGAAAGCAAAAACATACGTAGACAACAATATTGCTACAGTATCAGACGAAATTAATACCATCAAGCAGTTGAACACCGAATTGCGTGATGAAATTTCCGATCTAAAATCAAAAACAGATACACACACAGTAGACTTTCAGACAGTGACAGACAGACTCGAACAATTAGAACTAACACAGGATTCCGATGTCATCAAAGCTGACGTTAAAAAATTGAACGAAACCACACGTAAAATACAAAAACAAATTAATGCTTCTGACACTAAAAACGATGATCAGGTAAAAATACTGACTGAAAAATATGACGAATTGGCGAGTCGTATTGACGTTATTGAAAGTAATAATGACAGCAAATCAGACGAAACTTCACCGATTTCGTTAAATCAAACACCTGAATTCCAAAATCTACAGCAGACAATCAGTGAGATAGATTCGTATAATAATACATTACCTAGAAAATTGTCAACAATCTACAGCAGACAATCAGTGAGATAGATTCGTCTAATACTACATTACGTAGAAAATTGTCAACTTTACAGCAAGAGGTAACAGAGATGAAAAATGTTTCAGCGTTTAATACATCACAGCAGACGCCACTTTGCGAAGATTTGTCAGACTCACACAGCCAGTATAATTCAGGTAATCTACAGAGAGTACGTGACCTAGATTTCGAACAGTCACAGACAAATAGACTCTCATACAATCGTGAACCTGTTCAGACGTACAGAGACGATAATTTTGATCATAAACATTTTCCATCAGTGAGAAAATTTAAAAGTATTTAAAAATGACAGAACACAGATTCATCCCCCTTGGACTGGATACAACAATTTACCTTTGCTCTTCCACCGACTTGGCCTGTAACGCACAAACTCGAATTTATTTGCAGTTTTTTGGAAGGCGAACCGGCAACTCGTATGAGACCGATCGCGAGACAATGCTACTCGGTAGAAGAATTTCAGACTGCTTTTCTGTCAGCGTATTGGTCGAAGACGACACAGCGCGTAATTAAGGATCAACTAATTAGTTTACCAAATTATGAGAACTCAAATTTTCCCACTGTCACGCAATTTTTTGAGCACGTGGTCCAACAAAACCAGAACTTAAGTGAACCATACAGTGAATCTACACTTATTCAATTATGTATTTCTAAATTACCACGATCATTAAGAGTGTCACTTTTAACGGGTCAGCAGAAAGAAAATATTTCGGCATTCAGAGACCTGTTACAGCCTTTGGAAGTGCAGCAATCGGATTATTCCTTGATAAACAAAAATTTTTCATTTAATAACCAAGGTCAACAAACATACAGCAATTACGATCAGCCACGTAATTTCAATAGCAAAGCTAATAGACGCATCAGGATCGATAACCACCAGAACTTTAATAACAGACAAAATTTTAATTATCAGTATCGTCAAAATTATCAGTAACAGGAACCACATTTTTGTAACAATAGACGTTTTTCCCAACAACAGCAACAAAACCAACGGGTTAGCATACCTAACCAACAATGTAAAGTACAAGGTCAACCACGCTTTAATGTTTCGCCGCGTACGCGTATAGCATCAGCCCCAACAAATAGTAACGCACAGCAACAAGGAAATAACTACGTACAGAAAACACACTACTTCAATTCCTTTCGCAATGCGCCGTATAGAAATGACTATCATGACGGACGAAAAAATAATGAGCACAATTTTCAGCGTACATTTAATAACAGTCGATCTTATCAGCAGCAAGAAGATCAGCAACAACATATTATCATGAATGAACCAGACAGTAGGTATCATCCGGAACGTAATACGTCTGGAAGAAATAACAGAACAGTTCAAATAGTCGAAATGCCACAGCATCCTCCTGAAAATAATAACACGTCAGATAGGATTTGACTAGATACAGTACAGGTTGCATCTTCCAGCAACGTAAGCAATACTTCAGATACACAGAATGTTGTTCATGAAAATGTTATTACTTTTGACGACATCCGAGACACTCTTTTGCAGGAAAAACCAGTTGTTCAAAAAACTATTTCACACCCTGTCATCGAAGTTAAAATTGGATCATCGAAATTTTCAGCAGTAATCGATTCTGGATCACCTATGTCAGTTATAAATGAAGAAACTTTCAACGAGTGTAACAAAGAGAATACCTATCCTACGTTACCTTTAGGCAAAACGAAAGTAAAAGGAGCAGTATCGAGTAAACGAGTAGATGTTAAATTACAGACACATTTATCATTTTGTATTGCAGGTTATACATTTCACTCAAATTTTTGAATTGTTCCGTTATAGACGACAGACATTATTTTTGGTACGAATTTTCTGGTACAACACGATGCCATTATTGACTTTCAAAATTCCTATTTAGTGTTGAAGGATGAAAATGTACAACTGGCTTTAGAATTTCAGCACTCTTTATCTGCAGAAGAACAAACAATTAATAGTACAGAGGTCATTTCCGTATCACGTAGCCGGCCGAAGTGGCCGTGCGGTTAAAGGCGCTGCAGTCTGGAACCGCAAGACCGCTACGGTCGTAGGTTCGAATCCTGCCTCGGGCATGGATGTTTGTGATGTCCTTAGGTTAGTTAGGTTTAACTAGTTCTAAGTTCTAGGGGACTAATGACCTCAGCAGTTGAGTCCCATAGTGCTCAGAGCCAGAGCCGTATCACGTAACGTAGGCTGTAATTCCACATTGTTCACAGATACGTACGTACACAGCCATAATACTCCAGACGAAGCCGACTATGACGTTATGCAGATGATTTCTGATAAAGTTAAACAGAGCAGTGCAAATACAGACGACGAACGTACTCAACTACGCAATATTCTTTTACAGCAAGCTCCAGTTTTTGACAACGTTCCTGGTACTATGTCCGGTTTTATGTATGAATTTCAAGTTAAACAGCACGACACATTTAAAGCCAAACATTATCCCATTCCGTATATTCACAGAGAACAAGTTAAGAAGGTATTGCAAGCTATGCTTGACCAAGGAATTATTGAACCGGCAGTTAGTCCCTACATAAACCCGCTCCATATTGTTAAGAAAGAAGATGGTTCACTTCGCCTCGTACTGGATTCGCGTCACATCAGTGACATTATTATTAATGAAACAGATCGCCCACAGACACTAGAAGAACTTCTACAGAAATTTCATGGTACTGCTATTTATTCCACATTAGATTTGAAATCGGGATTTTGGCAAATTCAGCTCCATCCGAACTGCAGAAAGTACACAGCATTTCTCTGTTTTGGTGATTGTTATCAATTTTGTAAATTAGCGTTCGGTTTAACAATTTCTTCAGCAGCTTTTATTCGCGGTTTGAATACAATACTTCCGACAGAACTTAAAGACAGAATCGCAACGTACGTAGATGACATTCTTATTGCAGAAGCTAACTGGTCTGAACACAATCTGATTCTTGAACAACTGTTGCAAACTTTTCGTGCACAAGGACTCACAGTTAATCTCAGTAAATCGCACTTTGGCAAAACTTCTATAAAATTTCTTGGACATGTAATTTCAGCCTGACCCGGAAAAACTTCAGGCTTTACGTGACATTACTGTTCCTACGACGAAGAAACAACTACGCAGTTTTTTGGGTTTAATTAACTTTTTTCGTAAATTTATTCATTACTCTGCTTTAGACACCCCTAGATTATGTCAATTAACAGGAGAAAACACTATTTGGACCTGGGATATGCAAGCACATTCTGAATTTGTGAACCTGAAAGAAGCCTTGTTGAATGCACCGCTTTTATCGCACCCAGATCTTACCAGAAATTTTTCCATTGCCACCGACAGTTCTAACACCGCTTTAGGCGTACATATTTTTCAGGAAATTGAAGAAGATGGTTGTACAGTAATTAAAAACATCGCTTTTGCAAGTCGCATTCTGTCACCTGCTGAACGAAATTATTCTGTTACAGAACTTGAAACATATGTGTTGTATGGGCTTTTACCAGATTTAGGCATTTTCTTTATGGAAGACACACTATCGTTTACACAGATCATAGGTCCGCCCCGGTAGCTGAGTTTTTTTTTTTTTTTTTTTTTTTTTTTTTGTATGTGTTTAATTGGATTGTATTTAAACTGGTTCATAGTCAAGAAAACTGGTATTAAATATGCTATTATTTTTTATTCAATGGACAGTTTACAAATTAAACAGTGAATTCAACTTTGTAGACAAACCCACTGATTGGGTGACAATAATTTGCACCTAGAATAATCTCAGTTATCTTGAGCAAAGTTTATACTGTAACCACTTTTAAAGTTTGTTTTAGCATTATTACTGTATTAGACATATTTAGCATATAAATAGTTTAAAACTGGTTCTTTTTTTAATGTTGCAAATGGTTTAATCATTAATTGTACTGTTGAATACTTGAAATGTATGTTTTAGTAAAATACAATTAAAAAAAAAAAAGTGGTCAGCGTGACAGACTGTCAATCCTAAGGGCCCGGGTTCGATCCCCGGCTGGGTCGGAGATTTTCTCTGCTCAGGGACTGGGTGTTGTGTTGTCCTAATCATCATCATTTCATCCCCATCGACGCGCAGGTCGCCGAAGTGGCGTCAAATCGAAAGACCTGCACCAGGCGAACGGTCTACCCGACGGGAGGCCCTAGCCACACGACATTTCCATTTATTTTTACAGATCATAGAGCGATACAATTTTTACTTACGGCTAAATTTACACTCGACAGATTAAGTAGATGGAAACTTTATTTGCAGGAATTTAATTTTACAATTGTTCACATTCCCGGTACAAAAAATATACAAAATATTGTAGCAGACGCACTATCCCGTTCTCTTAACAACAATCAGCAAGACATCGCAACCAACATCTGCAAAGCAAATTTCAGCGTCATGTACATTCAACAAGTTGCATTTGAAAATTTCATTTCGTCGTCATTACAAGACATAGGACAAGAGCAGAGTAAAGACAACGTGTGGAAAGAAATTAAACACCTTTGGCAAGATAGGAATAATGTTACCATTAGAAACCGTTACACTGTACGCAATGACATTCTGTTTCGCCGCTCTCATCCTGACAGCATCAATTGGTTGTTATGCATTCCTAACGAACTTGTTAACAAATTAATCAGGTATACTCATTTAAGTTACGCACATTACGGAGCCAGAAAATGTTTTCTTATACTGAGACAGAACCGTTATTTTACCAACATGGAGAAACGTATTCGACGAGTTTTAGCGTCATGTAAAATCTGCCAGAAAGCTAAATCAGACACGACTTCACATATTCCTCGATTACATCCCATTGTACCTGTTAAATTGAGACATATGGCCGCTGTAGACATTTTTGGTCCGATTCCCAGAACTAATAGAGGTTTTTGCTACATCTTTGTCGCTGTTGAACTCACTTCAAAATTTGTTACCTTCACTCCGTTACGCAAAGCTACTGCTAAAACTGTTTCGAAAGCATTTGTAAAACATTTTCTATTTCATGTAGGGCATGTGATGAAAGTAATTTGCGACAATGGATCACAGTTTCGATCTGCTATATGGACACGTATGTTACGAGCTAGAAACATTTCTCCGATCTATATATCCAGGTACCATGCTTCTTCGAACCCTTGTGAACGATTAATGAAAGAAATTGGTAAACTGTGTAGAATATACTGCCATAAAAAACATATTGATTGGGACACACTCATACTCTCATTCCATGATGTAATTAATTCCATACCAAATGAATCTATTATGCTATCTCCGTCTGTTATACTGAACAATGTTGAACCACCTAACAAAATTAAAGAATTAGTAACCTTTCCTACATCTCGTCGACTACGACACCATGAAATAATTGAAATTGCGCTGAACAACATAAAACGTGCCTCAGAGCGCCGGAGAAGACAGCAAAAACAGGTTTGTACACGCCGTGACTTTCACATTGGACAGAAGATATTAGTACGTACACACTATTTATCCAACAGAGGAAAAGGTAGGTGTAGTAAATTTGAACTTCTATAGGCAGGTCCGTATCGGATTCGCAGCATTCCTCACCCCGATGTAGTACACGTCGAAACTTTGAGAACCAGAAAAACCAAAGGGAACCACCACATGTCGAACATCAAACCTTTTATTGAATGAACATACTTTATGATTTATCACAGTGTAATGCCATTTCCTAATTTTTTTATGACCACTTATGCAATTATATCCACATGAAGACTTATTGATGATTATTGTATTTTTTCTTGGCAAGTGCCCAGCAAGGTAAGGTTAGCAGGTCGCTCTTCTTGTCGTCACACATCAGACCATGGACATTTTTCCAGATGAACTTACACATTTTTTGACCACTTATGCAATTACACAGGGCTATTACAAATGATTGAAGCGATTTCATAAATTCACTGTAGCTCCATTCATTGACATATGGTCACGACACACTACAGACACGTAGAAAAACTCATCAAGTTTTGTTCGGCTGAAGCCGCACTTCAGGTTTCTGCCGCCAGAGCGCTCGAGAGCGCAGTGAGCAAAATGGCGACAGGAGCCGAGAAAGCGTATGTCGTGCTTGAAATGCACTCACATCAGTCAGTCATAACAGTGCAACGACACTTCAGGACGAAGTTCAACAAAGATCCACCATCTGCTAACTCCATTCGGCGATGGTATGCGCAGTTTAAAGCTTCTGGATGCCTCTGTAAGGGGAAATCAACGGGTCGGCCTGCAGTGAGCGAAGAAACGGTTGAACGTGTGCGGGCAAGTTTCACGCATAGTGATGTGAAAGATTCAGTGTTTAAACCTCCTCTACCAAGAAACGTGCCAGAACTGCGAGCTCGCATCAGCAATGCTTTCGAACTCATTGATGGGGACATGCTGCGCCGAGTGTGGGAGGAACTTGATTATCGGCTTGATGTGTGCCGAATCACTAAAGGGGCACATATCGAACATTTGTGAATGCCTAAAAAAACCTTTTGAGTTTTTGTATGTGTGTGCAAAGCATTGTGAAAATATCTCAAATAATAAAGTTATTGTAGAGCTGTGAAATCGCTTCAATTATTTGTAATAACCCTGTATTTACGTGACTACTTACTGATGAGTGTCGCACTTTTTCTTGGCAAGTGTCCGGCAAGGTAAGGTTAGCAGGTCGCTTTTCTTGTCGTTACACATCAGACCGTGCATATTTTCCATTTTTTATGTATGTATGATTGTTTTCCTGTTTTGTGTGTATGCACTATGAAATAGTTAAGATATAACAAACACCAGTTGACTTTAACATTTTGCCTTATGATATCTCAACATCGTGACTACTTTTATTTTTTGCTACTACATTGTGATACATTGTGTACATTTTTGCTTCTGAACACTGTCGATGTTTTTGACATATTACGTTTTCTGTCATGCTATACTGTATGCTCAATTATGTTACTATAAACCAGTTTTTATTTAATGGGTATATGAATTAAATGCAAGACATTAATCTTTGTTCATCATTTCCAGAAAGAAATAACGTGTAAAAGAAATAAATTAAACAGAAATGGGAATTTCACCTTCGGAATGAATGAAAGAAAATGCAATACCTCATGACGGAGAGTAAATGGATCAGAATTAACAAGCATTAACAAGAATATACTATACACATCGTATGATAGCAGTCTTAACTAATGTTTTCTTTCAGAATACGCGGCGATTGATGCTGGCTGTCAGATAGAACTACACATCTTAGTTTTAGTGATGAAATATGCTAGAAATAAGGAATAGTTGTATAATGAATAATGAAGTGACTTTTTTTGCAGATGATAATGAATGGTGGTGAATAATGATGAAGAATATGATAATATGGATAATGAAGTTATTTCTTTACAGGTGATGATAATAATGGAGTTTTGATAATATGGATAATGAAGTTTTTCTTTACAGGTGATGATAATAATGGAGTTATGGTAATATGAATAATGAAGTTTTTCTTTACAGATGAGGATAATGATGAAGTTTATATATTTACTGTTAGTTAAGAAATGCTATGTAGTTATTTAAGTATTTGTTGCAGTTCGTTTTGACAGTATGTCTTATATCGCATGGTATGATGACTGAAGGTTTTGGAAAGGACAGCTAGAGAACATATATATTTTTTATACACATTTCACTACCTGTTAATTCGAAGTTAACTACTTTTCAGCATAATATGCGTTTCTTCTTTCAGTTTAATAATCCATTTTGTATATTTTGCAGGAGAAATTATTCATGAAATTAATGTGCTATAAGCAGTTATTCATTAAACCTATGTCATTTACGAATGTGATCACATATACTGTACTTGTTTCATAACCTTGCTACAGCTGACTCATGACGAATGACGTTATACGTCTTCATTTGCAGCAATAACTCAAAAGCAAATATTGTTATCCCCCAGTAATAAATTATCGATCCCAACACAATGCATTGCTAGCAAAAAAAAAAAAAAAAAAAAAAAAGCTTTGTAACTGGCCAATGAATGCCACTGATTACTGTAATAAGATGCCCTATGATGCCAATGAGTACTATAATTCGATTAATTATGTATAAATGCTATGCCAATAATTAACTCATTTTGAATGATCACTTCCGAATAACGCATAAAAAATGCTTTGTAACTGGCCAATGAATGCTGCTGATTATTGTAATAAGATGACCTATGAAGCCAATGATTACTATAATTAATTATGTATAAATGCTATGCCAATAATTAACTCATTTTGAATGATGACTTCTGAATAATGCATAAAACAATGCTTTGTATATGGCCAATGAGTGCCAATAATTACTATATTCAGATAATTTATGAACATTATTCTGTAATACTACATACACAGTACAGAAATGTTCAGTAACGGGGCGATGAGTGCAACCAATTACTCAAATCAGTTGTTAGACTAGTGTAATTCTCAATGAAGACTACTATGTGACTTAATGTCCTTCACCTTCTGACCTAATTGCCAGAAATTACTGCAATATCCATTTGTCCTGTCTATCCTCATGATCATGGAGCACTATATTTGGTTTTTGCACTAATTCTACGTTGGTCTACTTTACAAGAACATGGTGTTGACACGACATGCTGTCCACCACCTTGAGCGATGGAGATGTTATTATGGTCCCACTGTTTGGTGTACCTAGTGTACTACCAAAATGATAGCATGGAATACTATTACGACATTTCAGTGTCTTGCCTACACTGATTGATACTTCAAGGAAAAGAACTTGAGATTGTCTCACTTGGTGTTGCACTTCTATAGAAAGATATGGACTTTCAGTGCAGCTGCGTGCAACCTAAAGTGCTACAACCATGACGCAATCCTTCCCATTCCTTTCCTAATTCTTGTAAAATGATAAAGACATATACAGTGCGTGTGCACTTTATTTCACTCCTTGATATGTTTATCTGTTGTAAAAATGCTAGAGAGTTTTATAGTGCGTGTGCACTTTATGCCATTTGTACTCATTACGTATACATTTTGTGATATGTTCTGTACTACAGTGCGTGTGCACTTTATGCCATTTGTTAATGTGCCATTTGTACTCATTACGTATACATTTTGTGATTCCCAGATATGTTCTGTACTACAGTGCGTGTGCACTTTCGTCATTTTGTTAATATGATTTGTACTCATTACGTATACATTTTGTGATATGTTCTGAAGTACAGTGCGTCTGCACTTTTGTCATTTGTCAATATGATTTGTACTTATTATGTTTATTTGTTGTAAAAATGCTAAAGAGTTTTACAGTGCATGTGCACTTTTGCCATTTGTTAATATGTTTTCTACTCATTGTGCATACATTTTGTCATTGCCTGATATGTTGTGTACTCAATGCGTGTGCACTATATTTTATTTCATGTTCTGCACCTATATATATGTATATATTCTGTGATTGTAATTGTTGTGTCTAGACAAGACAGCCTAGACGCAATGCGAGGAAGCCGAAAGGCACGCGCGAAGTTAAAGCAGGGTGCGTGAGGTCTGAAACAGGATACGTTATGAATGCTATAAAGAAAAGTACGGAGCTTCTGGTATACTTAACTTTAATCCATCCTTTTGGTACATGTGGAGATTGTGGCGATACAAGTGAGACTCTTTAGATACATACAATGTTACTAATGGCACCTTGCTAGGTCGTAGCCATTAACTTAGCTGAAGGCTATTCTAACTATTGGCTCGGCTAATGAGCTATGCTTCGTCCGTGTAGTCGCTAGCAAAGTCGTCCGTACAACTGGGGCGAGTGCTAGTCCGTATCTCGAGACCTGCCTTGTGGTGGCGCTCGGTCTGCGATCACACAGTGGCGACACGCGGGTCCGACATGTACTAATGGACAGCGACCGATTTAAAGCTACCACCTAGCAAGTGTGGTGTCTGGCGGTGACACCACAGTAAACTTAGTTAATTAAGAAAAATTTGTTGCTCATGCAAGCCCAATTGACTCACCATCGCTGCCAAATTTTTGCAACCCCAGTGGAGGGTTATGTAAGACGTATGCTTCGCCGGCGATGGGCGAGGCATGACAGAATCTCTGACCAGAGAGTAGTTCATCGTTGGTTGTTGCTTGTCGCTAGTCTGCGCTTGACTGCGCGGGTCGTCAGTAGTACTCGGTCGGCTTTAGTAGCGAGTCAGTAGTAGTCTGGTGTAGTCTGCGCGAGTCGACAGTAGTAGTAACGAGTAAGTAGCGAGTCAGCAGTAGTCTGGCGTAGTCTGCGTGAGTCGGCGGGAGTCGGCATGCGTCGGCTGTGTGCTCTGCTCGCGACTCTGGAGGATGAGTATTGTTGTAGGAGGTAAAGAAGCAGCCTTGCGCATATTTAATAATGTATGTTAATTGTAATTTAATTTGTTCAAAAGAAATGCCCGAATAATAATTTTTATAAAATAAAGTAACTCTTTTAAAGAAAAGCATTCATTTCAATTAAAGAATTTTTCCAATGCATTATCATTGCTTCCAAGAATAAAAAAAAATATACGCCAGCATTGCACGAAGCTGTGTCAAAAAATGACTAATTAAGAGGAGATATAATTGCAGTTTTATTGAGGTAAGAATTTTTGCTTTTGTTATTCAGAATACAGGGCCGAAGGTCAGCGCTGCTGTCCTTATAAATTCATCAGGTTACAAAACTTTTTTATTATTTTTGGTGTTTAGGAATTTTTCTGTTTTGAACTTAACATTAAATGAGGAAAGAATTTTGTGGGAATATTAAGTGTGAATGCATTTCTGCATACAGACAATAAATGGGAGCCAATTTTGTTCAGAGGTCAAAATATTTAAAATTCATTTAATTATTATTTTTTGTGGCGAGGTTACGCTTGGCTCATTTTCGTTTTTTATTTAAAATATTTCTGCGGGGAGGTTACAATATGTTTTAATAGATGGTGCATGATCTTTGTGCCAAGCTGTCCCTCACACTGGAGTCACAAAATTTAGAAGACATGGGAAGTGGTTTTTGTCGATTAAATTTCTATCAGTTAAAAACTTAATAATGTGTTTCTGTACTAGTGTTATCACAAATAAAATATAGTGCCTCAGCAGCAATGGCACTTGGAACAAAATTTTAGTTTTTTGAGTTGATTCATGCAAAGATGAGAACAGCAACCACTCACTGCTAAAGATACTTTTTATTTACACAAATAGAGCTGTTACAGGTTTCTACCAACAGTTTCATATTCAGACACTGTTGAAATTTGTTGTTCACGTTAGCTTGTTAGAAAAACAGCCGACAAGTGCTGGAAGCAACACCAAATGTTGAGATTGTTTTCCATTATACATTCACATTACAAAAAATATGGAGATAAAATGTTAAACGAAAAACTTTAAAGTGAATAAGTGGGTTTTTTCAGACGCTTTCACAATACACTAGAAAAAAACACCATTGTAAATCGGATATGAGTAAATTATGATCCATATTATGAAGATAAATACCCTCTGTAGAAAAACATACCATACTCTGCGCAAGACGTGCAACATTATCTCTCTCAACTACATCTAAAAACACGATTATAGCTGGTTGTTTATGTAAGTTATTCTAGACGTATATTTTCACTAAAAATTGTGTGTGAGACTCTGCACAAATGGATCATAAGAAAACTTAAGTGCAAGATCTTCCAAATTTCGCCAACTACATATAAAAATCGATAACTGACTAAAAATTGCGCGTTTTTTATAATAAACAGTAAAGTCAACAAAACAAAGAAGAGCCTTACACATCGATAATATTACTTAAAAATGGCATAGTGTAAAGAGAAAACGCACTTGAAATTGGGAATCATATCCCGAAACGCGCCGTGTAAAATATGAACAAAAAATTCGTGATTTGTAGCAAAAAGGTTATTTATGAACAAAAACAACATAAAATGTAATTTAAATGAGAACATCTGCCTGAAGATGAATCAGTCGTTTCGAAACAAGTAACAGAGTTATTTGTATATGTAAACAACATTTTTAACGATGGTTGGTTGCTGATTTCTTCTTGGCAAGGACCAACTTGTATAAACTTGAAACGTGGCTGGTCCTTTGGGCTTGCCTCTCTTTGACCTAATTGTTCTTTATTATGGACCTATACGGATTAGGCCACTCATTTTGGGTTAAGGAGGGACAGAGCAGCTCGCTGACCGGTATAGAGGATTGACAGCGATCAGGCATGGTGTTGATTGCAAAGTAGTTTTGCATGCAGGAATTGTGCTCATGTTGAAAGTGATTCATCCACACGGACAGGCGAGGTTGCTGTTGGATGTGGTAGCCGCCACGACCAGGGGTAGCAGAACAGCCGCTTTATCGCTGAAAATTTAGAGACTGCGAAGGACTGATCTCAGGTTCATTGGGGCGATGAACGAGGAGTCTTAGTGTGGGAGGAACGGTGGCGGGAAGGCCTTAGCAGCAAGGGTTTTACCTGGATCCCGTAGGGACTTGAGTTTATCAGGACACGAGGCATTTCTGTGCAAAGACAAGCACCTTAGTTTTGTGGCTCCTTCGCCAGATCACGTCTGCATGGGGTTCTCGTAGTTGATCCCTACTGAGGAGAGAGCGTGCCTCAGCTTTGACAGGTAGGCCTGACGAAGTTTTTTCTGGGTGCCTTCATGAGAACACTGTGTGGGCTTGTGAAAGAAAAAAATTCGCTAAGGTCGCCATAACAAATCGGGGTGGTTTGCCGTCCACCACAGTGGCGTTGTAAGTTGCACTTTTTAATTTTTGGCGGGGGGGGGGGGGGGGGTGACATATCTGCTCCCTCGCCAGTGAACCCGCTTGAGTGGTAAATCTGTATCTTCATTGCCGATCTTACTGTGACGTTGAGGCATTTAATGGAGAGCGCCTGTTTGATGTCGCAGTAGAGAGAGGATTGGTGGGAAGATATGTGGGAGGTACTGAGAGTACTTGAGAAACTGTTACATAACGTCCACTTCAGCCTCACCTTTAGGGCCAAAATGTTAATTAGATAGAGTCAAATCTCCTGGCACATAGTTCTATAGTGGTGTAGCTGGAGGGTGGTTCTCTCACCTACGGTATTACCTGATAGATATGTTATGACACAGACTAGCGTGTGGCAAAAACTACAAAAAAAAATAAATTATTAAACCTCTCACATTGCTACAGGCAGTTTAAAGTCATGCCAGAGACAGACGCGGAAGCAAGGAGGCAAGGCAGTATCTTGCACGTGGGTCAGGTCAATAACAGTGTCTGTCGAGTAAGGATAAGCAATCAGCACGAAAGGAAACAGCGACGGAAAACAAAGGAAGCGAGATATGCATATTCGTCGGCTCGTAAGGCGTGTTGCAAGAAACTGTATCTCTTTCGTAAGAACACATAACGAGGGACCGAAACAGCAGTTAACTGCCTGTCAAGTGAATGCAGCAGAATAAGGAGACCGTACTCGGTTATTACGAACCGAGCTTTGCGTCAGAGCCTCGCGCTAGCTCCCTTTAAATACTCCAGCTCTCCAGCTTTCGTCATGAGTTGATCACTGGGATCGATGGGTTTCACAGTAATAACACCCGATTCCATGATTACGATAGTGTTGTCAAGCTATGTCCTAGATGCTACAGCACAGTCTATGAATTAGCTGAAAATGTACTCAAGATGATGGCCTTCGTCTGTTGCACTTCATACTGCTCACCACCTACTGTCTGCTGATAGAGAAACTGACTGTCCTCCGGCAACACCACGTCGCAGAGTGCTGCCACTACTGGACGTAAATGCAGAAGCCAGCAACAGAATCTCTTGACGTCCACATTCCTGTTCGACACTCAGGCGCCCTCAGCTGCTGAATCCTACCAATGGTACGGAGAAGATCAAACCTCCACCTGACTACAGACATCAGGTAAATCATGGATGCGTCATCAAGGGCCATCGTGGAATTCGGAGTGTGTCTTAGTACACTCCAGCAAACGTCCCCGCCTGCTCGCCGGCTGTGCGTCGCGGCACCACCGTCGCTGACGGGTTCTCCTGGGCGTGCAAACGCAGTGCTGACTCGACGGACGTCAGCTAGAATCCAACACTCAGCTGAACGAGCAGCAGTGGAGCCTGGTGAGGAAGAATGACGACTTGTAAACATTGTCAATAAAAAACTGGAGTCTGATAATGGTTTACTGGTGTCATTAACGGTTCACTGATTCGCTACAGCTATTCTGCCTTCATGCAGAGATGTCTCTGCTCGTTTGTCTTTAGGCAGAAGTAAAGAGTGGTATCCCGCATTACCAAAACAAACTCTCTCCATGGACGCTATATAAACTTTCTCCCTGATATTTAGAATCAGTCTGGTTGCTGATAAATCACTATGAACGTTTTTAATAAAGTACTGTTTATCTAATTTGTCTTATTATTTTTTGCGATGATATTGTGAGCAGCATTACTCCGTGGTATTAAATACCTTCTGCGTTCGGTGGATTCAAATCAGTTATGTAAAAACAGAGGTACATTGTTACTTCATTCTCCTCATAAATGTCAGGTTTGGCACTTATAACGTTTTCCCTTTCCACACTTCATATATTGCTCTGTTAAAGTGTGATAAATGTAAATACCGTAATCTAAAACTATTAACATCAGTAGGTATAATAGACAGCCAACCAGCTGCAATAAATGGTCGTTCTCAAATAACCTTTACCAACGTTTTGATAGATTTAAACCCGTCTTTCTCAGAAGGACAAACCCGCACAGAATGAGACAACGCCATGGCCAATATTATGTATCAAACAGAAACTAACCTCTACAAAACGTGTAGGAATATCACGAACGACATGATATATACCAAAATAGGACAAGTAGTATCCACAAACTTCGCTTGTCCTATGTTGGTATACAGCATGTCGTTTATGATATTCCTACACGTTTTGTAGAGGTTAGTTTGTGTTTGACACATTATATTGGCCACGGCGTTTCCATTATGAATTACCTTATCGAGTTTTATGTAAGTTTGTCGATCTGAGGAATACGCAATTAAACCGTCGAAAAAATGTTAAACGTTATTGGAAAACTGCAACTAGTTGGCTGTCTATTATACCTGGTGTTCTGTAACCGTTCCTGTAGTGCAGCCATGCTCAAAATATTAATACCGGCTTGAGTAATTTCTTTAAAAGTTATTTGTCAGAAAATAAATGAACCCACTGATGAGGGTGAAATTTTACCGAAATATCTTTGAGTGTTAAACAAGAAGAAATGGTGTTTGCTCAAGACATAAACATATATCTACAATTATATATTAGGAAGTAAACACGGACTTGCTGTAACTAAAAGGGTTGCTCAGAAAGTAAGGCACCGCATTTTTTTCTTCAACAGTTCTTTATTGAACATAATGAGAATTACACACTCGAAATCCTATTTTTCCACGTATTATCCCCAACCCGTTCTACGGCCTTCCTCCAGCGTGGAACAAGGGCGTGTATGCCCTGTCGGTAACAATCCTTGTCCTGCCCCCGGTTAGACACTGGACTCGCATTCGGGAGGACGACGGTTCAATCCCGCGTCCGGCCGTCCTGATTTAGGTTTTCCGTGATTTCCCTAAATCACTCCAGGCAAATGCCGGGATGGTTCCTCTGAAAGGGCACTGCCGACTTCCTTCCCCATCCTTCCCTAATCCGATGAGACCGATGACCACGCTGTCTGGTCTCCTTCCCCAAACCAACCAACCAACCTGCTGCCGGGCCGGCCGAATTGGCCGCACGGTTCTAGGCGCTACAGTCTGGAACCGCACGACCGCTACGGTCGCAGGTTCGAATCCTGCATCGGACATGGATGTGTGTGATGTCCTTAGGTTAGTTAGGTTTAAGTAGTTCTAAGTTCTAGGGGACTGATGACCACAGCAGTTAAGTCCCATAGTGCTCAGAGCCAAGCCTGGTGGCGGAGACAGTGCTTTTCTGATTGAATCAACTCCTAATCGGCCTCAAAATGTCTTCCACGAATGGCATCCTTTAATGGCCCAAATAAATGCAAGGCCGAGAGACCTCGGTCAGGTGTGACAGCCGTGGACTGTCTCCCCGACCGCTGTAGATTTTGGAGCTCCGCCGAACCGCCTTCTAATGACCTCACCCTCCATGTCCAGCGGCAAACTGTACTTCTGTCGACAGCAAGATGCTCCATGGACTTTGCGCAAGCGATTGTGAATGTTCCCCACAGTTGATTTCTCTGTAGTGAGAAATTCAATGAGCCACGTTGCTCGTAACGTACATCACAGACTGAAACCGTTCTGCAGCTACCCTGTCTGTTGGAAGTGACGGAAACTTGGCCCACTCACTCAGGAGACTTCAGATAATACATACGTCACGTTTGGAATTCGTAGCATTGTTTTCGGCTGAGAAAAAAAAGTGGTGCATTACTTTCTGGGAATCCTCATACATGATGAACAGCGTGGGTTGTGGCAACTTTACATTTACATTTTACATTTGCTTCGCTTCAAGCCATCTCATTTTTCTGCTATATTATCAGGTCCTTTGAGTCTTCATTTTCAGCCATCCATCGTTTCTTTCTTAATGTTGCTGTACGAGCTGCCTTCCATTACATCAACTAGCTTCTGAAATCTCTTTGTCCCTCGTCTCATCTTTCCTTCCACGCATCCTTTAGGACTGTTTTTACAGTCTCCTCCTCCTTTCGTAATATGTATTCAGTACTATTTCGTTTTTTCTCTTTTAACCACATTCAGTAAATGTCTTTCCTATCCCACTCTTCTGAGAACCTCTTCATTTTTTGCTCTATCCATTTAACTTATTCTTTTCATGCTCCGCAATTATTCTTTCCACTCTCCGCCATATCCACATTTCAAAAGCCTCCAGCCTTGCTCTGTCTTTCTTCCCCAGCGTCCACGTTTCAGCACTGTACAGGACGATACCCCATGCTAAACACTTTATTAGCCTTTTGCTCAAATCTTTGTTCGTATTTATGCAGAAAATTCTGCTTTTCTTATTAAATGACTCTTCCGCCATTGCTATCCTGGTTTCAGTTTCTACGCTGCTCTTTCAGTCGGTTTCTGTCCTGCATCCAAGGTATCTAAAGCCTTGAAAATGTTCTAATAATTCTCCATTCAGTTCTTGTGGCCAGAAAATTCTCTGGGCATACACCACTGTCACATACTTTGTTACGTAACTTCAGTATTTCTCTTACTCCTTCTTGGTTCACACATTTCAGCATTTCTCCTGATATTGCATCTGTACCCATTGGTTTCCCTTTTTCAATGATGCTATTGCACTGTTAACTTTTTCCATTACGACTGCTGGTCCTTTTCCGTCATCATTTACGCTGCTCACGGATTCAAGTTCCAGAGTTAGTGGTTCGTGATGCCTGAGATATAACTCTCTTAAATAGTCTTTACATCTCTGCAGGATGTCGTCATGATATTTGTACACTACATTTTCGTCTTTACTGAGAGTTTTCGTAGTAACACTCCCTGATCTGTTTTGATCCCATGTTGTTTTATTTTTGTTGTTGTCCAGTTCTTCAGTTGAGTCTCGCTCCTCGTTCACCCATGTTTTCCTAGTATACTCTTTTTTTCTACGCAGTTCGTTACTCAGACTTCGCTACATTCTTCTTTCACCTTCATTGTTTTCGTGTTTGAATTTTCTTCTCACCTACATCTGCGAAAACGTTTCCTTCGTAACCGACGGCTTTTTTGCCCTTATCGCGTTAACATATCTCATACTTTTCTGCCCTGCTTTCATGATTCCTTCTTTCAACACATTCCAATACTCGCTGACATTATCAGTTGGTTCTTTGTCTCTTAATGTGTTAGTAGGTCAACTGATAGACTCTCCATAATTGTTTCATTCTAGGATCTTACCTTCTCTAGGTCCCGCCTCTTACCCACGACAGCCACCTTAAGTTTTCTTCATTTTCATTTCTATTTCTACTATAAGTAAATTATGGCCGTTACTAATATCTGCACGTGGTAACGGATGCAACTTCTTGATTCCATTTCTGTGCCTTTCTTTCACCAGTGTAAAATCGATTTGGTGTCTTTATTTATGCCTTGGCGATTTCTAAATATAGATCTTCGTTCTGTGATTTTTGAACCATGTATTTCTCACTACCAGCTGTATTTCCCAACAGAACGAAAAGCCGTTCACCTCTGCCATTCCACTCTTCAAGACCTGACTGCTATTGCTATTTTGGAGCATCCTTGATTATCGTCCACTATATTCTGCATAATGTTGCATGCTTCCTTTTCAAGTTGAACATCATGTTCTGCAGTAAGCATATACACCAGAATAATCAGTATGCATTCCTTTCAGCCTTACACCAATAACGCTGTCACTTGCACAGTCTACATTTTCCATACACAGAGTTATTCCTTTGTCTTAACCTCCCTTACTGCAGTCCTTCCTTTTATTTGTTCTCCTGAGAAGCAGACAAAGAAAAAATTTATTGACAAACAGCCAACAAGGATTCAGAAAATATCATTTTTGTGTAACAACTAGCTCTTTATTCTCACGAAATAATGACTACTATCGTAGGTGATGTCAAACCGATTCCATAATTTTAGATTTCCAGAAGGCTTTTGACACCGTTCCTCCCTAGCGACTCATAATCAAATTGCGCGCCTATGGAGTATTGTCTCAGTTGTGCGTTGGATTCGTGATTTCTTGTCAGTTCGTTGCAATCGACGGAAAGTTATAGAGTAAAACAGAAGTAATTTATAGCGTTCCCCAATGAAGTGTTATAGGCCTTTGCTGTTCCCGATCTCCATAAACGATTTAGGAGACAATCTGAGCAGCCCTCTTAGACTGTTTCTGGATGATACAATCACTTTACGTCTTGTGAAGTCATGAGATGATCAAAATCAGTTGCAAAATAGTTTAGACAAGATACCTTTATCGTGCGATAAATGGCTATTGACTGTAAATAAGAAAAGTGTGGAGGTATCCACTTGAGTGATAAAGGGAATGCGTTCAATTTCGGTTACACGATAAATTACACAAGTAAACTCAGCTAAATACATAGGGATTGCAATTACGAATAATTTAAATTGGAACGGTCACATACATAATGTTTTGGAGAAACCAAAGACTGTGATTTATTCGCAGAACACTTAGAAAATACAAGAGGCCTACTAAATACACTGCTTACACTACGCTTGCCCTCCCTGTTCTGGAATCTTGCTGTGCTGTGTCGGATCCGCATAAGATAGGACTTACGGGGGACACCGAGAAATTCCAAGGATGGGCAGCTGGTTTTATATTATCACGAAATAGAGGACAGAGTGCCACGGATATGATAGGCGAATTGGTGCGGCAATCAGTAAAACAAAAGCCTTTTTCGTTGCGGCAGGATCTTCTCACGGAACTTTAATGGCGAACTCTCTGTTCAGAGTGTGTAAACACCTTGTTAGCGCCCACTTCCATACGGAAAAATGATCATAATTACAAAATAAGGTAAATCAGAACTCGCATGGAGACGTTTAAGCGTTCGTTTTTCCAGCGCGCTGTTCGAGAGTGGAACAGTAGAGAAATAGCTTGAAGGTGGTTCTACGAACCCTCTGCCAGGCACTTCATTGCGAATTGCAGAGTCATGAGGTAGATGCAACTATAGTATGTACACTACGTACTCGTACAGTCAGGAGTTAATCCTTTCTCTCTCTCTTTTAAGGTTTACTAGTCTTACTGCTTGCAGCAGTGTTCTGACGTCCAAGGTACCAGTATTTGTTTTGATATTGCGCCTGCTTTCAAGCTATACTCCCCAGATATGATAGGAGGAAGGGGGGACTATTTACCTCCGGATACTGATTTAACATGAGAGGAAGCCATATTACTGAATTTAAAATGGAGACTGCGTCATGCAGGGAAAATGATCTGCAGCTGCTGCACCGCCTATTAGTCCAAGGGAGGTATTTCACTTTTCTCCTACCAGCCACATCCGGAAAGCATTCCCCTATCCTCCTCCTGGGGATGCGCCCTGTATGGGTTTAAGGCTCCCCCGAGGGTCCTTCAAGTACAGGAAACGAATAACCAAACGATACTCCGCTCTATCAGTGGTCGAAGAAAACAAACAAAATATGCATTACATAAGCTTTTTTTGAGGTGATAATTAAAACCATACGAATATCTCTCGTACATAACAAAATATGCATTACATAAGCTTTTTTTGAGGTGGTAATTAAAACCATACGAATACCTCTCGTACATAAACGCAAAATCATCATCAGGATTTTCTTCCAGCGAGCCGTGCAGAAACTCCGTGAACGATGTGTCTCCATTGATTTCTGTCTTGGTGTCTTTTGTCTCCCCACTTCTTCCCACTTTACTCTTCTCCTCTTGAGCTCTTCATTAACATCGCCTGCCCATCTATTCCTAGGTCGCCCATTCGGTCTTTTTCCTCGTACCTCCCTCTCCAAATAACGACGCGGAGTTCGAGTCGTGCGCATTCGCTTTACACGACCTAACCACTTCAACCTCGCAGCGCTCATTCTTTCCTCTGTGGTCAAGATCACCTACAGGGCTCTCCTTAGATCCTTGTTCGTTATTCCGTCTCTCCTGGTTTTTGTAGAACTGATCTCTCCTGGTTTTTGTAGAACTGATCTAAGGAACTTCGTTTCACGTGCTTGCATCTGACTCTCTTCTCTCTTGTTGATGACAAAGGTCTCCAGACTGCGCATAATGTTTGGCAGGATATAGGTTTTATACATGGCCTGCTTAGCTCCTAAACTGACTCCCTTGTCCCAAATACGGTTTCGTGCTTGGTGGAAGACACTGGATCATTTTGCTATTCTGATTAAAACCTCTAGTTCGGCACTTCAGTCACTTGACACGACTCTACATAATTGAAACTCTTCACACATTCAGACCGCCGGCCGTTGTAGCCGAGCGGTTGTAGGCGCTTCAGTCCGGAACTGCGTGATCTGCGACTAACGTTAGTTAGGTTTAAGTAGTTCTAAGTTCTAGGGGACTGATGACCTCAGATGTTAAGTCCCATAGTGCTCAGAGCCATTTGAACCATTTGAACCACATTCAGACTTTTCTCCTTCCAGTATGATGGTACAAGGTGTAGTTGTAGTACTCATCGTCATTACCATTGCTTTGTTCTTACTCTTTGCCAGCTTGAATTCTTTAAATTTTCTATTCCAGAAATTCAGTCTCCTCTGAACCTCCATTTCTGTCTCTCCCGAAATGGCGATGTCATCAGCAAAAGCCAAAGCACATTTTCTTCTTTCTTTCAGGATTGTATCCATCAGTGTAATGAAGAGTAACGGGGAAAATGAACTGTCTTGCCGACCACCTGACTTTGGCTTAAGCTATTTCGATCATTCACCTCCTACTTGTACACTGATTTGACAACCTTCATGAAGTACGTGAATGTTTTAAATTAATGAATCAGGAACATTATGTTTCCTTAAGCATTTACGTATAAACGTAGAGCGAATCGTGAAACCTATAACAGAGAAAACTGCACAATACAAAACCAAGTTCTCCGTACGTCGAAGACTTTGATCCCATAGGAAACCTTACATTATTAAACTGGGGTAGATCGAGAGCAAGACAATGAAATCGGAACGTGTTCCTCCTGGTGAAGTACGTCGAGTGTGGTTTCCATCGTGGTTGGCGCAAACTCAGAAGCAAGCTATTGCATCACGCAGAACGTTCTTTTCAACTTCATTTGCGATCGCAGCGCTCTCCAGCGGCAGTTGTCGTTATGTTTGGTAGGAAAAACGTATGGTGTTTTTTTTATTTTATTTATTTATTTTTGCAGAAATATACTTTCAGAAAATCTGTACGTTTCCTGTGTTGGTACCGGGTTACAAGGGATCAGTCAGCGAAGCAGATAAGAATCTTGAATTCATTGATTCGTGTTCTCTGTCGCGTTCACAAAATGGAAAAACACACTTGTGAATGAACAGCCTTCTTATTTATACATAAGATAGAATATTCCAGACCATACTTCTGTAAAGCAAATAAGAAAATCCCAGAATATTTCAGACAGCAAGAGACCAATAAAAATTATTTGCAGCAAATAGGACGTGAACTGGCAGCCCTTCAATTCTCACTCCAAGGCCCTCCACTTCAGTTGACAAACCTGGAAAAGTATATGTCTTTGGTCTTGCAATGTCCTGGAGGCCTTCTCCGTCATCATCTGACATTTAATTACGACAAATCGTATTTTTGATTAAATTACAATGCATTCTTTCACACGAAGCAGGATGTAGTACCGAAAGTTTGTAATTTTGCTGTTGAGCAGTGTTGTGCCACAGAAGCCGAGTATGCTTGTTGGTGTCTGAAAATAATAAATAAATTATGCTTGTACTGGGCCACTGTACGCCAGGACAACGCCAACACAGCAAAGTACCGCTTGGTAGTATACGTGGCGACATTTATTTTTTATTTGTCTTCTAAACAGGATAGCTGTGGGACAATTTTAGGATCTTGAAATAAAAGTCCAGTCTGCTTTTAACATAATTATATTTACTCTTGATCTGTACAAAAGTCGATTAGAAATTATCAAGGAAACAACATCAATAGAAATACGAATTTGGTTACTAAAAAGTGACGCTATGACTGAAGGAGGTACCAAATTAAATAAAGATGGCATGCAGAAAGGAAGCACCAGGATATCCTTACGCAGAATCGAAATGTAATACAAATTGGAATTACATCAGCAAGGCAAGTTGTGTACTAGAAATGCATTGTCGAGTCAAAAAAAAATGGCTCTGAGCACTATGGGACTCAACATCTTAGGTCATAAGTCCCCTAGAACTTAGAACTACTTAAACCTAACTAACCTAAGGACATCACACACACCCATGCCCGAGGCAGGATTCGAACCTGCGATCGTAGCAGTCCCGCGGTTCCGGACTGCAGCGCCAGACATTGTCGAGTCCACCAGCCAAAACCATGACAGTGAGATTCTGGAAGATGTCGAGTGCAGTGAGGTGAACAGGTGCTCTAGGATTCTCGATTGAGGATCCATGGTGCAAACAGTCTGATCCAAGTGATCTGTTGCGGGGTCGGCGGGTCGAACCCGAGACTCCAGTTGGCAGAGCTGAAGCCGGGACCCACCGCGCTGTATTTTGCCAAGAGGCCAAGCAAGTTCCAGAGCGCCAAGGGGCAGTGCAGAATGATAGACATTTGTTTATTCAGTTAATTTTCAGTACTCCATGGGTGAAGCGTAGTGTCAGCGTGCCGTCCGCCGATGTCTCGCGAGTCCAGCTGGCTCAGCCAACTCCTGGTATGCCGACGCCGCTATTGCCGTCATCAAGTTCACCTGCTGATGGAAGTTGGCCGCGCTCTCCCAGTCGCTGCCCGCCAGGGCGTTGTGACTGGAACCGCTCCACTGCTCGGGATTCCTGAGACTGCTACATACCTTGGACCTCGCCACCCTCCACCCCGTTTGGTCTGCTCTGTCCGAAGGTGGATGTTCTGGTTACCCGTGGCCCTCGGGCTGTCGTCGCTCCCAGGAAAGGACCGGACTCGACCCGCGCCCTCCTGGATGCTGTGCCACAACTTGCTGCTAGTGGTGCTTGCCAGGTGGCAACACCCGCCGCAGTCTCTGGCGATGCTGAAGCGCCGCTGCGCCTCCCGCAGCGTACGCCTCGCCCGGACCCCAGTACACCAGGTGGGAAGCAAATGTGGCCCGTAGACTGGAGTAGAACTGAGTCCCTCCTGGACCCGCTGCTGACTGCTGTCACCGTCCTCTTTCACGCAGACCATGCGATATCCGAGTTCCAAGCTGCCGTCCCGTCCCGCCCCGGTGTTGTGTCCCCGGAGGCGGAATATAGCCCGAAAAAGCACATAGAAAACAGAATACAAGTTTATGCAGAATACTTATGACATTTCTGCCGGACTGGCCCCTATAAGCGTAGACCAGCACAGGTCCGTCTCGACGCTCGACTGACCTGGCACACACTGCCCCAAACTAAAATTGCCTGTCTATTTATACTGGATTTTCCCTCACTTTCGACGTAGTGTCAGAGAGAGACAGAAACTTTGGCACGGGTAAATTCCCACATGTCAGCCACTAACAAATCGCCACTCTTGGCTCTGGGTTTAGTGCCCCGCCTCATACGTCGCAATACCTTAGAGCAACGTCGCAGTTTCCTGCCTCGTTGTTGCTCCACTCACAACAAATCGTGCGCGCAATACCGCCGTCGCAGCTCCGCACCCGCGAGTGCCATGTTTACCTTACCTGGCCTGCTGGCTGTCGACTGTGACCACGCTCTGCCAGCGGCTCCAGATTTCATCGTCCAACCGTGCCTGCATTGAATTTTGATAAAATTTCACTTTCCCTCGACTAGGACTGACAATAGCGCAGCACACCCCACAGATTCTGCATTGGGTTTGAATCCGGCGAGTTTGCTGTTCAGAGGACTATGGTAAACTCATTCTGGTGCTCTTCGAAACACGCACGTACACTGTGTGATGTGTGGTCCATTGCATTAACCTACTGGTTCTTGCCATCGTGCCGATGGAAAACAAACTGCGTGTAGGTGTGGACATCGTCCATATGTATAGATGCATGCTTGTCTTGATCCATTGTGACTTCCAGAATTAATTATCTAGGGAATGCTACGAAAACACTTCCCAGACGAGAACGGTCCCTCCTCCAATCTGAATATGTCCGACGGTTGTTGCAGGGCCTTTGCTTTCAGACGTTTCACAGCGTGCACGCCAACGGCCAACTGTTCGATGGAGCATAAAACGAGATTCATCTGAAAAGTCCACCTGTCGCTATTCAGTAGACGTCGACTAGCGGTACTGGCGTGTAAATTCCAGCTGATGAACAGCAGTCGGCTTGGGCGAATGAACCAGGCGTCTGCTGCGGAGGACCGCATGCAGCAACGTTCGCTGAACGGTGGTCGAGAAGACCACTTGTCTCAACGAACCTCTGCAGGGCCTAGGCGACGTTATTACAGTCACCGTTGGCGGCGCATGGTGTCTGTGTACAGGCACAAACGTTGACTTGGCTGGGCAGTTCAATAAGCAGCAGCTTATTGGAGGTCCAAATGTGTTTCGGAGACTGACACTGCAGTCCACGTGTGACGTTTCTACTGTGTTTGGAGGATGGCTGACCTTGGCTGTTGTGTGGGGTAACCATGCGGACTACAGTGGCCTTGAAGTCTTCCCTGATGCTAATATTCTGTCGTGGAAGAAATGAACAGAGGCTTCAGGCATACTTGCTAAGGTCCCATAAGGTACTTTGGTTCCAGACAAGCTCTTTGTACTGTCTACAAGAAGGAAGAAGTTGAATGCCGATGAGTACCAGTTTATTTGGGTCAAAGTCGGCAATGGAAACTGAAAAACTGTGCCGCTGGTCCCGGCGGAGGTTCGAGTCCTCCCTCGGGCATGGGTGTGTGTGTTTGTCCTTAGGATAACTTAGGTTAAGTAGTGTGTAAGCTTAGGGACTGATGACCTTAGCAGTTAAGTCCCATAAGATTTCATAGACTTTTGAACATTTTTTGAACACTTGAAAGGTGGCTACACTGTGCCACTGCGCCAGAGAGTGCGCCAAAGAGTACTATTAAGCCGCCTCCACAGTGCTTGTTATGAGATTGTAGAAGTCAGTGGTTGTTGAAAGTTCGTGGCAGTCAGTGCTAGTAGAGAGCACAGTGTGTGTTAAGAGCTCGTGATTGTCGTGAAGTCGGAGTGAGATGTGGTAGTAAAGAGTGTTGCTCCTTGTTTTATGCAGTTATTTGATGGGAGAGATAGCAGATGTTATTGTAATGAGTGCATTTCGTCAATATATATGAAGGTAAAATTTATAATGTTTTTTTTTATTAATTGTCTATCTGAAATAATGTGTCACTACAGGTTCAGTCAACAAAGCATCTGGCTTGTGTTCTTGGATTAGAGTGGAATTCTGGTTTTCTTGCGTAATTATAGTTTTCTAATTTTCTTTTGTCACGTCTGTATAGTTGGTATTTAAAAATTCTTGTCTTGTTGGAAAAGAACCGTGCCAGATGCATACGTTGAGTCACACTCCCACATACAGAACAGTTACATTTGTGCTTGGATTTTGTAGGTTTTTTAGTTGCTGGGGACTTAATTAATTAACTGTGTTTACGAAAATTTTCTTACATTGTTTGTTGCAGTCAGATAGCGTAATAATACTAGTCAGGGCCAACCGATTACGAGACACTGCGTAATCGGACATACAGCTACAGCAACTAAAAAAGAAAAATCATTTTCAATCAATATATATTTAATTAAGCCCCCATGCACGTGGCGACCGCTGCTTCGGATCGTCCCTTGGAATTTTTCTGATTGTGAAAATTGTAGACTGTAGTATTGTTGTAGTAATTTTGAGTTTAGTGATTGTAGTCTGTATTGAGTGTGTAGATTTGGTAATTGGCATTCTTCTAATGGTATTTTTCAAAATTTAATTTTTATTGCCTTGTATACGCGTTTGACAATCTTGTGCAATTATTTCAATTGTTCGATTGATCGTGTTTGAGGGAGACATTGCGTGTGAATAGTATTGTTGGAGATAAGGGGTCATTGTGTGTGATTTTCGTACAGTGACGAATCTTTCGTATATTTTGTAAATGATTACGCGATCAATGAAAAAGGCAAAAATGATGAATAGTGAGAATAACGAAATTGTTAACATGGCGAACTCGCCAACAGAGGAAAACAGTATGATGGATAATGAAGTGGAAAACAATGTAATAAGTCGGGAAAATAGTCCGGAACCATTTCAAAATTTTTCTCAATTAGAAAATTCACAGAATCCGAGATTAACGATAGAAGATTCTGAAATTGTATCGAACACAGATAGCTTTACAGCTATGACGGAGGAAACTGGTTTTGCGGGAAATGTTAGGCGCGAAAAGAATTGCGAACCGGCTACCTTGGAGCAGTTGATGGGTGCAATATTAAATCTGGGATCACAAATGGGAACAATGGTAACACAGATG
Organism: Schistocerca piceifrons; assembly: GCF_021461385.2. NCBI lineage: Eukaryota > Metazoa > Arthropoda > Insecta > Orthoptera > Acrididae > Schistocerca > Schistocerca piceifrons. The sequence goes on from NC_060138.1 coordinate 83,446,009, forward strand.
GGAACAATGAAAACTGAGATGGGAACAATTAAAACTGAGATGGGAACAATTAAAACACAGATGGGAACAATGGAAACACGGATGGGAACAATGGAAACTCGGTTAGAATCTGAATTAAAAACAGAGATAGGAACAATTAAAACAGAGATGGGAACTTTGGAAACACGGTTAGATTCAAGAATAGGGACATGTTTCAAAAATATGAAAGATGAATTAAAGAAAGAAATCAGGGAAGAAGTACAACCGATTCTGAATTCTCACAATAATAGATTAATTGCAGTAGAAATCAGACAAAGGGAACAGGATAGAGAGCAGGAAGAAAGAGATCGCGTGATAGTACAGAATTTTTCAGAGTTAAATTTACAACGTGCAAAGGATAAGGAAGAAATATTTGAGAGAATCGAAGGATCCGTACCAAATGACAGATTAAATAACCTAACACAACAATATGAACAGCTAGCTACCAAATGTGACAATACTGAAACCCGAGTCGCGACACTTACGGAAGACGTAAATAAACAGAAAGAACAATTAGGTGACTTATCGGAAAGAGTTGAGGAAATTTCAGATAAACTGACAAATCTTAGTTTACATGGGGACAGAGATTCGGATGATACAGCTCCATTACCATTTGCAGAAACCGAAGAGTATCAGAACATAAATAAGCATGTTGAGAATCAGGGAAAATTTAATGAACGCGTGAAAAAGGAATTTGAGGCATTACGGAAGCAAGTCAAGCAGATCGAAGGCGAAATTGTAGGAAAAGATAGCAGAAGAAATTTAGAATCACAGGTAGCAGAGGGGTTTGAAGAAAATAATTTGTTTCATTTACGGGATGCAACAAGAGAGCGCCAGGCGCGCGAACTTTACAATAATCGACATTCGGACTGGGACAGACGCGGTAGGTCTTTGTCGCCACGAGGCGAAAACTTTGACTATAAACACTTTTTGACTGTCCGGAAATTTAAGATCTTCCGCAATTCTAAGAATGACATACATCCATGTTCATGGCTAGATCAATTTACGTACGCACTTCCGCCTGATGTGCCACAAAGTCACAAACTGGAAATTATGTGCAGCTATTAAAGTCCTCAGGGGATTCACTACTCTAAAGTGAATATGTGCCGTAGCGAGCATAGGGCCCCGAGCTGTAGCGGTGCTATTTCTCTTTTAGTTTTCTGGACCGCTACCTACTCTTTTACTATTCTTTGCATCTGTCAAACCAACTCTTCGACTATCAATCTATCTAGACAGTAAGTAAACAATAACCGGATTTGACTATTTACCTAAATGAGATTTCGAAAATTAGTGTTTGAACCTATTAAAGTCCTCAGGGGATTCACTACTCTAAGTGAATATGTGCCGTAGCGAGCATAGGGCCCCGAGCTGTAGTGGTGCTATTTCTCTTTTAGTTTTCTGTACCGCTGCCTACTCTTTTACTATTCTTTGCATCTGTCAAATCAACTCTTCGACTATCAATCTATCTAGTGAGTAAGTGAACAATAACCGGATATGACTGTTTTGCCCAAAAGTGACTTTGGAAATTACCGATTGGACTTACTGTACCTATTGCAGCATTCATTGTAGTTTAAACGAAATTTTACCTGTTTATCTTCGTGACAACATTACTTCTTATGTTGACGATATTCTTATTGCTAAACGTTCTTGGAGTGAGCACAACAAATTTTGGATTCATTGTTACGTGTCTTTGCAAGAGTTGGCATTACAGTGAACTTAGAAAAATCTGAATTTGGTCGTTCACAGGTGAAATTTCTCGGTCACATTATTTCTACAGAAGGTATTCTTCCTGATCCAAAAAAATTAGACGCTATTCGTAATTATACTGTACCTACCGCAAAACGTGATGTTCGTAGTTCCTTGGTGTCTGTAATTTTCCTAGACGCCTTGTTAGTTTGGACGATTTGGCCACACCTCGTTTTTGCGATCTATCTGGAAAGTTCTTTTTAAACGAAAATCGGTCGACAACTCCGTTTGGTTAGTTTGTATTCCTGATGAGTGGGTTAATAAGCTGATTTGGTATACGCATTTCAGTTATGCACACTTTGGTCCCCGAAAATGCTTTCACAAATTACGAGAAAATTGTTACTTCAGTAATATGGAAAAACGTATTCGATCTGTTCTTGCCAAATGCAAATTATGTCAAATGGCTAAGCCTCCAACGATTTCTCACAGAGCACCGTTGTTTCCCATCATTCCAGCGAAATTAAAGGAGATGGCTGCAGTCGATTTGTTCGGTCCAGTGGTTCGTTCTACTAATGGTTTTGCGTACATTTTCGTAGCAGTGGAGTTGACGTCAAAATATGTGTGTTTTACACCTTTACGCAAAGCAACAGCTCGTTCAGTATCTAATGCTTTCATCAAACATTTTCTTAAAGAAGTCGGTCACGTTGACAAGGTTATATCAGATAATGGAGCACAGTTTCGTTCTAAAATTTGGCTTCGTACTCTACACCGTCGTAAAATTAAACCAATTTTCATTTCACTTTTTCACCCTCAATCTAACGCTTCAGAGAGATGGATGAAGGAAATCAATAAATTGTGTCGTCTTTATTGTCATCAGAATCACAGAACTTGGGATCAGTATCTTCATATTTTTCAAAACATTCTGAATGAACTTCCTAATGACTCAACTTCTTTACCGCCTCTATTAATATTAAAAAATAAAGCACCGACAAATCGCATTTCTGAAATCGTTCCTTTTCCGCCTTCACGGAAACTGCGGCATTCTGAAGTTGTCAACCTGGCTCTACGAAATATTGCGTCTGCGGCTGCAAGATGAGAGAAATCAGCTAGACGTCCTGGTCGTTCAAAATTCTTGTTGGTTGGTCAAAAGGTATTAATTAAGTCCCACCGTTTGTCTCACAAAGGAAAAGGCTTGTGTCGCAAATTTTTTCTGCTTTATAACGGTCCATATAGAATTCGCAAAATTATTCATGATAACACTGTCGAAGTAGAAACTCTTAAATCTCGACGCTCTAAAGGAATACATCATATATCTAACGTAAAAATTTTTGTGGAATAACATACTTTAGAGAAACTAACAGCTACATGTAAACACGCGGAGAGTACAAGGATACCGCGCTGTGTTTTGGCGGCGGCACATACTCAAAGCAACAGTCAAGTCTGCGCGCCGCACAAGGCAGTCGTTGACCGCAAACAATTGCTTCCTACGTCACGCGCCTACAGCTGATCGAGCGCTCAGTGCGAATGCACTGACAGCCGTAAACAAATACACAGTCTAATTTCTCCGACTAAATTCTGTATAAAGCTATAAGGACTTGTTGAATTGTGTTATTAACATTCAGTATTTTGCAGGATACGGTTGTATAAAGTATTTAAGAACTTCAGGTAAATTCTGTGCGTGTCCGACGTTAAGACGACCTGCTATCGAGAAATTTTCAGGAAGAATGTAATTTCGAAGAAGAAAGTGATTAACTAAAAAAAAAGGGTAACTATTAATTGAGTTTATTTTTCAGGTAACATAAATTCACTTAGGTACGTACTTTAGACGTAATTTGCTGCTTGCGATTACGTGACTCATACTTTGTGCTAAATTTCATGTTCTATGAATTTACGTGTGAAGCGACGTGCTTGCGTACGTTAACTGATTTTGACAATTATTGATTAATGAACTGGGTTGTGACTTGTATATATTATGCATCGCTTGGCTGCACTGCTTTTTCACTGATGTCATTTTTTTAATTATGTGCCTGCTGTGCTTATTTATTTAAATTATAATTGTAACCTGATTAATTGTGCTGATGTGGTTAGGTATGTAAGTTACACTTTGTGATTTATCTGCTTGCGCCTTCATGTTTACCTATTAAGATGACATATGAACATTTATTTGCTTATGCTGATATGATGCTAATGACCTGTTTATTACGTAAGATATATGTTTACTGCTATGCGTATGGATTACATATTTACACATTTCTGTTTTGTTGTCATAACTACTCTTTAATTTGGTGTATAGAAATGCTGATATACTGTGTATAAACATAGAGTTTAGGTCACACTATTGGATTAATTATAGATTGTTCGCTTGGCAGAGCCTCGTTGTAGGAATTGTGCTGCATCCACTTGTTGACATTGTCTTCTCTACTTGTATATTTACTCGCTATTGCTTGTTTTGCGTACGCTAAGTGCCTTATATTTTTAAGATAAGAAAATTAACTGCTATAATTCGACGAACGACATTAGTACAAGAGAGTCATAGAAGTCACATGAGCTGAGGTTTTATGAAAGCTGTATAAATGTATGCTAATAGAAAGGAAGCTAACGACATGACATACCAATACTAGGTTTAGACCATTAACAGTTATTACACTGCATTTTTCGTGAGCAATTGAAATAGGAAGTGACACTTGACACAAAAAATACTCCACATGTTTGCTTCTGCTATGATTCTTGAAGTGGTGTACACACTGTGAAATATTATGATCATTCACACTCCGTAATCGTACTTAATTACTGAGAGTTATTCAAACTAAGTCTGTTAGAGGTCAGGTATGCATTTCTTTTATTTAATAATGGACAAGGAACCAAAATGTATCTTATAATTTATAATGAGTAGAAAATTTGGGTCAGATGGATTACACAGAGGTTGTGTGTTGGCAATGTGTCTTCGGATTGTATGGGATGCTGAATTGAAGTTGCATTAGGATTTTATCTGTACTTGTTCGAGGAGACTGACGAGAGGAAAGAGTTGTTATGGAAGTGAAATGATATTGGTGCTGAGGTTTATATTTATCGATGTATTATTATAGGTATTGAGAGTATATGAAGTTGTTTGTGGACAAGAGGTAAGGTGATATTGGTGCTGAGGTTTACATTTATCGACGTATTATTGAGGTATTATTGAGATTATGTGATGCTGATAATTATTGGAGTTTTGGTGGATAAGAGGTAAAGTAAGTGAGGAGCATATTTTTTTTGTTGGTCTTATGGAACAAGAGGATGAAGAGAGCAGACTAAAACACTAAAATAGAAGGAAGATAGTCTATACACACACTTTGTTATATCACTAAGCAGTATATACTTTTTTTTGGAGAGAGGAAGTAATTGCATATCGTGGCTCACTGACAGTTGTTCAACAACAGTACATTTGATCTGGCTTGGCAAACATTCGTCTTGACATGATGACTATGACGTTGACTAACTATTATTGACTATTATACATTGCTGCCAGTACTACTTGATACACATGATGAACATCAGATTTTGACAGAATTACATTTACACAATTAACACTATTCAATTACACAGTAGTACTTAAGGTGGATGAGAGATGAGTGAGTGTGTTCTGTGTGTTTTCCTTTACTAATCCTAACCACCTATCTCCTAAATATTATTTTATTTGTTGGTAGTGGCTTGCACTGACACCCATGAATATTATAGGTTTACTGGTATTTGTGTATTGTAATAGTTAATAGGACAATTATCTGATATCATTTGTGTGTTTGTTATGATTTGTATGTTACTGTAAAAGCATCTGTATGTGCATTCAAACTATTGTTCATGCCTGAACTGTCTGATTAGTGAAGATAAATATTCTGAACTGTTACCTGCACTTTTCAACATGATGTGTGACATTTGGTCGTGTTTAATTTCTGCTGATGAACTGTGTGATCAGTGCTTGTGAATTTTGTGGAACTGCTTCGGCTGAGAGATGTCACTTGTTGGTGTCTGGACCTGCTCAACATTGCTGGGTGCAACTGATGGACTACTCCTACTGAAATGGTGTCACTTGTTGGTGTCTGCACCTGCTCAACATTACTGGGTGCCACAGATGGAACTGCTTCTACTGAAATAATGTTACTTTTTGCTGTCTGCACCTACTCAACATTACTGGGTGCAACTGACGAACTGTTTCTACTGAAATGATGTTACTTCTTGCTGTCTGCACCTACTCAATATTACTGGGTGCAACTGATGAACTGCTTCTACTGAAATGATGTCACTTGTTGGTGTCTGCACCTGCTCAACATTGCTGGGTGCCTCTGATGGACTGCTTCTACTGAAATGGTGTCACTTGTTGCTGTCTGCACCTACTCAACATTGCTGGGTGCAACTAATGAACTGTTTCTACTGAAATGAAGTCACTTTTTGCTGTCTGCACCTACTCAACATTGCTGGGTGCAACTGATGAACTGTTTTTACTGAAATGAAGTCACTTGTTGGTGTCTGCACCTACTCAACATTGCTGGGTGCCTCTGATGGACTGCTTCTACTGAAATGATGTCACTTGTTGGTGTCTGCACCTACTCTCAACATTGCTGGGTGCAACTGATGGACTGCTTCTACTGAAATGATGTCACTTGTTGCTGTCTGCACCTACTCAACATTACTGGGTGCCACAGATGGAACTGCTTCTACTGAAATGATGTCACTTGTTGCTGTCTGCACCTGCTCAACATTACAGGGTGCAACTGATGAACTGCTTTTACTGAAAAGATGTTACCTATTGGTGTTCTTTTTTTGTATAAACTAATCATTGAAAGCATTTTATGTGAACATTTGTATAAACTGATTTTTTGTATATTGTGTAAACTATTATGTAAAGCCACATGTATGAAAAGAAGTTGTATTGCTTACTGTATTTCATATGTTAGGTTAGTGTAAGGTCAGTGCAAAACCAAAATTTTAACTAATTATGTGATGTTTAGGTATTAATATTATCTTTATTTTTGTCTGTATTATTGTGGACGAATTTGGTGGTATTTTCACCACCAATGCTGGCAAAAATACCATCAAATTCTGGCCTGTGGAGGAGGGGCATATGAAAGGTGGCTACACTGTGCCACTGCGCCAGAGAGTGCGCCAAAGAGTACTATTAAGCCGCCTCCACAGTGCTTGTTATGAGATTGTAGAAGTCAGTGGTTGTTGAAAGTTCGTGGCAGTCAGTGCTAGTAGAGAGCACAGTGTGTGTTAAGAGCTCGTGATTGTCGTGAAGTCGGAGTGAGATGTGGTAGTAAAGAGTGTTGCTCCTTGTTTTATGCAGTTATTTGATGGGAGAGATAGCAGATGTTATTGTAATGAGTGCATTTCGTCAATATATATGAAGGTAAAATTTATAATGTTTTTTTTTATTAATTGTCTATCTGAAATAATGTGTCACTACAGGTTCAGTCAACAAAGCATCTGGCTTGTGTTCTTGGATTAGAGTGGAATTCTGGTTTTCTTGCGTAATTATAGTTTTCTAATTTTCTTTTGTCACGTCTGTATAGTTGGTATTTAAAAATTCTTGTCTTGTTGGAAAAGAACCGTGCCAGATGCATACGTTGAGTCACACTCCCACATACAGAACAGTTACATTTGTGCTTGGATTTTGTAGGTTTTTTAGTTGCTGGGGACTTAATTAATTAACTGTGTTTACGAAAATTTTCTTACATTGTTTGTTGCAGTCAGATAGCGTAATAATACTAGTCAGGGCCAACCGATTACGAGACACTGCGTAATCGGACATACAGCTACAGCAACTAAAAAAGAAAAATCATTTTCAATCAATTTATATTTAATTAAGCCCCCATGCATACTTCATCTCATAACCATTAATCGTGCAATGAACTGTCTTGATCCTAATCACGTGGTTAGGAAAACTTTCGCGTCTTCTGGTACAAATCTTCTTGTACTAACTTTCTGGACGTAATAACAGTTTATCTGTCTTAATAAATAGGAATAGAAAGTGCGGTCATAGACAACATACGACGAACAAGTGCGAAGCAAATCTTCAATGCTGATTAATAAAACACAAGAAAACGAAAATACGCCTGCATTATTATGAATAACTGTGTAAGTATTTTTCATTATGTTCATGGGGACACATATGTTATAAAAAGTCTTACGTTTAATATGGAAATATTAAATATAGTGGCAGCTATAGTGCGGAAAACATAGTTCAAAAACTTTGTAAGAACTGAAACAACAAATCCAAAATATGTTCTGGTAGATTTGAACCGAGAGCAGCACTAGCAGCAATGAACGTGAGGTAAGAGACAGATGGAGAAGACGAGGAAAGTGATAGAACACAAGCACTGAAGAGACGGAGAAAGACAGTGACTCAACTGATAGAGAAATGAAAAGAGTAAGAAGCGTCATTGGGAGTAGATGGGAGCCTTTGTTTCAGTGTTCGGCAGAGGGAAACTGACCATACATGTTAATTTCTTAGGAAAGAATTATGAGGTGACAAAATGAAGTGCTTAAACTTCTCAAAAAGAGCAGATAACGGAAGTGTCCACAGAGTGCAGGGTAGCTTGTTGCTGAGGCGGGTGACAGCAATAGTATAGGAGTTTGCAAATATTTTTGTTTTATGAATGCGCACAATTAGGATATTTGCACTGCAGTTATGAGGACATAGTAGGTACCTATCGAGTGCGAGGTACTGGGATGCAGGAGCACTAAGGAGCCAAAGAATTAGACATAGAATATAGTAGTTACGTAATTCTGAATTCTTCACTTGCCCGTCCATGTATGAAACTAATTGTTTTTAGAAATAGAACATTAGCCAAAATTGTACAGCTGTTTGATTCTAGACAATTGACGATTAGGGATCAATGACACCAGGGTAAATTGCAAACATTGTTTTAAACCTGTTCAGATTTGTGGAAATGCGTCCAATTCATTTAAACACTCCAGTGCTCTCGCAACAATTGTAGAAAGGAAACAACACAAACTCAACAGTGCCTCTGAGCTGAAAAAACAAATTAAAGATATGTATAAACCAAATGATAACTTCGTTTTGCTATCCTGTGATATGCCAATTGCTGTAGAGATGCAAACAGTCAACCAACTTACAGCTAGAACTTAACATTGTCTCACAGGGGAAGCTGAGAAAGCTGAAAGAAATGTATGGTTGAATTGAATTAAGTGACCATGCAGCCATTGCCACTCTCCTGGTCCAACATATAAATACGTGTATTTTCGAGATCCAATAGCATGCTGGCAAGCTATACAAAATCTTAAAAGTATGATTTATGAGCAACAAAGTTGCTCTAGTGCATCAGAGGAAGATCCTGCTTCGTCTACAAACAGCTAACGCATGGCAGCAAACAATCTCTCTATATGTCAAACGCCGTAATAGCTTTAAAGAGCAGCCGATCTGCAGAATGGGAAGATGGATGGAGCGATGCAATGATGGGATTAAACGAGCCAAACTACGAGCTCATTGATCCCCCAATCTCGTGTGTCTTCTTCTTCTTTCGTTTCACCCTCTTTGGGGTACGCTGGATCAATCATTTCTTTGTGCGTTGTTCTTTTCTTAGGGCCCAGTATTTCTTCATGCTTTCTGATCTTCTTTTCCTCTCTTCTTCCGAGATGAAGGGTTTGGACTTTTGTGTAGATTTGTCTTGGAACCTTGTGTTTTCATCTTCAGTAATTAATTTAGCTGTTCGGTGAATTATCTGAAATCTTTATGTCCACTAGGTCTTTCTCAGTTTCTTTAAACCAATTGGGTTTCGTTTTGCGGTTACGGAAAAAGTCAGACTTGTTTAGTTAATCCGTTAGAATTCATTGTGAGAAGATGAGCATAAAAATTTATCGCCCTTTTTCGCATAGTATCTGTAAGTTTTTCAGTTTTCTTGTAGAGAGTTCCATTTTTGATGTATATAATTTTATGGTCTTGAAATTTTGGTCCTCTGATTTTTTCAAAATTTTTCTTTCCTTTAGCTCGTTTTTCCATTTGGCCTTTGAAATTCATGGTTAATGTTTCTGCTGCATACAGTGCTTCTGGCTTAATCACTATCTTGTAATGTGTAATTTTAAACCCCCTTGAAAGGGATTTTTTGTTGTATGTATTTTCTGTTAGTTGGAAGGCCAATTCCAGTTTATTTTTTCTGAATTCCATTGCTTTGCTTTCCCCAGCATTCCAACTAATCCATTCTCCGAGATATTTGAATTCTTTTACTATTTCAGTCTTTTGATCTTGAACTTTGAGGTATGTACATGAGTGCTTGACGTTTGTCAGTATCTTAGTTTTTTCAAAGGAGACGTGAAGACCTGTTTTAGCTACTTATTTCCTTAGTTCAAGGATTTGCTCCCGTGCTTCTTCCATTGTTTCAGCAAACAGGGCCATATCATCTGCAAAAGAAATGCAATTTACATTAAGGTTCTTCTTTTTGCAACCCAGTCTTATATCACTCTTAATATTTGTGTTCCATTCTCTGACTACTTTCTCTAGCAGACAATTGAACAGTAACGGTGAGAGCCCATCCCCTTGTCGCACTCCCGTTTTTATTTCAAAGGGTTCCCATAATTCGCCCATAAATTTAATTCTCAAAAATGTATTTGTAAGGGTCGCTTTTATAATAATAGTTGTTTTCTTATCCAAACTCATTTCTTCCAGGATTGATAATAGAGATTCTCTGTCAATCGAATCATATGCTTTTTTGAAATCAATGAAGGAGGTTACGTATGTCTTTGCCCTTGATTCTTGGTAAGCCATGATGTTTTTACGGTTTAGTATTTGTTCCGAACATGATATACCCTTTCTAAAACCTCCCTGGCACTCCCCGATTTGCAGGTCCAATTGCGGCTCTGCCTTGTTCAAAAGGACTTAGACCCCAAAAATTATAGAGGAATATCACTGCTGGATATAACATAAAAGATTCTTTCTAAGTCCTTTTGAACACAGACCCCAACAATTATAGAGGAAGTCCTTTTGAAGACAGACCCCAACAATTATAGAGGAATATCACTGCTGGATATAAAATACAAGATTCTTTCTGTCTTCAAACCTTTCTTGTGAATAGGGTGGATGAGAGCTGTTCTCCATTCTGTGGGGATCTCTTCTTTCCAGATTTATCGAAAACACGCTGAAGGGATGTAATTGCATTTTTGTCAGCCTTTTTCCATACTTCGGCCACTATTTAGTTTTGTCCGGACGCTTTGTTGTTTTTAAGTTCTGGAATGAGCTTCTGTAGTTCTTCAGTCATCGGTGGTTCTGAATCGGGCTTCTCACGGTTATTTGGGATGGATTCGAATTTTTCAGGGATGGGTTCACAATCAAGAGTTTCTCGATGTAGCCTGCTAGTATTTTGCAATTTTCCACCTTACTGTGAGCGATAGTCCCATTTACATCTTTAAATTGGAGGGTGGGTGCTGTGTATCTTGATAACTTTTGTTTGAAAGTTCTTGTGTTGTTTTCAGTAAATTCTTCATCAATTTGGAGGAGAGTTTTGTTTTCATGTGTCTTCTTAATCGTTTTTATATTTTTATCTACCAGTTTTCTAACTGTAATGAAATTCAGTCTGCTTTCTTCTGTTTTCTGTGGTTGCCAGTTTTGCCATACCTCTTTTCTTTTTTCAATGAGAACATCACATTCTACCAGGCATGTTTTTTTACTTCTTATGTTAGGTGTTATCCGTTCTGCTATCCGTTCGGCTGTAGTAATGAGGTTTTTCTTGATATCCTCCCAGCTCTGTGTCTAAATGGTTTCTGTTGCCTTTGTGAATTAATCTGATTTTAAAATCTTTTCTGTGCTGTACTTCCAACCCTTAATTTGTTTCAAGCTGCGTTACCTGTTTGAGATGGCTTTAAACTTAATTTTAGAAAGGTAGTGGTCTGAATTCGAGTTTGCACCCCTGAGTACCCTAACATTCATGATCTCTTTGCGAGAAATCTTCTTGATTGCCACATGATGAAGCTGAAATTCCCCAAGGCTAGGATTTGGGACATCTATGTCTTTTGTCTTCGTGGCAGTCTATTGGAAGCTGTGAATTTGAGAATTACATTGTGTGCTTGGCAAAGTTCTATTAGCTTCACACCATTTCTGTTTGTTCTCTTGTGTGCAGGATAGTCTCCTACTATTATCTTATAACTTTTTCTTTAGCAATCTGTGCATTAAAGTCTCCAAGATGAATGATGATGTTTTTATCTGGAATATTCTGAATAATCTCATCTAGATGGTTCCAAAAGGCCTCTACTTTTTCTTTTTTTCCCTGTTATCCTCATTTATAGGGGCATGTGCATTGATAATTGCGTAGTAGATTCTGTTTGTGCTTGTGAATGTAGGACTTGAGATTCTTTCTGATTGGGAATCAAAGTCAACTATTGAGTTCAAGATTTGTTTGTTGATTATAAAGGCTGTTCCAAGATGTGGTACATTTTTCATTATTCTCGGTCCAACTTTCCCTTTGTATATCCTAAAACCCTCGGAATCGGAGGTATCTGTATTCGTGCATCGTGTTTCTTGAATGGCTGTTACGAGTATGTTGTGGTTCTTTAGCGTATCTGTTAGATATTTTAATTTTCCGGTTTTCAACAATGAGTTTCCATTGAAAGTTGCTAGGTACGTTGATTACCTGTGTTGAAATTTGGATGAGTTTCCAAGACACTCCGACTTGTCTTGGTGCAATGTTGCAGACTCCCCAGAATCCGAATGCCTGCTGACGTACTGGCGTACTGTGGATCGTCCACCTGGGGTAAAATTGTTTACATCACACACTTCCATGGTTGATGATAGTTATTTTGGGTGTGGCACAAAGGCCACAAAAAAAATACAACCAAAATTGTGAGTCCTGGAGGTAGTTCTTCCGCGCTCTCCACCGTTGGGAATCTGAACTTCCTCTTTTGTCTTTGAGACCGTTGACCAGGTTTCACCTAGTACCATCCAGAGCCAGATGGACCCCAGTTTTTTAACGAGGCGTTACTCCTTCCCCTCCTCCTTCCTCATCACATGCGAAATGAGGTCCCGGACTTGGGACCGGCAATGGTGGAGTATGTGTATTAAGCCGGGAACAGTCCCAAAGAGGAACGACACAAATGACCATCCCGATGAACCCGGCTGTATCCAAATATCAAGAAAACCAAGAGACAGAAGCAAACAGAAATTAAAGAGGGATAAAAGGGTAAGGTGTGATGGTTGCCAATGGGAAAAGATGATACCTCATTACAGTAACCAAGTGCGTGCTGCTCTTGAGACTCGCTTCCCAGGAAGGTGGATAGGCAGGGTTTGCCCAGTACCTTGGCCACCACGAAGCCCAGGCATAGCCCCATTGGACTTTTAGTTTTGGGGCCACATAAAAAAACGTTGTGGACAGTGAAAAGATCAGAGACATCAATCATTTACGGGAAAGAATCGTCGCATTGATTGGGACAGTTACACCTGAAATGTTGGTGAATACGTGGCGAGAAGTGGAATATCGTCTCTACGTGTGCAGGGCAACAAATGGATCCCATGTTCACGTCTAATAACATTAAAACTTAAAGGAATTCTCTTTCATGACATGCACTCATTGATGTAATTTTTTATTAACTTCCCCATTTATACCTAAAACTATGGAGTTTTTTCTCAAACACCCTGTACAGTAAGTAAATGAGACCCGATATGCAAATGATTCAAGTCTGGTGCCAGTGCGCATGCCCACAGACCGTGCAGTGGCGCTGCAATCGGGCAGGGGACCCTATTTAAACGGTGCATAGTAGAAGAGTCATAAACGTGACGATCACATCCCGACTCGACGAGTACGTTAGAGGGAGCAGAATGCCAGGCAGACGTGTTTAGACGACATTTCTCTCAGTTTGGGTGGGGTCTAATTGTAGACACGAAAACCGTAGGCTCATCGACACGCCGTGTGGTTTGCGAGGTCAATCTTTCGGAGTGTTCCGTCAGAAGATGATCGGGGCAGTGGACACGAGACAGCATCCACGTGTGAAGTGCCGCCTCTGGAACGATCAGGAAGACGACGAGGCGAAAGGATCGAAGGATCGTGCGGCAAGCTCCACGATGCAAGCAGATGCACGGCTGCCAGCTGTTCCACAAACTATTTCCAGACGTCACGAGGACGCTAATTTGTAATCCAGATGCCCTTGTCGTGTACTGCCGCTGACGCCAACACATCGGGGACTCCATCTAACCGGCCGTTGTGGACGAGCGGTTGTAGGCGCTTCAGTCTGGAACCGCGCGACCGCTACGGTCGCAGGTTCGAATCCTGCCTCGGGCATGGACGTGTGTGATGTCCTTAAGTTAGTTAGGTTTAAGTAGTTCTAAGTTACAGGGGACTGATGACCTCAGATGGTAAGTCCCATAGTGCTCAGAGCCATTTGAACCATTTGACTCCATCTACGGTGGTGCCAAACTAGAACGACGTGGATTTCCAGTGATTGGCAAATCGTGGTGTTTAGTGACGAATCCTGATTGGCAACGGATGAGAACTGCTCGCGGTGTGGAGGCAGCCTGGTGAACTGTACAACGTCGCCCATGCTGTCGCACGCCACACCGTCCGGACAGCCTGGGGGCACAAATGGTTCAAATGGCTCTGAGCACTATGGGACATAACATCTAAGGTCTTCAGTCCCCTAGAACGTAGAACTACTTAAACGTAACTAACCTAAGGACATCACACACATCCATGCCCGAGGCATGATTCGAACCTGCGACCGTAGCGGCCGCGTGGTTCCAGACTGAAGCGCCTAGAACCGCTCGGCCACTCTGGCCGGCAGCCTGGGGGCCATCGAATACGATAGTCGGTCCCCTCTAATTGTGTTACGTCGTACCTTCATGGGCCAGTGTTATGTTGATGACAACCCAATGTCGGTCCTTTCCTACGTAGTTTACTACAGTTAGTTCCACAAGAATGCGTTCGCCATATTTTTAAACGCTACATCCAACATAAACATCTCTGGTAGTGGTCTAGAATCTGTAATCAATGCGCTTTTGCACTGTGTATGGATAGTGTGAGAGCTGAATATCTTGTTTTGTCTGTTGCAGTTTAAAATAAGTGCAAAAGATCTGAAGCGTCACCAGGCAGTATTCCCTGTAAGCGATCCAAAGAGAGCAAAGCTTTCATATGGAGCTGCTCTTAGAATTGTTGCGAAGTCGGTCAAACGATATTCAGGGGGTGGAACCGTGGATGATTTACGGGAGACAGAGTTAAGTTGGCGGCGATTGGATTGACCATCATCTAACTGTGCAATTGGTAATAATATATAGTTTAATGTAAACATACATTTATAATAATGTCTTATTTCATACACATAACGGTGTACACTTTCTCGTGGAACTGACTGTACACATACTTTTCCATCAAGATAATACTCGTCCGCATGCAGCTCAAGTTGCTCCCGGCTCCCTACGTCACGTTTTGACTGTTCCATGTCTGACTTGATCCCTGTACTTGCCTCCTATAGATAGGGACAGGAAAATTTGGTAGAAACGATAGCGCGAAAAGTAACACAAAATTGGTAGGTTTTAGGAAAATAACACGAAATTGTCGATTTTTGTGAATTATCGTGAAATTTGCCATTTTTCTGTATAAAAATGTTATAAAACTGAGGGTAGCAGTTTGACAATATTCGTAACTTATAGTTATTGAAAATCGAAATTGCATTTTCGTTGCCGGCTGCAGTGGCCGAGAGGGCGGTTCTAGGCGCTTCAGTCTGGAACCGCGAGACCGCTACGGTCGCAGGTTCGAATCCTGCCTCGGGCATGGAAGTGTGTGATGTCCTTAGGTTAGTTAGGTTTAAGAAGTTCTAAGCTCTAGGGGACTGATGACCTCAGATGTTAAGTCCCAGAGGGCTCACAGCCATTTGCACAATTTTTTTGCATTTTCATTCTTTTTTTCTCAAGGCCGTAGTTCATGTACAGTCTTAAAATGACAGTTCATTTCCCACGCAACGAAGTGTGATGTAACGTCAGAAACAGAACCGTAATAGGCAATAAAATAACAACGAAACTGCAAAAAAAGAACACCGAAATTGGTAAAAAGGATCTGAAAATGGCAATAAACACACCGAATCTGGCAAGCCGTAACACCGAATTTGGCAAGAAATAACCCTGAAATAAGCCAAAACGTAAAACAATTTTTTCCTTTCCCTACTTGCAGACCATGTGTGGGACCGAGCGAAGCGGCAGATGCCGCCGTATGACTCTGTACATGATGTGGAGGTGGTGGTTCGAGATTTGTTGGCCAATCTGTCACAGGACAACATCAGACGTCTGATCTACTCGATGCCTGACCGTGTTGCGGAATGTATTTTAGCAATAGGTGGGCCAGTGAGTTATTGATGTTGGTGTTGGTGTTCCCAATATATTAGTTTACTTGTCTTGATTTTGGTATCAATTGAATCCCTGATCTGCATCATTATGTCTAATAAACTTCATTGCGATCCATTGCTCCCCTCTTGGTGCGCTATTTGCAATGTTCCTAAGTGTATATTCCACTGTCAAAGGCATCAGAACGGTTCTCGCTTATAACTTTAGACTCAATGCCTTTAACACAAACTGATTCATTTACCCTTCTCTATCATCGCTGAAAGTTTGTAACATGATCACGGAATCATGCTGTAGAAAAGTTAGTGACACTAGATCGTTTCGTTGGTGATAACTTTGCTCACGTGTTACAGTCTTCTTTTAGTATTTGCCTTTACTTTTTACCACACAACAAATTGGATATTCACAAGCTGCAGCATGGTTGCGAAAAGGACAGTGATCCAGAATGTCTGGAATAAATTTGTTTTATTTCCGCCTATGAACACAAAATTCTTAGGGCCTTAGAGTTCCGGCGTGTCGCAGAGTACGAGACCCTCTGGCGGTAAGGTACTTCTGACGACTTCTTGCCTAAGCGGCATTGTGATTGCCATGCCAACAGAGGGTCCTGATTGCTTACTGTAGTCCGTTGTCTCACGCATTTGGCTTCTTTGCCTACTCACTTTATGACTTTCTTTGTTACTCTGTTAGCTCCGTAAGTTTATTCTTGGTACGTCATTACATTTTTTATCTAGAATCGCCATAAGTACATCTCAGAATTAAATCGACTTCCTTTAAACCATCTAAATTTAACTTAAAGTCTTTTTAATTTATTGCATTTTGTGGCTGTAATAACATATACCTCGGGCAAGCCCACCATGGACTTTACCCACTATATTCTTCTTTTATTGCATTTTGTACAATTATATAACTGACAAATACGTACAGGCTTACAATAGTGACATCTGACAAGCTTGCGATACATAAATGGCTACTGTATATCATTTTGTCATGAACTGTTGCGTTGCTAACGAGAAGATTCCGCGCACACTGTGGTCTAATATAAACCACATATTAAATATATCCGACGATGCTATGCTGGTTTTGTGTGTGTCTTTTGACCATGGCACTAAGGCTTCATTATACAGTGAAGCGCCAAAGAAACTGGAATAGGAATGCGTGTTCGAATACGGAGATCAGTAAACAGGCAGAATACGGCGTTGCGGTCGGCAACGATTACATAAGACAACACGTGGCTGGCGCAGTTGTTAGATCGGTACTGCTGCAACAATAGCAGGTTATCAAGATTTAAGTGACTTTGAATATGGTGTTATAGTCGGCGCACGAGCTATGGGACACAGCATCTCAGAGGTAGCGATGAAGTGGGGATTTTCTTGTACGACCATTTAACGAGTGTGCCATCAATATGACGCATCCAGTAAAACATCAAGTCTCCGACATCGTTGCGGCCGGAAAAAGATCCTGCAAGAATGGGACCAACGACGACTGAAGAGAATAATTCAAGCTGACAAAAGTGCAACCCCTCCGAAAATTGCTTCAGATTTCAATGCTGAACCATCAAGAAGTATCAGCGTGCGAATCATTCAACGAAACATCGTCTATAATGGCTTTTGGATCCGATGGCCCTCTCGTGTATCCTTGATGACTGCACGACACAAAGCTTTACGCCTCACCTGGGACCGTCAACACCAACATTGGACTGCTGAAGACGGGAAACTTGATGCCTGGTCGGACGAGTCTCGTTTCAAATTGTATCGAGCGGATGAACTTGTACGGGTATGGAGATAACCTCACGATACCATGGAACGTGTATGTCAGCAGGAGCCTGTCCAGGCTGACGGAGGCTCTGTAATGGTGTGGGCATGTGCAGTTGGAGTGATATGGGACCTCTGATATGTCTAAATACGTCTCTGACCGATGACATATACTTAAGCATCCTGTCTGATCGCCTGCATCCATTCATATCGATTGTGCATTCCGACGGACTTTGGCAATGCCAGTAGAACAATGCGACACCCCACACGTCCGGAATTGCTGCAGAGTGGCTCAAGGATCACTCTCCTGAGTTTAAACAATTCCGCTGGGGACCGAACTCCACAGACATGAACATTATTGAGCATACAGGGTGTTACAAAAAGGTGCGGCCAAACTTTCAGGAAACATTCCTCACACAAAAATAAAGAAAAGATGTTATGTGGACATGTGTCCGCAAACGCTTAATTTCCATGTTAGAGCTCATTTTAGTTTCGTCGGTATGTACTGTACTTCCTCGATTCACCGCCATGATTTCATACGGGATACTCTACCTGTGCTGCTAGAACATGTGCCTTTACAAGTACGACACAACATGTGGTTCATGCACGATGGAGCTCCTGCACATTTCAGTCGAAGTGTTCGTACGCTTCTCAACAACAGATTCGGTGACCGATGGATTGGTAGAGGCGGACCAATTCCATGGCCTCCACGCTCTACTGACCTCAACCCTCTTGACTTTCATTTATTGGGGCATTTGAAAGCTCTTGTCTACGCAACACCGGTACCAAATGTAGAGACTCTTCGTGCTCGTATTGTGGACGGCTGCGATACAATACGCCATTCTCCAGGGCTGCATCAGCGCATCAGGGATTCCATGCGACGGAGGATGGGTGCATGTATCCTCGCTAACGGAGGACATTTTGAACATTTCCTGTAACAAAGTGTTTGAAGTCACGCTGGTACGTTCTGTTGCTGTGTGTTTCCATTCCATGATTAATGTGATTTGAAGAGAAGTAATAAAACGAGCTCTAACATGGAAAGTAAGCGTTTCCGGACACATGTCCACATAACATATTTTCTTTCTTTGTGTGTGAGGAATGTTTCCTGAAAGTTTGGCCGTACCTTTTTGTAACACCCTGTATATGGGATGCCTTGCAACGTTCTGCCTCCACCCCCTCGTACTCTCACGGATTTATGGACAGCCCTGCTGGATTCATGGTTTCAATTCCCTCTATTACTACATTAGACATTAGTCGAGTCCATACCACGTCGTGTTGCTGCAGTTCTGCGTGCTCGTGGGGGCCCTATACGATATTAAGAAGATGTACCAGTTTCTTTGGCTCTTCAGTGTATTAGGACATGCTTTTAAAATGCCTCGTCGTATTTTAAGCGGATGTTTCCTCGTAAACGTATCATTATGGCCTTTGTATTTGTTTTTCCCCCCAAGTTTTGCTGCAGATATGAAGATGGTCATCGCTGACCGAAAGCAGTAGCCTAAGAACCTAGCAAATTTGTGATCATAGACGGAAATAAAAGAAATATGTATTATGGGGGGAATTCTTGAGTCAATTTTTCACCGTTCTACCAGATAGTGATATATGAGGAGTAGACAAGTCGACAACCACTTTTCACATTTGCTTCCCAAAGACTAATGCAGCACAATTTCACCAGCAACAGAGACGGAGAACGCAGGTAGCGCCCGTGGCATACTGTGCTGCGGCAGAGCTTTTATTAAGCAATTACCTCAGGTGACATCGCAGATGTGCGCCAGTAATGGCTTTAAAATGTATATTCCGGGCGCAGGCGCACGGAGGGGGCCCGGAGCGAGAGGAAGAGTGAGGCAGGGAGTTAGAGAGAGAGAGAGAGAGAGAGAGAGAGAGAGAGAGGGAGGGAGGGGGGGGAGGGAGAGAGAGAGGCTCTACAAATAAACGAAAGCATGGCAGGGCAGCAGCGTCACTACTAAATGAGCAGCACACCGGGCGCGGGGTAAAAAAACCACTCGTAAAGTAGTCTAAAAACGGTCGGAAATATAACGCGCTGCCGCGAGTGACAAAGTGGCCGTGTCGGACGGCGGCTGCAGCCTGTGCATATGTCACGGAGCGGCACAAGGAACGCGGCAGTGAGGGAGGGAGGGGCCCGGCCGCTGCCTTCCAGAGCGGCTCAGCGGTGACAAACTGTTCCAGCTCCAGCGCGTGATTCGGCAGCGCTTTCACTGGGCGCTCATTACTGCTGCGGTCCACAAAGCGGGGTCGTCGCCAGACTCGGAGGCACCATATCTCACGGCGGATTAGGCGGCGCGGACACCCAGCAGGTAGCAGGGCGCGAGGTCACCTGTCTCGGCTGACGCTGCAGCACTCGGTACGCCTCTGCGTGGTTGCCTGGGCGTTGGCTCGTCTCTAGCCCAGCAGGTGGCAGAATTTTTACATCTGTTAGGTTGGTGTACAAGTTCGTAGGTTAACAAGCACAACAGATAGCCTGTATCCAAGATGAGTCACTAACTATTGTCACCTAGACTAACTCCGAAAAATGATAGGAGTAGGAGTTGAAAAGTTTGTGAGACAAAAGTTGCATGGGACAATGTGGACCATAATAGGACGTTGGTATTTTGTTGGTATGTGGTGTCACGTCAGAGATTTTTTTTTTTTTTTTTTTTTTTTAAGGGATGCTATAGTTTCGTACATATTTTCTGATAGTGGCTATCGAGACGAATCCAGTGATGTGTAATAGTAAGGTCTTTGAATGTCAACGATGGTCACAAAGGCGGCATGAACGTCCTTTTACAGAAGGTGTTCGAAGTGATGACCATTGGTATCAGTGCAGTGCTGCAATCTTATTATTATGGATTGAGTGGTATTCCTTATCACTTTAGCACTTATCGAAGCACATGCTCTGACAATTCTCTCTCGTATATCGTGCAAATAGTAAATATTCGCCAAATACGGCGTATCCATCTAATGTGCCATTGACATTCGACAGTTTCCAATACAACACTAATACGAACGGTAAGACCAGTATCGGCGAATCAAGCGAATGTGATTGATGTATTCCTTTGAAGAACAAGTCGATATGCATCTTATTTACGGAGAATGTCAACGAAATTCAGTGACAGTTAGAGACTTATACGCTGAAAGATATCCCCAGCGTACTCATCCTACACGCCGTACATTTAAATATGTGTATGATAAACTGAGAACAAGTGGATCTTTAACGCATCGGAAACATAACCGGCAAAGGAAAGTTACTAACGAGGAAACGGAAATTAGTATTCTTGCCACTGTGGTTCGAGATCCGTGCACTAGCTTGCATCAAACCGCAAGGGAATCTGGCATGAGCCAGAGTGCTGTTGTTCGGCTTCTGCATCCTCATAAATATCATCCTTGCGGTATCAGTTTCCACCAAGAATTAGCTGGTACGGACTGTATGCGTAGCATTGAATTCTGCCGATGGGCTCAACTTCAGATTCAGAGGGAAGATTCAGAGGGATGATACATTTATTAATTTGATTTTATTTGACGAGGCTACGTTCACGAACCATGAAAATGTTAATTTGCATAACGTGCATTATTGGGGAACTGAAAACCAATGTTGGCTGCGGCAAGGTGCACACCAGAAATCGTGGTCGGTGAATGTATAGTGTGGGATTCTGGACACAATTACAGGCCCCTATTTCATCGAATGAAATCTTAATGGTAGGAAGTACACAACATTCCTGCAAGAAACATTAGGTCTGCTATTGGAGGAAATACGTTTAGGAACAAGGAACAGAATGTGGTATCAACACGATGAGCGTCCGGCACATTTTTCGCTGATGGTTAGAAATGAGTTGCAAAGGCAATTCTCATATCGTTGGATTGGACGCGGAGGAAATGTGTCCTGCCCGGCTCGTTCGCCAGACTTGACGCCTCTGGTTTTTTTCGTGTGGGGATTCGCAAAAGACATTGTTTATAAATATGTTCCAACTACACCTGACGATATGCGAGAGACAACTGTCTGAGCATGTGCTTCGGTAAGTGCCGATGTGATAAGGAACACCACTCAGTTCATGATAAGAAAATTGCAGCACCGCATTGATACCAATGGTCATCACTTCGAACACCTTCTGTAAATGGACGTTCATGCCACCTTTGTGATCATCGTTGACCTTCAAAGACCTTACTGTTACACATCATTGGATTCGTCTCGATAGCCACTATCAGAAAATAAGTACCAAACTATAGCATCCCATTCAAAAAAACAAAGTTGACCTTCATATCTCTGACGCGACCCCATATAGCAACAAAAAACCAACGTCCTATAACGGCCCCCGTTGTCCCATGCAATATTTGTTCGACAAACTTTTCAGCTCCTATCATACGAGGGCTATCCACAAAGTACATTACGTTTTGGAATTAAAAATAAATAAAGTATTGGAAATTTTTTTTATTATATACAGATGAAAGCCACTCTTAAATACTACTTTTCTACATAGTTGCCATTTAAATTAAGGCACTTATCGTAGCGATGGACGAGCTTGGAAATTACTTCGCCGTAAAATTCGAACGCCTGCGCCTTGAACCACGTGGTTACCCTTTTGGGACAGAAAAGGTGTGATTTATGTTGATTTCCTGGAAAGAGGCGCTACAATAAACTCTCAAAGGTATTGCCAAACTGTGCACAACCTCAGAAGAGCAATACAAAACAAGCGCAGTGGAAAGTTGGGCTCAAAGATCTTGCTGAGTCACGACAACGCCCGGGCCCACACGGCAAATGCCACTCGTGAAGTTCTCGAATCTTGTAAGTTGGAGTTCTTTCCTCATCCGCCGTACAGTCCCGACCTGGCGCCGAGCGACTTCCACTTGTTCCCAGCAATGAAGAAGTGGTCGGCTATGCAGCGGTTTGATGACGACGCACAGCTTCAAGAAGAGGTAACCACGTGGTTGAAGGCGCAGGCGCAGGCGGCCGAATTTTACGACGAAGGAATTTCCAAGCTCGTCCGTCGCTACGATAAGTGCCTTAATTTAAACGGCAACTATGTAGAAAAATAGTATTTAAGTGTGGCTTTGATCTGTATATAATAAAAAAATTTCCAATACTTTATTTATTTTTAATTCCGAAACGTAATATACTTTGTGGATAGCCCTCGTACTTTCGGAGCTATTCTTGGTGGCAACAGTTAGCGACTCAACCTTTACACGTAACAGAAACTTTAGTCATCAATAATATATTCTCTTTCACTATTTACAATAGTCTGCCAACGTTGGGGTAACTTTTAGATATCTCGACTGTGGACGTGATTTTGAGGCGAAGAACTCGTCGGGCCATGTTCAGGACTCATTTTTTACGGAAAATCTGAGGGCACCAGATCAGGTGAATAAGGTAGGTGCGGAATGACTTCCCAATCCAACCCCTGTATAACTTTTTTTTGGCAGTCTACCAGATCGTAGGCGGGCGTTATCGTACAGTAGCATCTCTTCACGCCATCTTCCTGGTCGTTGTTCATGGACTGGTCTGCAGGACGTCTCACTTGTTGACAAATGTTAGCAGTGATGGTTACATCTCGGGAAAGCAATTCGTGCTACACCGCATCGTCACAGTTCTACCAGATGCATAACAATCTTTTATGGATGGACGCAGATCTTTGTACGGGGAGTTCCTTTTTTCTCCTTATCTTAGCCCAAACACTCCATCTGCCATCATCAGTAATGATACATCCTCGTACATTCATATTTAAATTGGATGAAGGTGGGTAACAGCTGGTATATTTTTTTTATTAAAAATGAAACTCCTCTAGCTGTACTTACTATTAGCCAAGTAAATATAAAATCTTAAGTACTGCCGGAGGAGTTTCATTTTTAATAAAAAAAGTAACGATACAGGTTAGGGCTGGTCGGTGTTGTTCACGAGACAGTTGATAACGAGCAAGCAGAGATGCGCATATGGCCACCCGCTGATTTTTATGGTTTTGGCGTAGAGCACGGTGTGCCCATACACCCAGTTTTTCAGCTGGCCCTGCTGAATGCAAATGTCGCACGATGGTGGAGTGGTCACAGTTCACCACATCTGCCAGTCCTAGAGTACACTGACGTGGATCATTACGGATTGATGCGTTGAGAAGATGTTCACCAAACCCTGAACGTCTTCCTGAACGTGGAGAGTCACTAGTGTCAAAACGATCCTTCTTCAAACAAGAAAACCATTTTCCTGCAGTGCTCTGTCCAGTGGCACCACTCCCATATACAGCGCAGATGTTTATGGCTGCCTCCGCTGCCGTCCACCTCTACCGAATTCAAACAGAAGAATATGTCGGAAAAGTTCAAATTTCTTCACTTTTTACTCCATTTTCTAGCGTTCACCGCTCCACTTAATATCTCCAAATGACAAAATCACAATACGTAAACTCAGACAGCAACAGTGAGCTACGAGTAAAAAATAACAATCGATAAATACACCCACGGCAACTGGAGCACCAACATGAGAAACAAAAACGCTACGAACTTACGCACCAATCTAATACCTATACATTTGCATGAATTCTCTAAAATTCGCAGCTAAGTGCCTGGCAGAGGTTTCATCGCATTACCTTACATAGTATCCCATGGGTAATGTTGGGAGACCTCCAATGAACATCTGCTACAGAACATTGCACGGGACAGTAGCAACCTTCAGCTACACCGTCGTGGAACTAAACAGAATGGAAGATTAATACGCAAATGACTGCCTTGGGGCCTTATCAGTGAAACTGAAGTCGACACAATGTACTACACTACAAAGTAACTCCTGTTCTCTCCCTGATAAATGACCGAAATTAATAAATGATCACTGAAATCTTCTGAAGCAAGAGATGACATTCAAGATAACGATATATGTACTATACGAAGAGTGACATTATTCATAAACAGAAATAAACAAACAGTAATTTAATTCAAGCAGCAATTCAACGACGTAAAGTATGAATTGACGAACAATTGACCACGTTGGAGCGTGGGTGGAACAATTTAATACCCCTCCTAGAACTTTAAATATGGCTACCGTGATCTGAGGGAATCTTCCTTGGGTGATAGTGATTCTAAATTACAAAGCTGCAAAATCAGAAAAAACAGTATAGATCGCGATGGTTATTTCATTAAAATGACAGGTTTCGGTCTAGTCTTAGGCCACTTTCAGAATAGCACCATCAGCTGAAGCTGACGATGTTTAAAACAGTTTCAGCGAATGAGGTCTACTGACTGTTCTATGCATCGTCAACTTCAGCTGATGGTGCTATTCTGAAGATGACTCGAGACTAGGCCGAAACTGGTCATTTTAATAAAATAACCATCGCGATCTAGACTTTCACTGATTTTGCATAGCTTACAACATCGCTGTTTCCCAGAATACAAAGCTGTAAGTTAGCACAATATACATACAATGAACAGCGACAGTTGCTCTTTGAGAGAAGAAGCTGTGGACAGTGAGAATTCGCCCTAATAGTTCCTAAAGTACTGGATCTGGAAAATGCTCACCATACAACTGCAGGTGTCTGCAATGCTGCGACCAGCACATCTTTGTGTCGAGTAGAATGATGGACCTCAGTCTCCTTCTCTCGTCCCAGGATCTGCAACCTCACTTCCAGATCAATCTCGAAGACATGATCTAACATGATTCCAGGCACTCTCCCGAATATACGATCTATCTCGCCACACGGAGAAAACCCGAATCGTTTCTCTGTCACTTCGCTGTCACATCCAAAAACACTCCACGTGGCGCACTCTCGAAAAACTAAAACTACAAATCGAAATGAGGCAGTGCTTCTTTACACCAATCACATAGTTCTCCTATCCCAGCACAGGCTGCTTCCAGAAAGCGGCAAATTCCTGTTCAGTTCTATCGCTTGCCATGACAGAACAGACGCCCTCTGGTACGTGATGTCACCATCGGATTTCCAATCAAGACCCTGCTTCTCTGCTAGCACAGGAAACCATTTGGCGTGGCTTCTTAAAAAACGTAATGGTTACACAGCGACAGTGTGTCGGGCGTCTTGCTACGCTGACACGTTTCATCCACAGAGGCAAAATGGTTCCATGATCCTTACAGATACAGATCCCGTAGGAAGTGCACGGAAAAACATTGGGTGGATATGTGCAGAATCCCGCACAGGGATCAATTATCAGGGCGCCAGCCCATCTTTGAATCCTAGCTAGGGACTAATCAGATTTTTGACATCATGTATTTTCTGACACACACGCTGTTGCCCTTCCGCATCATCCTGAAGTGCCACCTTTCATAGTATTAATCAGTTCCAGCAAGATTAGTAAACTGCGTTCTCATATGAAAATGTTGGCCAGGTGGCTGCAGAAATATTGTGTCTACATGACTGTATAGTCCAGCTGCAGATCCGACAACAATGCCATCAGCTAATACGCCATGAAAGATTACGTTGTCAGAAAATATATAAATGCTGTAATTAAATTCTTGTTGGGGGTGAGGGGGGCGAGGCGAGTGCGAGAAATAATGGCCTCACGAAACAACGACGTGTCATTTGCACCAAACTTCGGAAAAGAAAGGAAGAAAAAATGCATTACAAATGGAGGGTTTTAGCGGCAGCCATATAGTAGCAGTTACAATGAACACTCCTGTTCCAATGACCGGTAAGATATCCCGTAGCCCAAGGCGAATATCTTAAGATACCTTTCCATATTTGATTACGGTAACCAAAAATGTTTCTGTCGCCGCATGAAATGCAACCTAAGTGAATCAGACGATGATAAGGGAATTAGATTAGAAAATAAGAAACTGAAAGAAATAGTGGATGAGTTTTGGAATTTGGCCAGTAAAACGAGTGACGATGGCCGTCGTTGAGAGGACGTAAAATGCAGTCTGGCAGTATCAAGAAATCTGTTTCTGAAAAAGATTGTTAACACCGAATACAAATTTAAGTTTTGGGTAGTCTTTTTCTGGGGCATCAGTCTGGAGTAGAGCCTTGTAAGAAAGTGAAACGTGGATGGTTCCAGCAAGACGAGAATAGAAGTGATGCTACAGAAGAATGAAGAAGATTAGAGGGATTTACAGGTAACTACAGAGGAGGTAGAGAATCGAACTGAGAAGAAAGTAATTTATGTGACAACATAACTAAAAGAAAGGATCGCTCGATATGACACGTCCTGAGACATCACGGAATCGTCAGTTTACTGCTGGAAAGAAGTGTGGATGTTAAAAGTAGTTGAGCGTGACCATAGCTTGACTACAGTAATCAGTTTCGGATGGACGTATGTTGCAACGGTTATGCAGAGATGAGAAGGACTGCACAGGATAGACTGGGGTGGAAAGTTACAGCAAATCAGCGTTCGTAATAAACATCTCTGCATATGCTACCGTCCACTACCCTCTTAGTATTCATCTTTTGGATTTGCAGCTCTTGTAACTTTTCGTGTTTGCAATTAGAGTTATTGGATGTATAGGTTGTTCTGCCACCTCTGTGCCATCATCAGTTGGTTTTGTTTGCTGAAAAACTGTAAAATGTGAACATATTTTTGGTTGTAACTGCTCTAACAAAAATTAGGCTAAAGATAGCTTTTGTTCGTTTTTGTTCTTACCTTCATTTTATATTATATGGCTTTGTAGGACTGCCTGTATGGTGTTCTGCACCGATACCTTGTCATCTGCAATCCAAACGATGAGAATGCGAATACTATCAGCAAGTTAACGCATCCCTTGATTTTTAAAAACGTAATTTTGGTGTGACAAAATGTTTCGCGTATGTATTCGTTACTACTCACGTTTTTTTTTCAATCTGATCCTCCTCCTTTCGCGTTCTGAGCGGACAGCACACACACTTCGTGTAATTTCGGTTTTACAGACATCTTGTCACTTCCCAACACTTAAATAAAGGGATGTGTTAACTCGGTGACACATTTACATCGTTTGGTTTGTCAGTGCGGGACACCATACAGGTAGCCCTGCAAAACCATATAATGTTAAATCAAAGTAAAAACAAACGAACTAAAACTGTCCTGAGGCCTAATTTTTGTTAGATCAGTTGCAACCTAAAATATGTTCAGTGTTTGCAGTTTTTCAACAAACAAAGCCCACTGATGATGACACGGAGGTGCGGAACATGTTTGGGTAAAAAGAAGAAACAGTGATGTGCATAAAAGGCGGAACCTATATCCAATTGTTTTAACCCTCTTATATTTGAAAAACCGCTCAGCACTTTCGTAATAGTTCAGTATGAAGCAAGCTGAGCGTGGAACGAATAAGCCTCATACGAATGTAGCTAAACATTTAAAGACACCATCCCGAGCACAGTTAGTGTGGTGGTAATAGTGTGAGCGACCCAAGCAGACACTCCTGCACATCTTGCTACTCGGCTTTAGTATGTTCTGAACTGCCCTCTTCATGCTGCTACCATCGAGTGAACGTCTCCGTAACTCCGTTGACATCCTCGACAGAAAAAGTTCACTGGTTTGAAAACACTGTACTCACACATGACAATGATTTTCGCACGTCCCTCGTTGTGCTCGCATTGCGTTTTTTGGTAAATATGTCGTAGTTTCTGACTGATTCCGAGATCGAGGAGCTTTCGAATGAGCCATTTAATTATCCTTATTCCGAACAGAAGTTTCTTGAAAGCGAGTACAGTGATTGCATTCAAACTCAGGTACGAAGCCCGCGCGGCAAGCTGCGCGGTCTAACGCGCTGCTTCCCGAGCGGATTAGTGTCAAGGTCCGGTGTGCCGGCCATCTTGTGCATGGTTTTGAAGCCGGTTTTCGATCTGCCTCGGCGAATGTGGGCTGGTTCCTCTTATTCCGCCTCAGTTACATTATGTCAGCGATTGCTGTGCAGTCTCCACGTACGCGTGCACCATAATTACTCTACAACACAAACATTTGGGGTTACACTCGTCTGGTGTGAGACGTTCCGGCGGGTGGGGGGGTCCACTGGAGGCCGAACCGCACAATAGCCCTGGGTTCAGTGTGTGTGTGTGTGTGGGGGGGGGGGGGGGCAGTGGTGTGGGTGGACTGCTGTGGCCTGTTATGGGGTTGTGTACCAGTGGGGGATAGGGCGGAACGAAGCCTATAAAGAAATGGTTCAAATGGCTCTGAGCACTATGGGACTTAACATCTGAGGTCATCAGTCCCCTGAACTTAGAACTAATTAAACCCAACTAACCTAACGACATCACACACATCCATGCCGGAGGTAGGATTCGAACCTGCAACCATAGTAGCAGCATGGTTCCGGACTGAAGAGCCTAGAACCATTCGGCCACAGCGGCCGGCACGAAGCCTCTCCGTCGTTTCTAGGTCCCTGGTTTAATACACAATACAGACACACACAGGTACGAAAATTAGATTATATGGATATTACCTTTCTATAACTTTATATTTTCTGCTTGGTAAATAAGGCCCAGTAAGCTACATTTCCAGTGTACTTTCCGAAAAAATTCCACATCTAACACATTACTAATGCACTTCCTAACAGTAAAGTTGGTAACTCAACTGCATTACCATATTTAGAGCCATCATACGCTATCACAAAATCTGCAGACGCCGTATGAGAGTGGACCACACTACACGAGCAGCCATCATCACCTGAATTGACGGAAGAAAGGATCAACATGGCAGTCGCTTTATATTACTGTAAAATACTGTAACAACAAACTACGCAGCAGATTTTTTCAGTACACACTGAAATTTAAATGAACTAATATGCCAATTTTTTTGTAAATATTTTACTTTGTAATTATTTCAAAGAATAACCTTTGTACAGGAGGCAGACAAAGATATGGAAACACCAAACATGTGACACATTACCATGTCTCATACTGTGTAGGTAACCCTTGGCATTCGAAACAGCTTCCAGTCGTCTCACAATGGATGCAAGATGTCCTGTATGGTTTGTAAGTGAAACTTACAGCATTCTTCCTGCAAAATTGTGCAAGTCCAGGTAATGGTAATGGAGGTGGATAGCGATGACGCATCATTCCCTCCGAAGCAGACCAGAAAGACAGTAATACCGATATCTAGTGACGTTTGTAGCCAGGAGAGATGCGGAAATTCACCCTCGTCCTCAAAAAACCACTCCTGGGTGATACGAGCTGTGTGGACAGGCGCCTTGTCGTCTTGGAACACAGATTTTCTTTACTATTTTGGAACAAACATTGTACCGTGGATAATGCTGATCAGCCAAAATGGTCACATAACCCTTGGCAGTAACACGACTTTGCAGAGTAACCATAGAGTCCATGGGCGTAAACTCGGTCAGAAAATGGGAACATTGCGGAAAGACGACTCATTCGACAAAATGACATTCCTCCATTACTCCACAGTCCAGGTTTTATTGTTTCGGCTCCTTGTGATGCTACTGCGGGGATTTGCATTACTGATAAGTGGTTTTAGAATCCAGCTCGCCCTGCCGTTCCCTGCTTACGGAGCACCCTTCGTCTTGTTCTGGTGCTGATGGGGTTCGTGAGTGCGACATTCAGTTCTGCAGTTAGTTTGCAGCTGCTGTCCTCTCATCATTCCTTACAGCCCTCTTCAATGACCAGTCGTCACAGCCACTTAAGAACACACATTTTCGACCGCGTTGCTACTTAGCCGATGGCGTTTATATTCTTTCCCCGTATCCAGCATAAATCTTGTACAGGGCACCTCTCAAATACATTATATGATCAAAAGTGTTCGGATACCTGACTGAAAATGAGTCACAAGTTCGTGGCACCCTCCATCGGTAATGCTGGAATTCACTATGGTGTTGGCCCACACTTAGCCCTGATGACAGCTTCCACTCTCGCACGCATACGTTCAATCAGATGCTGGAAGGTTTCTTGAGGAATGCCAGCCTATTCTTCATGGAGTGCTGCACTGAGCAGAGGTATCGATGTCGGTCGGTGACGCCTGGCACGCAGTCGGCGTTCCAAAATATCCCAAAAGTGTTCTATACTATTCAGGTCATGACTCCGTGCAGGTCCATTACAGGGATGTTATTGTCGTGTAACCACTCCGCCACAGGCCGTGCATTATGGACAGATGCTCGATCGTGTTGAAAGATGCAATCGGCATCCCCAAATTGCTCTTCAACAATGGGAAGCGGGAGCGAGCTTAAAACATCAATGTACGCCTGTGCTGCGACATTGACACGCAAAACCACAAGGAGTGCAACCCCCTCCGAATTTTACTGTTGGCATTACAAAGGCTGGCAGATGGCTTTCACTGGGCATTCGCCATACCCACAACCTGCCATCGGATCGCCAGATTTTGTACCGTGATTCGTCACTCCGCAAACCGTTTTTCCACTGTTCAATCGTCCAATGTTTACGCTCCTTACGCCAAGTGAGGCGTCGTTTGGCATTTGTGTAGCTTATGAGCAGCCGTTTGACCATGAAATCCAGGTTTTCTCACCTCCCGCGTAACTGCCATAGTACTTCCAGTGGATCCTGATGCAGTCTGTAATTCCCGTGT
This sequence comes from Schistocerca piceifrons, assembly GCF_021461385.2. Classification (NCBI taxonomy): domain Eukaryota; kingdom Metazoa; phylum Arthropoda; class Insecta; order Orthoptera; family Acrididae; genus Schistocerca; species Schistocerca piceifrons. The sequence goes on from NC_060138.1 coordinate 83,477,188, forward strand.
GGAGGTCTGAATAGATGTCTGCCTATTACTCATTGCGACCCTGTTCAGCTGTCGGCGATCTCTCTCAGTCAACAGACGAGGTCGGCCTTTACGGTTTTTTGCTGTACGTGTCCCTTCACGATTCCACGTCACTATCACATCTGAAACAGTGGGCCTGGGAATGTTTAGGAGTGTGGAAATATCACGTACAGAGGTATGACACAAGTGACAGCCAATCATCATCTCTCACCATATCTAAAGAGTACTGAGGTCACTGATGTGCAGTATGTGGCAATATGTGGCAGCACAATTCACCTAATATGAAAAATGTACGTTTTTGGGGGTGTCTGGATACTTTTGATCACATATTGTACCAAGCACTTAGCCTAGTTTGGTTACGGAAGCACGATTCAAGCACCAACACTTTGCCCACGTTCGAATTCCCTTAGCTCCGACATAATGCATTCACAACGACACAGAACACTTTTCCGACGACGGCTGACAGTAATTGCAACGTATCGAGTACATTTCAAAGGTGTCACCCGTGGTCAAATACATCTGCGCTACCTGCATTCTCGACTAACATCTGCGTTTATGTTGAAGCAGGTATTTCTGGCAGTGTTTCCATAATTTTGTCCAACCTATGTGTAATTTATGAAAATGAAACGGTTGATCAGATAAAGAACTGCGAGGAATACCCGTCATTCTGGGTCATGCTAGCTGCGAAAGGCAGTGGATTTAGAGTGTTACGCAGCGACCGAGGCTCTAGGAGAACCGCGCTTTGCCTCGTCCACGTGTGTGCGGTTGGAGTTGAATGAACTTGCAACGTTTGCCAGACACCAGGTGTGTGTGTTCGCAGGGACGTGGAACGTACGACCGCGAGAGAGGCGACGGCACAAACGGAATGACAGATATCGCGAGATTTGTTTCTCTCGAATGCTTAAGAGTCGAGACAAAAGTGTGCGAGTGGTTCGCCGTGAGTTATTCACGCCGCTTCATCTGGTTCGCGTCCGCCCGCCTTTCTGTCCTGCCGTGGTGTCACCCCCGCTCTTCTTATTCTCTGACGGCCGAGTTAGCTTCGCACAGCTGTGGTGCCGCACGTGCGGGCAACAGGTTACAACGAGAGGCGGATAAACGCCGCGAAGTGGCAACGGGCGACCAGGGTTGTTCCGTGAATGTACCGATGTTAAGCCCTTCGTAACTCTGCGCTAACGTGGGCTCGTGAACTTAAGTATAATGCGAGGTATTTGAATGAGGTTCGCTGCGTGCTCTCATTCGCAACCAAATCCTGCTGGTGTATCAAGACCTCAGAAGACAGCGCTCATGCGTGAGATAAGTGACTTTTTTTCGTTATACTCTATGGACAAATCTCATTTTCAGGATCTAGGTCTTAATATTGTTACTGTCTGCACCCACTTCTTCTCAGTTACTACTTCAATTATCCTTTATTATATAGATCAGAGCAGAAGATCAGAAGGGAAAGTAGAAAGGTGGTAAGACTATACAGAGGGTCTATACAAGGGCGATGTTCTTGAGGACAATATTATGGAAATGGAAGAGGATATAGATGAAGATGAAATAGGAGATATGATACTGCGTAAAGAGTTTGATAGAGCACTGAAAAATCTAAGTAGAAACAAGGCCCCGGGAGTAGACAGCAATCCATTAGAAGTACTGACAGCCTTGGGAGAGCCAGTCATGACAAAACTCTACCATCTGGTGAGCAAGATGTATGAGACAGGCGAAAGACCCTCAGACTTCAAGAAAAATATACAAATTCCAGTCTCAAAGAAAGGAGGTGTTGACAGATGTGAAAATTACCGTACTATAAGTCACGGCTGCAAAATACTGACGCGAATTCTTTACAGACGAATGGAAAAACTGGTAGAAGGCGATCTCGGGGAAGATCAGTTTGGATTCCGTAGAAATATTGGAACACGTGAGGCAATACTGACCCTACGACTTATCTTAGAAGATAGATTAAGGAAAGGCAAATCTACGTTTCTAGCATTTGTAGACCTAGAGAAAGCTTTTGACAATGTTGACTGGTATACTCTCTTTCAAATTCTGAAGGTGGCAGGGGTAAAATACAGGGAGCGAAAGGCTATTTACAATTTGTACAGAAACCAGATGGCGTTCATAAGAGTCGAGGGGCATGAAAGGGAAGCAGTGGTTGGGAAGGTGTTAAAATCCATGGAGAAGAAATAAAAACTTTGAGGTTCGCAGATGACATTGTAATTCTGTCAGAGACAGCAAAGGACTTGGAAGAGCAGCTGAACGGAATGGACAGGGTCTTGAAAGGAGGGTATAAGATGAACATCAACAAAAGCAAAACGAGTATAATGGAATGTAGTCGAATTAAGTCGGGTGATGCTGAGGGAATTAGATTAGGAAATGAGACACTGAAAGTAGTAAAGGAGTTTTCCTATTTGGGGAGCAAAATAAACTGATGATGGTCGAAGTAGAGGGGAGGAAAGTGTTTCTGAAGAAGAGAAATTTGTTAACATCGAGTATAGATTTAAGTGACAGGAAGTCGTTTCTGAAAGTATTTGTATGGAGTGTAGCCATGTATGGAAGTGGAACATGGACGATAAATAGTTTGGACAAGAAGAGAATAGAAGCTTTCGAAATGTGGTGCTACAGAAGAATGCTGAAGATTAGATGGGTAGATCACATAACTAATGAGGAGGTATTGAATAGAACTGGGGAGAAGAGGAGCTTGTGGCACAACTTGAAGAAGAGATTGGTTGGTAGGACATGTTCTGAGGCATCAAGGGATAACCAATTTAGTATTGGAGGGCAGCGTCGAGGGTAAAAATCGTAGAGGGAGACCAAGAGATAAATACACTAAGCAGATTCAGAAGGATGTAGATTGCAGTAGGTACTGGGAGATGAAGAAGCTTGCTCAGGATAGAGTAGCATGGAGAGCTGCATCAAACCAGTCACAGGACTGAAGACGACGACAACAACAACAACAATAGATCAGAGGAAATTCCGTCTTTTACAGCTGAATGTATTATTTGTGTCTACCTAACATATGGCGCTCTTCCATCCTATGCATCTTCAGTCATCTGTAACATAAAGAAATTTAGTTAATTGTCCATATTTTGATAGGAGATACGTACTCATTCTTGACAGCTCATTTAAATTATCTACTATACACTAGTAGTAAAATTATAAAACTGTCATGTCTGCCTGTTTGTCTGTTTGAAGTTTCTAATCTCCGAAACTACTTGACGAATTTTCATTGAGTTTTCACAGGTAACTTCAAGTAACTTGGGGCAGCGTATAGACTTTATTTCTCCAAAATCGGATCACGGAAAAAAGGTATCGTGATTTAAGGTTTTCTCCAAAGTCGTCGTATCCTTCTGTTTGAATACGCTAATCTCCAAAATTACGAGATTAATTTTCATGGGGTTTTCACAAGTAACTTGGGCGTACCTCCAGGCAACATATAGGCTTTATTTCATCAACATATGATCGCGAAGAAAAAGATATTTTGACTCAAAAATTTATCTAAAACTGTCGTGTGTGCCTATTTGTCTGCTTGAACATGTTAATCTCCAAAGCTGCAAGACGAATTTTCATGGAGTTTTCACAGGTAACTTGAGCGTAGCTTAGGGCAACGTATAGGTTTTATTTCATCAAATCGGATCATGAAAAAAAAAGATATCGTGATTTAAGAATTTATCTAAAATCGTCCAGCCTGCCTGTTTTTCTGTTTAAACACGGTAATTTTCTTCTGATTTTTACAGGTAAATTGAGCGTAGCTTGAGGCAGTTTGTAGGATTTATTTTATCCTAATCAGATCACGAAGAGAAACACGTCGTAATTTGAAGTTTTATCCATTTGAAGACCATATCGAGGCATAGGGAAACGTATTTACTCTTTGGAAAAACTGTTAACTCTTTGTCATTTGAACTGTATCGTATTTCTGACAAAGATTTTTTATTGACTGATATGTTCTACGTAATATGATTCAAAGTAATGAATGCAATGCTTAAACAGTCCTCGACATGTTTAATCCATACTTCCATATTAACAGCATAAAATGTGAAAGTCACTCTGTGCATTACATTTGCACAACTAAACTACTGAACCGATTGTGATGAAATTTGGTACGCTGAGAGCCTGAAACCTGAGGAAGGACATAGACTACTTTAGAAAGGAAGAAAGGGGGAAAGGTCGACCTAATATTTTGAAATAGAGGATGTAACATATTTTCTTACATTGGTGAGCATAAACTATACAATAAAAATTATAAAATTTGTTGCATAATGTCCACGGTTTTATGAAGTATACTTACTTCAATAGCACGATGCAGAAATGCGCATTCCTGCGCGTGCCCTTCCGCACGTCGTGCTTTGTGGCAACGAAATAGCGGGGGAAGGGGGGAGGGTCGCACATCACCTACGGCAACAGGCAGGCAAGTGGAGGCGGATAACGTTATTGCAGTGCAACAAAAGCTTGGTTACTCACCATCACTCATCGTAACAGCACTACTGTACGTTTTCAACATTCTTCCGAAACCATCCCAGATAATTTCTTTTATCTTCAGCCACGCCAGTCCCTTGTCGATCTTCTTATGCTCTTTAAACTATGTTGCCTTAGGCGATTTAGACTTTAGAGAATTCTAGATTTTCTTTGCGAAATAGTCACTACCCGTCGTACGGAATATATACTCGTATTACAGTGATCTTACTAGAACTGACATGTGATTACATTTTCACGCAATTTGGGTTCATAGATCCTGAGAAATCAGTACCCAGAACAACCACCTCTGGCCGTAATAACGACCTTAATACGCCTGCGCATTGAGTCAAACAGGGCTTGGATAACGTGTACAGGTACACCTGCCCATTCAGCTTCAACACGATACCACAGTTCATCAAGAGTAGTGACTGGCGTATTGTGACGAGCCAGTGGCTCGGCCACCATTGACCAGACGTTTTCAATTGGTGATAGATCCGGAGAATGTGCTGGCCAGGGCAGCAGTCGAAGATTTTCTGTATCCAGAAAGGCCCGTACAGGACCTGCAACATGCGGTCGTGCATTATCTTGTTGAAATGTAGGATTTCGAGAGATCGAATGAAGGTTAGAGCCACGGGTCGTAACACATCTAAAATGTAACATCCACTGTTCAAAGTGCCGTCGATGCGAACAAGAGGTGACTGAGACGTGTAACCAATGGCACACCCTACTACCACGCCGGGTGATACGCCAGTATGGCGATGACGAATATACCCTTCCAATGTGTGTTCATCGCGATGTCGCCAAACCCGGATGCGACCATCATGATACTGTAAACAGAACCCGGATTCATCCGAAAAAATGACGTTTTGCCATTCGTGTACGCAGGTTCGTCGTTGAGTACACCATCGCAGGCGCTCTTGTCTGTGATGCAGCGTCAAGGGTAACCGCAGCCGTGGTCTCCGAGCTGATAGTCCATGCTGCTGCAAACGTCGTCGAACTGTTAGTGCAGATGGTTGTCCTCTTTCAAACTTCCCCATGTGTTGACTCAGGGATCGAGACGTGGCTACACGATCCGTTACAGCCATGCGGATAAGATGCCTGTCATCTCGACTGCTAGTGATACGAGGTCGTTGGGATCCAGCACGGCGTTCCGTATTACCCTCCTGAACCCACCGATTCCATATTCTGCTAACTGTCATTGGATCTCGACCAACGCGGGCAACAGTGTCGCGATACGATAAACCACAATCGCGAGAGGCTACAATCCGACCTCTATCAAAGTCGGAAACGTGATGGTACGCATTTCTCCTCCTTACACGAGGCATCACAACAACGTTTAACCAGGCAACGCTGGTCAACTGCTGTTTGTGTATGAGAAATCGGTTGGAAACTTTCCTCATGTCAGCACGTTGTAGGTGTCGCCACTGGCGCCAACCTTGTGTGGATGCTCTGAGTAGCTAATCATTTGCATATCACAACATCTTCTTCCTGTCGGTTAAATTTCGCGTCTGTAGCACATCATCTTCGTGGCGTAGCAATTTTAATGGCCAGTAGTGTACATGTACATAGCACAGTTTTCCGACTAAAGAGTCAGTTCTAAATATTTAACTGCACATAACCCAACCTGTTACAGCAAATGATATTACAGATATGCGGTAGAGGTCACTGAAGAATCGTGAGAGCTGTAGAGGGTGACAGTAGGGTTGGTTGTTGAGCTGAGGACAGAGGGATAAGCGACGGTTGTCTGGTAGACATAAATAAAACATTCGACTGTAAAAGGTGGAATTTTTGTCTTATCTGTACGATAAAGCGTAAGTCTAGATCTTGTTCGTCAAAAGTCTTTGACACCCTACCAGTATTTCCTAAGCCCATTAATTAGTGATTTTTTTCGCTCCTCTGTTAAAGGTTCTCTCCGTTTTCTCGTTTCCCAGCCAACCTTAAAATTCTGATACGTTTTCAACATTCTTCCGAAACCATCCCGGATAATTTCTTTCATCTTCAGCCACAGTCCCTTGTCGATCTTCTTATGCTCTTTAAACTATCTTGCCTTAGGCGATTTAGACTTTAGAGAATTCTAGATTTTCTTTGCGAAATAGTCACTACCCGTCGTACGGAATATATACTCGTATTACAGTGATCTTTTTCTTTTTTATTCTTGTTTATCTGTACACTTCCTAATTTTATCTTCGGATCTCTTTGTCGACCTATCTGTTACCAAAGGTCTTTCGTAGTATCCTTCGCTATTTTTCGTGTAACTGGTCGAGTTGTCCTTTTCGTTGCACAGTGTCTCTGAAGCCTATAGACCTAGTCTTACAATATAGCACTGATGTCCTCGTTTGGCTCATATACGTAACATTTTCCTGTTGTACATGTTTTACATCAACTGAAGCAGGTAATAGCTTGTCCGAGTCTTTCAGTTACTGAATTGTTTAGTTTATATCAATCTCGAATGAAAGTATCGTAGTACATCGCAATTACAGCTCCTATGTTAAACGGCAGCTTCGCGTTGTTACTCTGTTACGATATGCTCGTTTCATAATTAAGATGGGGGGCATATTTTGTTTCAAATTACTGTTTAGGCTTGTTCTGTGTCTGATTCAGGTTGCATATTCAAATTTTACTGTAACTGTAAATTACATGCATCCACTCGGTTCACAAGCGATTCGTGTGGAGATGCAAGCACCCCTAGAGCGTGGTGTTCAGTTCGCTAATTCGATTGCCTACACATGCTATGGCCTGCTGACAAGACCGTTAGAGCCGCTACCTTGCAACTACCGTTAGTGATTGGGGTGACAGAGACTGTAACGTTCGATGCATCCTGCACTGAAAACTGAAAACAGATGGAACAAAATGTAGTACTTAATTTCAGAGACTGTTGAGTTACCGGCATCGTAGCAGTGATATTTCAGGCTGGATAGATCATGCACACATAGAAAGGCGACTGATGTGTAATAAACGTTCATCTCTCCAAGATTTATCATAAAACAAACGACTGGCAACGTATATGTACACTAGTGTCCAAAATTAAAGCGACAAACGGAAATTTTGCAAGTTTGTATATATTTTCATAGTAAAGTAGAAACAACGTAAACAACATAGAACATAAACAACTGCAATATGTGTAACGGTAGACAAAAATGTTCTTTGTTTTTTCCATCTTAACAAATTTTCACAGACATTCCGACAACTGGTTAATGTGCTCAATATAGGGTGTGACCACCTCTTGCAGCAGTACAGGCCTGACAAAGACAGGGCATGCTGTGAACGATGTCATCAACCTCATGTTGAGGCAGTAATGCCCGTTCTTCCTGGAGAGCTGCTCGCAAGTCTTCACATGATGCAACCTGTCTGCCTAGTGCATCCCACACGTGCTCTATGGTATTCAGATCGGAAGAGCGAGAAGGCCACGCCATGCGTGCAGTATCCTTCGTTTCCAAGAAAACATAACCACTCCTGCTCTGTGAGATCGATAATTACCGCCCGCACCACCTCCCAGCAACCCTGCATGAGGTCCCAAGATCTCGTCACGATACCTGACAGCAGTTAAACACCGATTCACCCATAGAATTTCAGGATGAGATGTTCATGTGATCAACATAATCCTTGCCCACAACATTAGGGATCCTCCTCGATCTCGTTCTCTTTCCATAATGTTAGGGTCCCGAAACTGCGTTCTACGTTCCCTCCAAATGCGAATGCGTCGCGAATCACTCTCCACACCAAGTCCGGTCTCATCTGTTAAAAGAACCTTGACTCACTGTTCGACCGTGCAGATGGCATGTTGACGACTCCAATCTAGACGTTGCCTTCTGTGAAGACGCATCAGAGGTAGACATACAGCAGGTCACCAACTCTGCCGAAGCCTTCTGTACACTCCTTGTCTCGATACAACACGTCCGGTGGATGCTGCGAGGTCAGATGCCAGGTGCCGTGCAGTACTGAGGCGATACTGTGTTGCCCTTACAACCAAATAGCAGTCCTCTCTTTCTGATGTTACACAGGGTCGACCCTGCCCTAGCCTCTGGGGCACTGTTTCGGTCTCTACAAATTGTTGTCACATCCGAGAAACAACAGAACGATTCATATTAAGCCATCGGACTACATCAGTTTCTGTCTATCCTCTTTCTATTCTTCTTTTGGCCCTCCACCGCAGAGAGCCTTTGTGCCATACTGCACCGTCGGTGACTGTGTACTGTATACACAGCGACTGTGGATGTGGAACTATCCGGCAAACACTACCCCGTTTGATAGGTTCCCTGACGACATCGTTGACCGAAAAGCCATTTTCCGTGCAGGACACGATTGTGCGGACATCTGCTGACAGTTTGTGTGATTATGCGGTGAAGACACAAGAAGGGCAAACAGCTGTTTGTTGCTTTAATTTTGAACACCAGTGTATGTACTTACGAATCGTTGCTTTAGCAGAGTGATGTGTTCACATGAACGGAGAGTTACTTCTGGTGCTATCGATCCTGTCGAAAGAAACAGAACTTTGAGCCTGAGCCATGCTTGCGTACGCTGGTCTGTGACGTGACGACGGTTGAGGCAGGTGGGCGTCTTTTAAGCGAAGTACATACTCTGTCTGCCACTCTGGAGAGGTAATGTTTGCCCTTATCCTCGTCTGGACCACAAAAGTTTCCGTAGCAGTACGTGTGAGCGGGCTAGAATCCAAACGCTGCGATTACTTCCCATATTCGCCTCACAACCACTGAGTGTTGGACCATGCCGCTTCTCGGTGAGCACAAAGAGTGTGTTGGAAAGTTATTCCGTGTTTGATGGCGCCGGTAGCATTCATATGTGTGGTTGCCTTTGCTCCTCGTCAAGGGATATCGAACCCATAATTTGGTCAAATTACAGCAGTGTATTTTGCTGTTAGTTAGCGATCACATTCCTGTCACTTATGATGGAGCTAGTGTAGCAGTTATATGAAGAACCATGCTTGCCCCCTTATTTTCCACACTATCTTGATGTCTATTAAACTTTTAATTCTTCCCACGTTCCTAAGGTAATCTGACTAACTTAACCATTTTATATAATATTCAGAATAGGTTTCAGTGAAACGTGGTTACATATCCGAAATACTGTATCAAGCGAGGAGCTGGGAATCGTAAGGTACAAGGCAGTAAAAGCAGAACGTGTCATGCACAACAGGTATTTCATAGAAAAAGTAATTTTCATTTTACAAAAATGAAATTTAACAATTGCAGTAAGAAAAGGAGTAAAAAATTTTAATAATAGAAAATTGAGAAACTTTTAGTTGATATACCAAGACACGTTAATAATTCCAATTAAATGTGAGAAAACAACCAAAAACGTTTAATCACTGTACTCTGAGAAACATTAAGTTGATGCTTGAAAGCATGGACCTCTTGTCAAGCCAGTTTCAAATGACACAATGTGAAATCCAGGCGCCGGCCGCGGTGGCCGAGCGGTTCTAGGCGCTTCAGTCCGGAACCGCGCGACTGCTATGATCACAGATTCGAATCCTGCCTCGAGCATGGATGTGTGTGATGTCCTTAGCTTAGTTAGGTTTAAGTAGTTCTAAGTTCTAGGGGACTGATGACCTCAGATGTTAAGTCCCATAGTGCACAGAGCCATTTGAACCATTTTTTAAATCCATGCCTTACTAGAACTGACCAAGAAGGTTTCAGTTACTATATCTTCGAAACAAAAACAATGCGTCGCTAGTCAACACATCAAGTGACATCTGTAAGCCCAGCAAATAAAAAGAAGGAATGGTCAGTCGTAAATTATATGTTTAGATAAATCAAGGAAATGTTACTCAAATGGAAACGACTAACAAGGCTTTCATTAAAACAACAAGCAGTTAAAATAATCCTGAGTACAAGATTAAACCACACAAAGGCAGCAAGGATAGTGATAAAATAAAAACTCTCTCATCAAGAATGACTATGTCATGAACAAACACAAAACTTTAGCAATGTAGGTTAGCCACCGGTAAACCTTTTAAACGAAATCGAATTAACTCAAACCTAAAACGCATAGCTGTGAATGGTCGTACACTATACCTACTACTGAGGTCACCAAGCAAGTGCAATGGTCGTCAATGTCTAAGATTCAGTACTCTCTGCGCATACCCCCTGGCGGGGCACGGAGCACGAGGTTGCTTAGTTACAGGCAAAGAAGTTACAGCGCCATTTCGATTACGTATCGAAACATCGCATGGATCAGTATCTGGACTGGTGCTTTCAGTAACTGACCACATGTGGTAGCAATCTTAACACACGTTGGACTCCTACTGCCCTTTCTCTTATCTTTCGGTGTATTGAATTAGCCAAGGCTGACGGTGAGTGCTTAGTACAACGCACATATAACATTCAACCCTTCTTCTACTCTGTTTAACCTCTCTGCAGCACCTTATGCAGGACCTGAATTTAAATACAGTGTGGAGCAGATGTAAGTGCAGCTATTTTTATTGTTAACTGAGGAGGGTGTACTGAACAACATTACGTCAGTACTTACTTCATTTTCAGACCAATAATTATAGCTATTAGGAGTAGTATGTTTTTAGGTTGATTAGTACCTCCAAGTACATAAGGCAAGAGCAAGCCATTAACGCTTATTTTCCCCCGGGCAGCCGATCAGGTGCAAAAGAGCAGAAGTAATGACACAAAATACTTAGCCTATACTGACAGGCGTAGTCCACTTAGTAGTGCAGTTACGACAGTGCAAAAAACATCAGGTGGTACAGTTTGTGACGTGCTTGTAGGTACACTTTTCTATGGAGAGAAAAAATAACCAACACACTAATTCGTGCACATATTAAGGTACTACATATAAAAATATCTACACATACTCGTTACACCCTGTGGATGCAAATGTATTCAACATCTAAGGTAAATAATGTCAGAGAACGAAGCCACGAGCTACAGGGCATGACCACAGTGAGGTACCATCGCAGGATACAAAAATCAGTGCAGCTTGTTCGTCTTGATTTATTTCAGGACCATTTTGAATTAAATACACTACTGGCCATTAAAATTGCTACACCACGAAGATGACGTGCTACAGACGCGAAATTTAACCGACAGGAAGAATATGCTGTGATATTCAAATGATTAGCTTTTCAGAGCAGTCACACAAGGTTAGCACCGGTGGCGACACCTACAACGTGCTGACATGAGGAAGTTTCCAACCGATTTCTCGTACACAAACAGCAGTTGACCGACGTTGCCTGGTGCAACGTTGTTGTGATGCCTCGTGTAAGGAGGAGAAATGCGTACCATCACGATTCTGACTTTGATGAAGGCCGGATTGTCGCCTATCGCGATTGCGGTTTATCGCATAGCGACATTGCAGCTCTTATTGGTCGAGATCCAATGACTGTTAGCAGAATATGGAATCGGTGGGTTCAGGTGGGTAATACGGAACGCCGTGCTGGATCCCAACGGCCTCGTATCACTAGCATTCGAGATGACAGGCATCTTATCCGCATGGCTGTAACGGATCGTGCAGCCACGTCTCGATCCCTGAGTCAACAGATGGGGACGTTTCCAAGACAACAACCGTCTGCACGAACAGTTCGACGACGATTGCAGCAGCATGGACTATCAGCTCGGAGACCATGGCTGCGGTTACCCTTGACGCTGCATCACAGACAGGAGCGCCTGCGATGGTGTACTCAACGACGAATTATGGTGCACGAATGGCAAAACGTCATTTTTTCGGATGAATCCAGGTTCTGTTTGCAGCATCGTAATGGTCGCATCCGTGTTTGGCGACATCGCGTTGAACGCACATTGGAAGCGTGTATTCGTCATCGCCATACTGGCTTATCACCCGGCGTGAACGTATGGGTTGCCATTGGTTACGCGTCTCTGTCACCTCTTGTTCTCACTGACAGCACTTTGAACAGTGGACGTTACATTTCAGATGTGTTACGACCCGTGGCTCTACCCTTCATTCGATCCCTGCGAAATCCTACATTTCAGTAGGATAATGGACGACAGCATGTTGCAGGTCCTGTACGGGCCTTTATGGGCACAGAAAATGTTCGACTGCTGCCCTGGCCAGCAAATTCTCCAGATCTCTCACCAATTGAAAACGTCTGGTCAATGGAGGCCGAGCAACTGGCTCGTCACAATACGCCAGTCACTAGTCACTAGTCGCTAGTCTTGATTTCAGACTACCTAACAGATCAAAACGAAAATTTCTGTTCCGACACTGACAATGTTGAGTGTTTATGGAAAAAGTTCAAGGCAATCGTAAAATGCGTTTTAAACAGGTACGTGCCGAGTAAAACTGTGAGGGACGGGAAAAACCCATCGTGGTACAACAACAAAGTTAGGAAACTACTGCGAAAGCAAAGAGAGCTTCACTCCAAGTTTAAACGCAGCCAAAACCTCTCAGACAAACAGAAGCTAAACGATGTCAAAGTTAGCGTAAGGAGGGCTATGCGTGAAGCGTTCAGTGAATTCGAAAGTAAAATTCTATGTACCGACTTGACAGAAAATCCTAGGATGATGATGGCATTGAAACAGAGGATGACACGCGTAAAGCTGAAATACTAAACACCTTTTTCCAAAGCTGTTTCACAGAGGTAGACCGTACTGCAGTTCCTTCTCTAAATCCTCGCACAAACGAAAAAATGGCTGACATCGAAATAAGTGTCCAAGGAATAGAAAAGCAACTGGAATCACTCAACAGAGGAAAGTCCACTGGACCTGACGGGATACCAATTCGATTCTACACAGAGTACGCGAAAGAACTTGCCCCCCTTCCAACAGCCGTGTACCGCAAGTCTCTAGAGGAACGGAAGGTTCCAAATGATTGGAAAAGAGCACAGGTAGTCCCAGTCTTCTAGAAGGGTCGTCGAGCAGATGCGCAAAACTATAGACCTATATCTCTTACGTCGATCTGTTGTAGAATTTTAGAACATGTTTTTTGCTCGCGTATCATGTCGCTTTTGGAAACCCAGAATCTACTATGTAGGAATCAACATGGATTCCGGAAACAGCGATCGTGTGAGACCCAACTCGCTTTATTTGTTCATGAGACCCAGAAAATATTAGATACAGGCTCCCAGGTAGATGCTATTTTTCTTGACTTCCGGAAGGCGTTCGATACAGTTCCGCACTGTCGCCTGATAAACAAAATAAGAGCCTACGGAATATCAGACCAGCTGTGTGGCTGGATTGAAGAGTTTTTAGCAAACAGAACACAGCATGTTGTTATCAATGGAGAGACGTCTACAGACGTTAAAGTAACCTCTGGCGTGCCACAGGGGAGTGTTATGGGACCATTGCTTTTCACAATATGTATAAATGACCTAGTAGATAGTGTCGGAAGTTCCATGGGGCTTTCGCGGATGATGCTGTAGTATACAGAGAAGTTGCAGCATCAGAAAATTGTAGTGAAATGCAGGAAGATCTGCAGCAGATAGGCGCTTGGTATGTAATGTACTGCGAATACATAGAAAGAAGGATCCTTTATTGTATGATTATATGATAGCGGAACAAACACTGGTAGCAGTTACTTCTGTAAAATATCTGGGAGTATGCGTGCGGAACGATTTGAAGTGGAATGATCATATAAAATTAATTGTTGGTAAGGCGGGTACCAGGTTGAGATTCATTGGGAGAGTCCTTAGAAAATGTAGTCCACCAACAAAGGAGGTGGCTTACAAAACACTCGTTCGACCTATACTTGAGTATTGCTCATCAGTGTGGGATCCGTACCAGATCGGGTTGACGGAGGAGATAGAGAAGATCCAAAGAAGAGCGGCGCGTTTCGTCACAGGGTTATTTGGTAACCGTGATAGCGTTACGGAGATGTTTAGCAAACTCAAGTGGCAGACTCTGCAAGAGAGGCGCTCTGCATCGCGGTGTAGCTTGCTCGCCAGGTTTCGAGAGGGTGCGTTTCTGGATGAGGTATCGAATATATTGCTTCCCCCTACTTATACCTCCCGAGGAGATCACGAATGTAAAATTAGAGAAATTCGAGCGCGCACGGAGGCTTTCAGACAGTCGTTCTTCCCGCGAACCATACGCGACTGGAACAGGAGAGGGAGGTAATGACAGTGGCACGTAAAGTGCCCTCCGCCACACACCGTTGGGTGGCTTGCGGAGTATAAATGTAGATGTAGATGTAGAACTGTGGTATCGTGTTGATGCTGCATGGGCAGCTGTACCTGTACACGCCATCCAAGCTCTGTTTGACTCAATGCCCTGGCGCATCAAGGCCGTTATTACGGCCAGAGGTGGTTGTTCTGGGTACTGATTTCTCAGGATCTATGCACCGAAACTGCGTGAAAAAGTAATTACATGTCAGTTCTAGTACAGTATATTTGTCCAATGAATAGACGTTTATCATCTGCATTTCTTCTTGGTGTAGGAATTTTAATGGCCAGTAGTGTATGTCGGTAAAGTACACTAACTATGGGCTTCATCCACTGGCAGAAGTGGTGTCAACTTCCAATAAGGTACAGTGACTCAGCTTGAAAGTTGCTGTGTCTTTTTTCAGTGAGATGGATAGTTAACTGTCGGAAATAGAAGAAGAGCAGCGCGCACTCGAAAAGTTACAACGCTCAGAAGATCACAGCAGCAGTGCCGTCGTATCTTTGCCACTGGGAATCTCGCCGTTGTGAGACACGGGGTGCAGAGAGAAAGCTGGAGATTGCCGGGAGACGCCATTCTTCCTCGGTCCCGGTGATAACAGACCTACTGCCGTTACAGAAAGTTTTATCTCCGCTGGCGGGCGTCGTCAAGGGAGACCGGGTGTCCCTTTGCAGCCGCCGTGCTGGCCTGGAGGCTGCAGCCGCTCCGTCAACACGGGAGGCGAGAGATGCCGCCACCTGCTTGCCCGCCGCAGCCGCCGTCTTCACTGCAGTTTCGGATCGAGAAAAATAATGGCACATCTCTCGCAGGATCTCTGATGCACTCCGCGGATAGCAGTCTAGACGCATTCGTCCTGGTAAAGGACAGCCACACGTGTAACTCTGTCCCCAGAAGGGGCGAGGCGGAAAGCGCGCAGTCATGCTTGGAAGTGAAGCTGAAAAAAATGAGATTTTGTTTTTGATTATGTTGGTACAAAAGTTTGAAGTATGGCTGAGAGCGAAGTTGATCTGCGATATAGTCTTGTTGCCTATGATACGTTCAAATGGAAGACAGGAATGTGGTACAAAAAAAAAGAACTTTTTCTTGGACGGTTTACTGCAAATGAAAATACGCCTGAACTTTCTGAACACTTAGAAGAATCGGTTTCTTCATTTGCAACAATTAAAAAATGGAAGGTTAAGGAGGAGGAGGGAGAAGATTAGTATTTAACGTCCCATTGACAACGAAATCATTAGGGACAGAGCTCAAGTTCGGATTAGAGAAAAATGGAAAGCGGCCCTGCCCCTTCAAAGGGACTACTCCCGCTTTTGCCTTGATCGATCAAGGGAAACCACGGAAAACCGAATCTAGGATTACCGGACACGGGTTTGAACCGCCGTCCTGCCGACTGCGTGGGGAGTGTGCTAACGTCTGGGCTACATCGTTCGTTAGGTGGGGTGGGGTGGTGGGGTGGACAGCCGGATGGGGGGGGGGGGGAGGGAACGGCGAGGTTTGATTAAATTAGCAGGGACACCACGCTATCGGTGATTGTAATAATGCTATTTTGCATATCCGTAAAATTCCTTGTCCTCTCTAGCTGTGCGACTTTCTTTTGCTGAGTACATAGAGAAGTGGAGGACAAAAGATAGCATTAATTTATCACTGAATATTGGTAGAATATGGAATGGCGAAAGCATTTCATCTGGTGATAGCAAATTTAGTGTGAAACGGGCACCGAGACAGTACTGCGCCAAACCCAGAATTTTTAATAACACGAATCAGAAGCAGTGAGTTTCAAAAATACTCCTTATGTTCGCGTTTTAGTTTACTCTCGGAAATTTATTGCGCAATTTGACTTGTATTTCTGAAGAACAGAACATAAATTTTATTTTATCACATATCTCGTATGGTGTGTGGTGTTCAAAACTTACAAGCTGGTTTTAAGTTAAATACTAGGCAGAGGCGCCAGATGTAGAAGTGTTCGTACTTCTTTCTAAGATCATCCTCAGGAAAGACGTCCGAAAACAGCAACTGCTGATGGAAACATAGATAAAACACACAAATGACCAGGTATTTAACGTGATGAAGGAGATGTGCCACGAGAAAGAGCACGATACGTTTCACACTAAAAATTAACTATGATTCATCTTTGTCTAAGATGTCATCTGCTGCGAACGCTATGCCACAGTTTCCGAATGTGCTAAAGCAGATTGTGTTATTAAGTACCGCGTAATGGTAGCTACAGCGACTTGAATACTATGCAAGTCTCAAGAATCAAATACTTGACAGAAAGACCAATTTTATTGACTTTAAAAGGAAGGTGATCTTTATCAGTGATGAACTGTCAAGGCGCAATATTGAATTTTATACACAGGTTTTATAGACACATTCGGAAATGTGATACTCGTTACCAGGCCGATCGGACCAGACATACGATGACGAAATCATCTCCAACAGCGACTTAGATTGTACTGCACCACAAAAAAAATGATGGCAGCTGGTGAAACCATAGCATATAGAACCACAATCAAGACGAAAATTGAAGTAGAAAGTACTTTCACTGGGTGGATTGCAAATTTCTTTTAAATTGTTCTTTTAATTTTGTATGCTATTCGTAATTTTAGCTAGGTTTTCCTGAGATATAGCAACTAAAACACTAATCTAAGGGCATTACTATTTGCAGATAGTAACCTTGTAATACAAGAAAGTGGGAATGTCCTCCATTTAGTAGTGCACTGGCGAAACCAAGTATGGAAAGAGTAAAATTTTAAAATTTCGTTACATTAGACGAAATTTAAGGTCTTCCTAGATAAATGCACAAATGCACAAATAAGCTAAGTAACTGAAGAAGTATCTCATTTTGAATATCTAGGCTGCAGCACGAATTGTGTTTAAGATAATGATATAGATAAAAGATCTGCACAATTTCAAGCAGTATGTTCAACAATAAAGACAATACTGAACTACAAAACTCGAAAAGATAGAGAATTAAATTTTCTAAAACTGTTTTAATTACTGTTACAGATGTAAGGAAGAACTGCTTGAACAAAAAGAAATATTGCAGCAAAATGTAACCAGCAGAGATAAGATTCCTTAGGGGGTGAAGGGTTCCACAACAAGAGTTTTAATAAAGGATGATAATATTAGTGTACATGCTGTTCATGAAGAAATAACTAAAGTCAAAGAAAGTTGGCAACAACATGTGAATAAATTATTTTACTTTGGTGTGGAGCCACAGTCATGTAAAACTTTTTGAAAGATATAACATATATACTGTATGTTGTACTGGCTGTTGTACGAATCGTCAACTACAGTAGATGGAGCTGTCTCAAGACTGTATTTTTAGTTATTTTATATTAACTGCAAGTTTGCTGCTTCCCGAAAATGTTATCAAAAATTCTGAATAAAGTTTGCTAAAAACTGTTTTGATCACATAAATATTTTATTTAAACTGGTGACCAGTTCACACCAGCTGTACATAGACGGAATATAGTCACTGTAAAACAAATGTTGGAGAGAGTTCACTGATTTAAAAGGAGAATACATCGAAAATTAAAAGAAATTTTTTATCTGAAAACATAGTCTTTCACTGAGAAGCTAAAAAATTATCGCATTACCCTCCTCCGCCCCCCCCCCCCCCCAATAATACCGAAAACTTGACGAAAGTCAACAGATCTGCTAAGTTTTAGAAATAAAAAAAACGTGATCAAAGTAGTACGGTTCATTCACACCTTTTGTAACTACAGATGTCATTATTTTCGACAGGTCTAGTGGAAACGAAAGTGAACATCGTAGTTGTTAGTTATTAAACCTAATTACTCTTGATATTCTTGTAACTTTTATACGAGTGGGATCTTAATGAAGATCTTGAGAATAAATTATACGGTTCAGTTTAGGTAACTTATTCAGTTTCTGCTAGAAACATAGAAGATTCTCTCTCACAATCTTTCACCTTTCCGTAGGTTCTGCGTAAAAAATAGACGACGATAACGTGTGTGACTTACAATCATAATTGTACACCTCTTTCTATCCCGAATCCTTACAGCTTTTACAAGGCAACGCAACGGACAAAAGTTCAGATGAAGTCAGAACGTGCTGAAATTCAGTTTTAAAATAATATCTGAATACATTAAACCTTTCATCCAGTCTGTTTTAAAATCAGTATGATGCTGACACTAAAGGGAACAGATAGACAGCGGAAACATTAAATTCTGTATTTAAAGATACAAATTCATATCAGTACTTGGCAACCGAAAACACTGGCAAATGAGAGATGCTGAAATACGATAAGCACCTCCGGAAACTGCCCAAGGCACAAGCTACTGTTGGAATTCCTGTGAAATTTTACATTAATGTAAGTGCGGATTTAGTTATTTTCTTAGCTCATCTTTATCGAGAATCTCTCAGTGAGCAAACAGGCCTCGTGGAAGAAACGCTCAGAGGAAGTAATAGTGCCGATCTGAAAGTCCATTGTAATCACGCATTATATCCCTATAATCGTGGCTTCATATCTCAGTGGTCAAATGTCTGGTTAAAAAGGTTCTAGTTTCGAATGCCAGTAACTTCTGCAGTATTTTCTGAAATCCAGTGCAATTTTTTTTCTTTGCAAGTACTTTCCTTTTGTGACATAAGAACGTAGTCCGTGACATAGATTCGGTACCCCTCATAATTTGTAAGTTTAATCCGTACATACACCTTTGTAACGAAAATACACATCTTGTTGATGAAGCATTACATGTAAGTAGGCTGTTTAGGTTTTTATGCTGGTAACGCCACGTAGCGCTCTATATGAAAATCACTGCCTGTGCTGTGTGTAGTCTGTGGCTGTTTTGCATTGTTGGAATATTTGCTATTGTAGTGTTGGGCAGCTGAATGTGAACAGCGCGTAGCGTTGCGGAGTTGGAGGTGAGCCGCCATCAGTGGTGGATGTGGGGAGAGAAGTGGCGGAGTTTTGAGAGCGGATGATCTGGACGTGTGTCCATCAGAAAGAGTAAATTTGTAATACTGTATATCATGAACTGATATATGTATGATGACTTTTGAAGATTATTAAGGTAAATACATTGTTTGTTCTCTATCAAAATCTTTCATTTGCTAACTATGCCTACCAGTAGTTAGTGCCTTCAGTAGTTAGAATCTTTTATTTAGCTGGCAGTAGTGGCGATCGCTGTATTGCAGTAGTTCGAGTAACGAAGATTTTTGTGAGGTAAGTGACTCGTGAAAGGTAAAGGTTAATGTTAGTCAGGGCCATTCTTTTGCAGGGATTATTCAAAGTCAGACTGCATTGCGCTAAAAATATTGTGTGTCAGTTTAGGGTTGATCAGAATAAGATAAGAAATGTCTGAATACGTTCAGTTCTGCTCAGCTGTTTGAAAATCAAATAAGGTAAGAGGTTTATCAGCACAGTAATTCACTAATTTTTCTAAGGGGATGTTTCACAGTGTTCGGTAAAACCTTCTAGCAGCTGACACATTTAATATCTCCTTATTCTTCTTCTTTTTGTGGTAGTAGAACAATAAAGTGAACATTCTCGTTTAATAGCAATGTGGCCAACAGAAAAATATCACATTTGTTATTAGTATCGCAACACTGTGAAATTAATTCATGTAGCTCGTAATTTGAATGTTTTCGAACATGAGATTAACAGAAGTAGTCATACACTTCTTACAGTACTAACGTGATGCTTAAGGATTGTAAATGTTTAGTTTCCAATCCAACAATAAATTCTTTAGTGTGCTAACAGACGTATTTACGAAAAACTTGAGCTGTATTTATATTTCTTATCCACCAGCCGCGTGTAATCATTTCTTTCGTTCTTATTCGTCTCTTGAGGTCTAAGCCATTGCTTTGACACATATAAGCGTATTTCGCTATCAATACAAGGAGACGTCTAGAGAGGCACGGCCATCTCAGAACTGCCTTTGCGGCCGTCTGGAACGAGGTAACTTCATTATAAAATCCCCAACAGCGCGATCTCGGCCAGAGTGGAGTGCCCTCCTTGGACGGCGGTGCTTATTTCCCGCAAAGCAAGAGGCAATCACGGACTCAAAGCTCTGGGGCGAAAAGCTGCAAAACGTCAAAGCAATTCAGAAAATGGGCTTTCTGTGTCGCGAAGAAGCCGCGCGGCCTCGGTGACCGAGGCGGGCCAAAGGCGGCCCCGACCCACACCACCCAGGGAAGAGCAAGAGGAGTGTTTGTCTGGTCGCTTCTGCCACGGCTGTGGGCGGCGAGTCGCCACATCAGCGACTCCGTGCACTTTCACACGCCGCTGTAGCAAACGTGTGACAAATGGGTCACGTTGTCTGAGCACCTGCGAATTTGTTATTCGCACTATGAGACGCACCTAATGGTAGTGTCCGAATAATATCTTGAACATTGCAGTAATCGAATAAAATACTCAACTTCAAGATAATCAGGTGCCTACAACTACGCTACTGGCCATTAAAATTACTACCAAGAAGAAATGCAGATGATAAATGGGTATTCATTGGACAAATATATTATACTAGAACTGACATGTTATCACATTTTCACGCAATTTGGGTGCATAGATACTGAGAAATCAGTACCCAGAACAACCACCTCTGGCCGCAATAACGGCCTTGATACGCCTGGGCATTGAGCCAAACAGAGCTTGGATGGCGTGTACAGGTACAGCTGCCCATGCAGCTTCAACACGACACCACAGTTCATCAAGAGTAGTGACTGGAGTATTGTGACGAGCCAGTTGCTTGGCCACCATTGCCACTGACCAGACGTTTTCAGTTCTGGAGAATGTGCTGGCCAGGGCAACAGTCGAACATTTTCTGTATCCAGAAAGGCCCGTACAATACCTGCAACTTGCGGTCGTGCATTATCCTGCTGAAACGTAGGGTTTCGCAGGGATCGAATGAAGGGTAGAGCCACGAGTCGTAACACATCTGAAATCTAGCGTTCACTGTTCAAAGTGCCGTCAGTGCGAACAAGAATTGACCGAGACGTGTAACCAATGGCACCCCATATCACCATGCCGAGTGATACGCCAGTATGGCGATGACGAATACACGCTTCCAATTTGCGTTCGCCGCGATGTCGCCAAACACGGATGCGACCATCATGATGCTGTAAACAGAACCTGGATTCATCCGAAAAAATTACCTTTTGCCATTCGTGCACCTAGGTTCGTCGTCGAGTACGCCATCGCAGGCGCTCTTGTCTGTGATGCAGCGTCAAGGGTAACTGCAGCCATGGTCTCTATGCTGCTGCAAACGTCGTCGAACTGTTTGTGCTGATGGTTTTCGTCTTTCCTCATGTCAGCACGTTTTAGGCGTCGCCACCGGCGCCAACCTTGTGTAAATGCTCTGAAACGCTAATCATTTGCATATCACAGCATCTTCTTCGTGTCGGTTAAATTTCGCGTCTGTACCACGTCGTCTTCGTGGTGTAGCAATTTTAACCGCCAGTAGTGTACATATATGAGGAGACACGTCTCAAAACGCATAATGTCACAGTAAGCAAATTTTTCAGGGGAAGCGAAAAACTTGTAGAGCAAAACGCGTTTTATTAATTTTTACGAATTTTACCCAGGAGACTCAGGTAAATTTTTTGTGTTACTTTCAAGGATATTACGATGTTTGTAGTTGACTAAATACGCTTCGTTGTGTTCTGTTGGACAATACGCTTTTTGGTGTAAGCTTTTTTGGACATAATACATTTTCACTATTTTTCAATAACACTGAACTGGTAAATAAATTTTGTTTTTAGCCTTTCCTGCCTCGATCTGTAAAAACGGATCCGTTATAGGACCGCTATGTGGTCCGTCTGTCTGTTCTACTTTTGAGGAACTTTTTTCTCATGAACGGGTAGAAGTATCAACTTCAAATTTATGTCACTTACTAAGATGAATGGTTTCTTGCCGCTGTGAAACAACTTAAGGTTGTAAGTGAACGCAATCAAAAGGTACGGCCATTTGCATCAAATTTTTCCACTTGCTAAGTCAGTCCTTAAAACCTACAGCGTACTTACCATTGACTTATTATCGTGATATTTAGCAAGAAGTCAGGTTTCACACTCCAATCAAAGGAAAAAAAATCCGAAAATTGTCAGTTCGTAATTAGATCAGACGAAAAAATTTTTTTGTTCTTTGTTATCAAAGTGTCTGTCCGTCTGTCTGTTAAGATACATTTTGTCACAGGAACAGGTAGGCGTATCAAGTTCAAATTGATGTCACATGGTAAGGTCCATGTTCCCTTGGCGGTATAACAAACGTTACCTTCCAAGTCGAAGCAAACTCAGTCATCAAAACCTTCAGAGTACTTCCCGTTGGTTTAGAATCATGAAATTTGACAAGAAGAAAGGTTTCACAGTACTAGTATAGAGGTGTTGTGTATAGTTCCGCATAGTCAGCGCGTACACAACTTTCCCAATAGAGCGCGCCCTGCTAAGCACAACAGCGCAGGGGCAGCGCTCGTCCGTCTCCGCACTACGAGATGGCGCTGCCTTAGAGATGGACCAAATTCTGCTTCGGCTGATCCGCGTATTAATATGTAACGCAGCCAATGAGATTGCTGCTAACGTAAAACCTTTTCTCCTCGCGGATCACACTCGCGCAGTGATACCTGAACGCTCGAGGTAATATAACGAGTGTACAGACCTCCAATTAGTCAGTCTGCATTAGTCTGTAGTCAAGTTTCAGTCTGCGTCTAATAAGATTATCATATTCATGTACATAGCCATAAAGATAATTGTATAGACACTTTGTCAAGTATCAGATATATGTGAGAATAAGATTAACGTACCAAGACCAAAGGAACTTCAGATTGTCCATTGTAAACAGCATCCAGAATCACGTTACGTAATATCTATGCCTTTTTATTATTTTAATAAATGTGTGTGAAAATTAATCAAGTTCTGTTTAAAGTTAGTCACTATCAATATGCTACTCTAAGCGTGCAAGTGGCATTTCTATCTTCTAACCTAACGGCAGAAGATAAACACGCCACAATAAGACCACAAGACATATTGCTGACACTCGCCTACTTCGTTGGAGCGACAAGTCAAATAATCTGATGGTGTGTGTACCGAAGGTCTTACAGTACGCACATCACAAGAGGTAAATCCGAAATTGCTTATTTGTAATTATATAACATGAAAACATATTTCTTTTGTCATTTATTATGCGATTTCGAACTTGAAATTAAAATATTCTCGAAAGTCTTGAAATCACTGGGAGCAATATCTTGCCAGTATCAATGTCGATAATAGGCAAAAATTGTAATATCCTCTATTTCCGTTGCTGATAAGCTGTCTGTGGACATAACTAAGTTTGTAAGGAACCCCAGTGCACTTATCATACTCGTACCGGGACAATTTTTTTTTTAATTTAATTTTTAATTTTCAATAAACACTTCAACATCAGAAGTAGAAAGAGAAACATAAATGTGGTAGAATTCACATTATTTTTCCAAATCAGGCTCCTCTTCAAGACAATCCAAACAGTATCATCGACAATACGTTTGTTACACGAAAAATTGATCATCTCTGTGAAAAGTATTTCGTTTTCTCTCCAGTCTTTCCCACGTTTGAGACTAAGTGGTTCTTCAAGATCTCCTTTCTTTTCTATTTTTTGCTAAAGCACTTCGAAGGATCGTCAGAAGGTTGGTTGAGGTTAGTCTTCATTTTAACAGCAATTACCCTTTCACCTCCTATCCATTTCTTCATTGAATCCTTTTCAGGTTATTTATCTCATTTACAGACTTCAGATTTTTACTTAGTTCCTTGTAACCCAATAATTACCGATCACTACCCAAAATACTTATTTCACCCACCTCTGCATAAGCTTCCTAGTGTATGTTTGGATTTAAAATTTCTGAAATATTAGTCAAAGTTCCTTTTCCGCTCGACCCAAAAGGACTGTCTTCGAATTGGAAAGCAGAGAAGTACATCAGTCACATGCATTGTAGATCCAACGAAAAATGCACACCCACTCTACTACAAACTCCATCTTAACGAAACAAAGTTTTTACGTCTGACTGCTGTATTTGTAACTATCACATGAGAAAAAAAAGACACACACACACACAACAATTCTGTAAAGTGAAATCGAATACCAGTTGATCATTGCTAATTAGGTAAAAGTTTTCGCTTCAGTCCACCACTCTTACATTGTAGCCAACATTTCCGAATAAAACAAAAGAGTTGGATTTCACGCAGTTTTGATTCATCCATAAAATAGCACAAAATGCTATTTTTTAAATCTCCCACTTTTCAAAGCTCCTCTTGAAGACTGTAAAACGCGTTTTGACGGAAACTGATTGTAGGAGTTTGTAGAGCGGATCATAAAAGACACGATTTCATATCAAACTCACTTTTGTCCACCACTGGACGCTTTTGAAAAGTTGCTTCTCACACGCTCTGCAAACTGCTATGCTGTGCACGTGGCGTGGTTTTTGGTCGAGGTTTCTACCGCAGGGTACGGTTGAAAGAGGAAATAGCTCCGCCACGTATACCATACGGTAATGATAAGCATTCCATCTGCCTTTGGAGCCGGCCGAGGTGGCCGAGCAGTTCTAGACGCTACAGTCCGGAACCGCGCGTCCGCTACGGTCGCAGGTTCGAATCCTGCCTCGGGCATGGATGTATGTGATGTCCTTAGGTTAGTTAGGTTTAAGTAGTTCTAAGTTCTAGGGGACTGATGACCTTAGAAGTTAAGTCCCATAGTACTCAGAGCCATTTGAATAATTTTGTCTTTGTAGCGTTGTTCAGTCCGTGTGATTGCAGTTGTTTCTCAGTGCCTCTATTACTAACAACTCTTTCATTCGTCTTTGCAGTGTTGCGAGACGTAAAGCGGGTTAATATTCCCACGAACATTTGAAAGCGGAGTTCAACATTTATGCTTCTGCATAAAAGTTTGAAATGCGGCACACTAGGCGAATCTTGGGCATGCAACTAAAGCGCTCCTTGAAATCAAACATGGATGTTGCATCTCCCGTCAATATCACATGCCTTTACCGTTCCGATTTTTATTTTCTGTTGCAAAGCACTGGAAACTAACAGAACAAGTGCATAGTACCAGTTTACTTTCAGTATTGACATGTATCGTTTTGTGACTATGGTAGGGACTACTTTGTGTTCAGGGTACTCAACAGTACAACTTCTGTGTGCTCAGGTAATGGCTTAAAGATCAATAAAACAAACGCGAATGTGCCAAAGAGTAGTGGCAAGATGAACAATGGCTTGTTTAACATCAAAACTGGAAACTAAACAGTTGTGGGAGATTATCTTTTATTGCGTTGTGTTCGCCCTAATGCAAAAGTCTAAAATTTAAAAATAATTGTGGTTTCACTTAGTCCGTTTGCAGTTATTGTGCTTATAACGTTTTTGATATCTTGTGCTTACACAATTACGGACTTATTCACTGTTCTATAGTAAATGATAGTGTAAAAAATGAAAGAACGCTTCTTTCTAGGAGCCAAAACTGCAAAAAAAAAAAAAAACGGGTCGAAACAAAGTAGATAAGTATACTGGTACAGGCTATGAATGCGTTCTTCAATGTAAAAATTGTGCCTACACGGAAATGGACAGTATATGAATGTCTGTAGCACTGTATTGTATGAAAATGAAGCGCGGAGAGTGCGAAATCTGGAGGAGAAGAAGTTAACTATTTTTGAAACGTGGTGCTGTCGAAGATCGTTAGAAATTAAGATGACAGACAAAATAAAAAAGTTAGAAACACTAAAAACAATAGATGAGCAAAGAAATTTATAGAAGGCGCTTATCAGTCGGTTGGTGAAACATCTGCCGCAATATCCACTTACATTTGCTACTGGAAGGAGAACAAAGAGGAAAAATAGTAAGAGGAGACAAAATCTTGAATATGCGAAATACAGTGTAGAAGACGTAGGGTGCAACATTAAAATATTGAAACAATGTAAGAAAATATTAAACCTGGTAGGAAAAAATGGAGTTCATTAAATTGGTGGGGAGAGTGATGAGTGAGAAAGGAGTTAATGATAGATGACTGGTTGTTAAGAGGAAATTATCTCTCACTTCATCTCATATTCCTGATGTCTCTTTAATGTGTTAGTGATCTTTGTGATGAAGTGGTAGTTGCGTAGGAGAAATGTTAAGTTATGCCCAACTATAAAACAGGCATACTAATCGTGAAACTTTGTGGCAGGCTAAATCTGTGTGCCGAACGCGGACTCGAATATGGGAACTTCATCTTTCGCTCGTAAGGGCTCCAGAAGTATTACTCCAGCTCAAGGTACGCAGGAAACTTTCTGTGAAGTTTGGAAAGCAGGAGAAGAGATACTGGCGAAAGTGAAGCTATAAGGACGGGGCCTGAGTCGCGCTTGGATAGCTAGACCTCATCAACGAAATCTTCCCAACTTTTGCTAAAAAATATAAAAACAAAGAGAGCTCTCCCCCCTCCCCTAGCTTTGTCGGCTGTGCGTAGTGCTCAAGCGAATATCGCACACACAAATCTATGCAGGAAAACGATAACCATTCTGATCTGAGTGAGAAAAAGCTTCCTGTCATCACGAGAAACGGCATAAATATGATAAACATCGAATAGAAAGTTTTCGCTAACACTTCACCTGGTTTGTTGGACGATGAGATTTTTTCCCCATCGATCTCAGTCAAACTGATGTTTATAAATTTAATGACTATTTGGCAATGCAACATTGTACTCTTAAATCTCATCTAGGAGCCAGATATGGACAGTGCACAATTATCGGCGTGTGATTCTCGAGACAGTTTAAGAACGGAAAATGACAATAAAGGATCCGCATTCAAGGCAGTTACCCCATAACTTGTTGGAGTAAGATCATTTGAAAATCATGTTAAGTTACAAAAAATATAGACTTAAAATGCAGACTGGTTTGAGACTATAAATATGATTACAACAGAGACAAAGCAGTCTTTACTGTACCTTTGAGTCTTTTTAATTATTAATTTTTTCAAATGTAATAGAAGGAGACGATAAATTTTACAATTCAAGTCCAATTAACTGTGTTCATGACCTAATTAACAAAACAATGGGACAAAAGTGCAATCTAAAGAAATTTCAAGAGATTACTGAGAGCATTTTCTCGTAACACAAGTAAAATTCTTATTTTAGTAAAAATTTATATGCTGAGGCAGTTGTTATAGCTGTGCTGTTTAATTTCTCTGATGTACATCTAAAACCAGTTCAAACAAGATATGAATATAGACTAAAAAACTTAAACTCGATTTATTCTGTTTAAAATATTTTATACTGTTGTGGATACAAAATAAACACTGCTAGTGCCTGCCTTTTTAATAATATCACAATTATTAATAATTATTCCTTGCTTAATGTAAGTAATTTGAAGTATATATTGATAATGGTGAAGTTGTGCATCAACATTCGTAAAACGTTGCAATTCATTCTATGTTAGAAAAATAATAGATTAAAAATGGTTCAGTCCTTGGTGAATTTTCTAGAGGTAAGCAAAAATCCCAGATTCGAATCCTGGCCTGGCAAGCAGTTTTTATCTGCCAGGAGTTTCAGATCAGCACTCGTCTCACTGTAGAGTGAAAATTCAATCTGGAAGCACATTTATTGAGACAGGACAAAAGTGGCCTCCATATGTATGCTTCACTGCCTGTTTCTCCTATCTCAATGCGTGGACAAATGAAAACGACGCCATTTGCCATCTGGACTGCCGATGATTGGGAGGGAAGCCACCAACCGTAATAATCACAGTTTTTCGATATGCTTCTCACTATAAACAGTGGCGCCTCCATGAGAAAAGGATAGTTATTGTACATTCTAATATACGCACACCTATTCATGTAAAACATATTACATTGGGACTTAAGAAGAATATTGCAATAACTTTAAATGTAAATGATGGTTTCTTTCAGCCACGTATCGTATCACCAACGTATCGCTGAAAAACATGGAATGACTCTCACTTGACGATATACGTCAGCAATGCCACGAAGGCCGGCTTAAAAAGTTCTAAGAAACAGTATTAAATTAGGAATCTCAGAGTGTACTTCATATCTGTAGGTACCGTTTCCATATGGACCGTGCAGACAAGATAGACTGACTGCAGGTATCACAGAGGCATTCAAATAGTCATTCGTCCGATGCTCCGTACGTCAATGGGATGGTAAGAATCTTAATGCATGGACACTATGGGAAGTGTGCATTGCCATGCGCTTCACAATAGTTTACAAATTATGGATTTGGGTAGCACATAGTGTACGAAACGCGTCTGCTAAGATTCGAACTGACTCGTTTCATTACATGATACACTGACCTCCAAATTCGTTTGTGTAAATACAAGAAAAGACTGATCTCCGGAAGTAGTAGCATACTTAAGAAATAGCGGTCATGTGGCAATCGATCAACAGCCTTGAAAGTCCCACCGCTTTGCACTGGGCTTAAAAATGTGACACCTTTGGTTCAGTGGGTGAACAGAGAGATCGTTGGCCAGAGATATCTAACGGTTTTAGTTCAATAGCAGTGATTCGTCGTGATCACGTAGTTGAGAAATGACCATTAAAGTGTTGGCACGCTGCGGAAGCAGGGTTGCCGGGCATTACGAAGAACAGGCACTCTCCCTCGAGATACAGTCGAAGACGGATGGACGTTGCTAAGTTCCAGCACTTAACAATTTTCTAGCATTCTCCAAATGAAAACTGTTTGACCGGTGTTATTATTTTTGCCGTTTCGCGATGGATCTTTGTGATTGCTACCATGTGTGATTGAGTGGGCTTCTGTGGTGCTTTGAGGTATTAGTCAGGCTCGTACAATGTTTTTCTTTCAGTATATTCGTTTCTGTAACGTTGACGTAACACTTCCAACAGTTCGCGATCTCGATTTTTGCATTTTAACCAACCTTCCTTTGTTGATGGTTAACAAGAATTGCTAACCAGTATTTTCCTAGCATTAAACCAAGCCACAGTGTTTGCTCCTTAACTTTAATTAGCCAATTCTTCGTTGTAATTGCTTCACGTAACATTAGACAGTGTCTGATGCCACTCACGATGCCAAGTAGATTCTCTGCAGTGATCTTTAATGAATTAAATTGAATCAAATCGCGAACTAAATTCTTTCCCGTTCTGTTTCGTTGATTATTTCTAAATCTCTATCGAGTTTCCTTCGTTAATCGACCCACGTGGAGTAGGGTAATCTGTTGTACGTCGCTTATCTTGTGGTTAGTGCCATATGGTGTTCGCATTAATTCTTAGTTTTATTGCCATTATACAGTAGGCGATGGGTTGCGACTGAATTTGATGTTTCTTCGTGCGGCCAAAGACCTGGGGATGTATGTAAGCTGTAAGTCGGTCGGCTGCCTCTAGCATAACACCATATTTCCAGCTCGTTACCTTTGTCCACGCACCACGGTCAGAGGAGCATCTCTTCATAGATTCGTCAAACGTTTGAGTCATGCAACAATCCAAGTGTGATCTTATGTCCCACTTTTAAGTATTTCCATTTTATACCAAATATAGAGCCTAGGTATTATAATCCTATTAATAAAATTAGTACCCATCTCAATCCTTTGAATAAATATCAAATTAATTTAATTCCGGCGGCCGGTGCGGCCGAGCGGTTCTAGGCGCTACAGTCTGGAACCGCGCGACCGCTACGGTCGCAGGTTCGAATCCTGCCTCGGGCGTGGATATGTGTGATGCCCTTAGGTTAGATAGGTTTAAGTAGTTCTAAGTTCTAGGGGACTGATGACCTCAAATGTTAAGTCCCACAGTGCTCAGAGCCAATTTCATTCCTGCCCTGTTATTGAGAACCTGGAGATAGTATTCTCTCGTTTCTACAGATAGTAGATACCGATTAATAAACTGAATATACTTTGGTGCCGTCCAGCTGTTTCTGATGCGACAGGATCCATAATTTAAAAATAGCCACACGGCATCTTCTATTAGGAAGTTATCAGTGACATTATTTCAGTGATATAACAAAGGCGCAAAAAAGAAAGAAGTGCTTCAGTGTTACCTGATTAATGCTTGATGGAGAAGAACTGACGCTCTTGCAACACCGTGTAAAAAGTGGTTCAAATGGCTCTGAGCACTATGGGACTTAACATCTGAGGTCATCAGTCCCCTAGAACTTAGAACTACTTAAACCTAACTAACCCAAGGACACCACACACATCCATGACCGAGGCAGCATTCGAACCCGCGACCGTAGCGGTCGCGCGGTTCCAGACTGGAGCGCCTAGATCCTCTCGGCCAGAGCGGCCGGCTTGAAAAGAAAACAAAAACCATCGGTTCGCTCTGGAAGTTATGGAAGGAAGCGATGGACAACACAAAATCTTAAATGACGCCGTTGGATAAGCAGCTGCAGCAGCAAGTCGTATACTCCTAGCTCACTCATTTATTACATAGTTTAATTCTTAATTTCTTTGCGTGTTTTTGGTACTTGCATTGTTTAATTCATAAATTTCGGGCGTATTATAGTATTTGAGAGTTGTAGCATCGCGTTTTAGTACCTGAATAGTGTAAATTCGCGTAGTCTCCTTCCGCCGCCGAGCAGTGTCAGCAGTGCGCAAATAAAAGCATTACTGCATTTACTAGGCCATCTTGTATTTTAATAACCGTTTAAATTTTGTCGATTTGTTTGCGCTCTCTGTAGATTAGTTCAGACGTTCTTTGCAAAACAGTTTTTAGCATGGATAGGGACTGCAACTGCTGTGTTCGGATGCAGGCTGAGTTGGCATCCCTTCACTCCCAGCTTCAGGCAGTGTTCGGTCACACAGCTTGAGGCTGTTGCCAATGGGCATCACTGTGGGGGCCCGGATGGGGGTTTGCCGCGGACAGCCAGCTCGTCCCACGCATCCCCCGATCAGACTACGACTGTGGTTGCCCGGGATACTGCCAGCGTTGAGGCTGATCCCTCACCTGTGGTAGAGTGGGAGGTCGTCTCAAGGTGTGGCCGGGGGCGAAAGACATTCCGGAGGGCTGAACGGAAGGCCTCTCCAGTTTGTCTTGACGAACCGGTTTCAGGCTCTGTCTCAGGCTGATACTGATCTTCGGCCTGACATGGCTGCTTGTCCTGTTCCAGAGGTTGCCCCTCAGTCTGCAAGATCCGGGCGGTCGCAGAGGGTGGGCTTACTGGTAGTTGGGAGCTCCAACGTCAGGCGCGTAATGGGGCCCCTTAGGGAAATGGCAGCAAGAGAGGGGAAGAAAACCAATGTGCACTCCGTGTGCATACCGGGGGGAGTCATTCCAGATGTGGAAAGGGTTCTTCCGGATGCCATGAAGGGTACAGGTTGCACCCATCTGCAGGTGGTCGCTCATGTCGGCACCAATGATGTGTGTCGCTATGGATCGGAGGAAATCCTCTCTGGCTTCCGGCGGCTATCTGATTTGGTGAAGACTGCCAGTCTCGCTAGCGGGATGAAAGCAGAGCTCACCATCTGCAGAATCGTCGACAGGACTGACTGCGGACCTTTGGTACAGAGCCGAGTGGAGGGTCTGAATCAGAGGCTGAGACGGTTCTGCGACCGTGTGGGCTGCAGATTCCTCGACTTACGCCATAGGGTGGTGGGGTTTTGGGTTCCGCTGGATAGGAGTCCACTACACGCAACAAGCGGCTACACGGGTAGCAGGGGTTGTGTGGCGTGGGCTGGGCGGTTTTTTTAGGTTAGATGGCCTTGGGCATGTACAGAAAGGGCAACAGCCTCAACGGATGCGGGGCAAAGTCAGGACATGCGGGGACCAAGCAGCAATCGGTATTGTAATTGTCAACTGTCGCAGCTGCGTTGGTAAAGTACTAGAACTTCAAGCGCTGATAGAAAGCACCGAAGCTGAAATCGTTATAGGTACAGAAAGCTGGCTTAAGCCAGAGATAAATTCTGCCCAAATTTTTACAAAGGTACAGACGGTGTTTAGAAAGGATAGATTGCATGCAACCGGTGGTGGAGTGTTCGTCGCTGTTAGTAGTCGTTTATCCTGTAGTGAAGTAGAAGTGGATAGTTCCTGTGAATTATTATGGGGGGAGGTTACACTCAACAACCGAGCTAGGTTAATAATTGGCTCCTTTTACCGACCTCCCGACTCAGCAGCATTAGTGGCAGAACAACTGAGAGAAAATTTGGAATACATTTCACATAAATTTTCTCAGCATGTTATAGTCTTAGGCGGAGATTTCAATTTACCAGATATAGACTGGGACACTCAGATGTTTAGGACGGGTGGTAGGGACAGAGCATCGAGTGACATTATACTGAGTGCACTATCAAAAAATTACCTCGAGCAATTAAACAGAGAACCGACTCGTGGAGATAACATCTTGGACCTACTGATAACAAACAGACCCGAACTTTTCGACTCTGTATGTACAGAACAGGGAATCAGTGATCATAAGGCCGTTGCAGCATCCCTGAATATGGAAGTTAGTAGGAATATAAAAAAAGGGAGGAAGGTTTATCTGTTTAGCAAGAGTAATAGAAGGCAGATTTCAGACTACCTAACAGATCAAAACGAAAATTTCTGTTCCGACACTGACAATGTTGAGTGTTTATGGAAAAAGTTCAAGGCAATCGTAAAATGCGTTTTAGACAGGTACGTGCCGAGTAAAACTGTGAGGGACGGGAAAAACCCACCGTGGTACAACAACAAAGTTAGGAAACTACTGCGAAAGCAAAGAGAGCTTCACCCCAAGTTTAAACGCAGCCAAAACCTCTCAGACAAACAGAAGCTAAACGATGTCAAAGTTAGCGTAAGGAGGGCTATGCGTGAAGCGTTCAGTGAATTCGAAAGTAAAATTCTATGTACCGACTTGACAGAAAATCCTAGGAAGTTCTGGTCTTACGTTAAATCAGTAAGTTGCTCGAAACAGCATATCCAGATACTCCGGGATGATGATGGCATTGAAACAGAGGATGACACTCGTAAAGCTGAAATACTAAACACCTTTTTCCAAAGCTGTTTCATAGAGGAAGACAGCACTGCAGTTCCTTCTCTAAATCCTCGCACAAACGAAAAAATGGCTGACATCGAAATAAGTGTCCAAGGAATAGAAAAGCAACTGGAATCACTCAATAGAGGAAAGTCCACTGGACCTGACGGGATACAAATTCGATTCTACACAGAGTACGCGAAAGAACTTGCCCCCCTTCTAACAGCGTGTACCGCAAGTCTCTAGAGGAACGGAGGGTTCCAAATAATTGGAAAAGAGCACAGGTAGTCCCAGTCTTCACGAAGGGTCGTCGAGCAGATGCGCAAAACTATAGACCTATATCTCTAACGTCGATCTGTTGTAGAATTTTATAACATGTTTTTTGCTCGAGTATCATGTCGTTTTTGGAAACCCAGAATCTACTATGTAGGAATCAACATGGATTCCGGAAACAGCGATCGTGTGAGACCCAACTCGCTTTATTTGTTCATGAGACCCAGAAAATATTACATACAGGCTCCCAGGTAGATGCTATTTTTCTTGACTTCCGGAAGGCGTTCGATACAGTTCCGCACTGTCGCCTGATAAACAAAGTAAGAGCCTACGGAATATCAGACCAGCTGTGTGGCTGGATTGAAGAGTTTTTAGCAAACAGAACACAGCATGTTGTTATCAAGGAGAGACGTCTACAGACGTTAAAGTAAACTCTGGCGTGCCACAGGGGAGTGTTATGGGACCATTGCTTTTCACAATATATATAAATGACCTAGTAGATAG
Organism: Schistocerca piceifrons; assembly: GCF_021461385.2. NCBI lineage: Eukaryota > Metazoa > Arthropoda > Insecta > Orthoptera > Acrididae > Schistocerca > Schistocerca piceifrons. The sequence continues at coordinate 83,511,349 of NC_060138.1, forward strand.
TGTCGGAAGTTCCATGCGGCTTTTCGCGGATGATGCTGTAGTATACAGAGAAGTTGCAGCATTAGAAAATTGTAGCGAAATGCAGGAAGATCTGCAGCGGATAGGCACTTGGTGCAGGGAGTGGCAACTGTCCCTTAACATAGACAAATGTAATGTATTGCGAATACATAGAAAGAAGGATCCTTTATTGTATGATTATATGATAGCGGAACAAACACTGGTAGCAGTTACTTCTGTAAAATATCTGGGAGTATGCGTGCGGAACGATTTGAAGTGGAATGATCATATAAAATTAATTGTTGGTAAGGCGGGTACCAGGATGAGATTCATTGGGAGAGTGCTTCGAAAATGTAGTCCATCAACAAAGGAGGTGGCTTACAAAACACTCTTTCGACCTATACTTGAGTATTGCTCATCAGTGTGGGATCCGTACCAGATCGGTTTGACGGAGGAGATAGAGAAGATACAAAGAAGAGCGGCGCGTATCGTCACAGGGTTATTTGGTAACCGTGATAGCGTTACGGAGATGTTTAATAAACTCAAGTGGCAGACTCTGCAAGAGAGGCGCTCTGCATCGCGGTGTAGCTTGCTCTCCAGGTTTCGAGAGGGTGCGTTTCTGGATGAGGTATCGAGTATATTGCTTCCCCCTACTTATACCTCCCGAGGAGATCACGAATGTAAAATTAGAGAGATTAGAGCGCGCACGGAGGCTTTCAGACAGTCGTTCTTCCCGCGAACCATACGCGACTGGAACAGGAAAGGGAGGTAATGACAGTGGCACGTAAAGTGCCCTCCGCCACACACCGTTGGGTGGCTTGCGGAGTATAAATGTAAATGTAAATGTAAACTCCCATCATCGTAAGTCAGTTACGACTGTTATGCAGCTGCAATTTGTACGATTCCGAAGACGCAAGGATGAAGCATTTCGATTTGGAAATTTGTGGTAAGGTCTTGTGGGACCAAACTGCTGTGGTCATCGCTCCTTAAGCGTATGCACTACTTGATCTAACTGAAACTAACTTACACTAAGCACAGCACACACGCACCCATGCCTTATGGAGGACTCGACCCTTCGACGGAGGGAGCCGCGCGGCCCGTGACAAGATGCCCTAGACCGCGCGACTATCCCACGCAGCATTACGATTTCATTTCCACAAAACTTTATCGGTACGAATACAATGGAGAATGAATGTGCATGGGTAAAGTAACGAACAGTGAAGTACTGGAAAGAATAAAGAAAATATGACCCTCCTAACCCTAGTTAAGAGAATGAAAAGAGACTGGGTGGATAATACACTCCTGGAAATTGAAATAAGAACACCGTGAATTCATTGTCCCAGGAAGGGGAAACTTTATTGACACATTCCTGGGGTCAGATACATCACATGATCACACTGACAGAACCACAGGCACATAGACACAGGCAACAGAGCATGCACAATGTCGGCACTAGTACAGTGTATATCCACCTTTCGCAGCAATGCAGGCTGCTATTCTCCCATGGAGACGATCGTAGAGATGCTGGATGTAGTCCTGTGGAACGGCTTGCCATGCCATTTCCACCTGGCGCCTCAGTTGGACCAGCGTTCGCGCTGGACGTGCAGACCGCGTGAGACGACGCTTCATCCAGTCCCAAGCATGCTCAGTGGGGGACAGATCCGGAGATCTTGCTGGCCAGGGTAGTTGACTTACACCTTCTAGAGCACGTTGGGTGGCACGGGATACATGCGGACGTGCATTGTCCTGTTGGAACAGCAAGTTCCCTTGCCGGTCTAGGAATGGTAGAACGATGGGTTCGATGACGGTTTGGATGTACCGTGCACTATTCAGTGTCCCCTCGACGATCACCAGTGGTGTACGGCCAGTGTTGGAGATCGCTCCCCACACCATGATGCCGGGTGTTGGCCCTGTGTGCCTCGGTTGTATGCAGTCCTGATTGTGGCACTCACCTGCACGGCGCCAAACACGCATACGACCATCATTGGCACCAAGGCAGAAACGACTCTCATCGCTGAAGACGACACGTCTCCATTCGTCCCTCCATTCATGCCTGTCGCGACACCACTGGAGGCGGGCTGCACGATGTTGGGGCGTGAGCGGAAGACGGCCTAACGGTGTGCGGGACCGTAGCCCAGCTTCATGGAGACGGTTGCGAATGGTCCTCGCCGATACCCCAGGAGCAACAGTGTCCCTAATTTGCTGGGAAGTGGCGGTGCGGTCCCCTACGGCACTGCGTAGGATCCTACGGTCTTGGCGTGCATCCGTGCGTCGCTGCGGTCCGGTCCCAGGTCGACGGGCACGTGCACCTTCCGCCGACCACTGGCGACAACATCGATGTACTGTGGAGACCTCACGCCCCACGTGTTGAGCAATTCGGCGGTACGTCCACCCGGCCTCCCGCATGCCCACTATACGCCCTCGCTCAAAGTCCGTCAACTGCACATACGGTTCACGTCCACGCTGTCGCGGCATGCTACCAGTGTTAAAGACTGCGATGGAGCTCCGTATGCCACGGCAAACTGGCTGACACTGACGGCGGCGGTGCACAAATGCTGCGCAGCTAGCGCCATTCGACGGCCAACACCGCGGTTCCTGGTGTGTCCGCTGTGCCGTGCGTGTGATCATTGCTTGTACAGCCCTCTCGCAGTGTCCGGAGCAAGTATGGTGGGTCTGACACACCGGTGTCAATGTGTTCTTTTTTCCATTTCCAGGAGTGTATAATGCGAAGAAGAGTAATTCCAACAATATCGAAGATACAGTGGAAGGGCAGAATGAAGTAGGAAGGAAAAATAAAAATGATGTACAAAGCGAATGGAGGAAGAGACAGGGTACGAAGGAGTCGTTCTGGAACAGGATCAGAGGTGTGACAGCAGTGGCGTCAGGAACAATCCCATAGACAAAACAGTCTACGAGGATGAAGAAAGCTATGTAACGGCGAAAAAGTGTTTCAGTCTATACTAGCTTTTACCTATGATTCCACTTACACGTCAGTAGTTTTGTTATGGTGTGTGCTGGTAAGTAAGCTACTGTGCATACAATAACATCAGCTGCCCTCACGTCTCTGCCTGTTCAGGTAAGCGTAACTCGTGGTGTATGCATCATCACGTGAAGTGTCGCTGCACAGCAGTGCATGCAGAAGAGCATGGGCGTGAATGCACACCTATGCATCACGATTTTGAAGTAGTTACACATTATACGGCACGTAGATCATGCAAGAAATGAAGTAGGGATTAAACATACTGAAGATTGTATAGGCATTATATTCATTACTTTGAATCATATCAAACAGCACACATCAACCAATAAAGGCATTTTAACAAATATGGTGCATGGGGACTTAATTAAATATAATGCAAATATTTTTAATTTTAGTAGCTGTCTGTCCGGTTACGCAGTCTCGTAACTGGTTGGCCTTGACAAGTATTAGTACGCAATCTGACTGCATAGAACAACAACAAAGAATGAAAGGAAATTTCCGTTAACACAATTAATTAATTAAGTCCCCAGCAACTATAAAAGGTACGAAACAAAAACTCCGAAACAACAAAGCACAAGTGTAACTGTTCTGTGTGTGGAAGTGCGATTCAACGTACATATCTGGCACGGTTCTTCCTGAATAAGACAAGGTATTTTAAGGACCATGTACACTGAAGTAATTAAAAAAACAGAAATACTATAATTGCACATAGAAACCAGAATTACACTCTAATACATGAACACAAGCCAGATGCTTTGTTGACTGAACCTGTGACCAAGAGACATTGATAGTTCAGGAAATTCAAAAAAAAATAAAAATAAATGTTTTTTTACCTTCATATATATTGACGAAAAATACACTCTGATCATTACAACATCCCCATTCGAACAGCATCGGCTGTCTAGCCCATCATAACAACTGCACACGACATGCTCACAACTAGTACTGCTATCGACATCCTCTCAACAAACACTGACTACGGCAACCTCAGAACTACGACTGCTCACAGCAACTTCTGAGCAAGCACTGCCAGTGGAGGCGGCGGAATAAAACTCTTTGGCGCAATCTCTGGCCCTGTGACTCAGTGTAGCCACCTTTCAATGGTAACGATCAGAAGTCAAAGATCCAATAGCTGTTTCAAAGACTAAGTATTTTTGTCCAATTCGCGTAATATTCTTCAAATTAATGAGAGTCTTGTACTATACACTTCTTAAAGTGGCCTGTGTTCTTCCTCATGGTTCAAGCTCTCTCCATACAAAATTTCATCGAAATCGGCTCCGCATGTTAGTCGTGAAAACGTAAATGTTGCTTCCTCATTTATTAGTATGGAGAAAACTTTTATTTATGATGTATTTTTTTTACCTCGGACCGATTTTGATGAAATAAAGTCTATACTATACTCAAAGCTATGTTCAAGTTATCTGTGTAACCACTTGAAAAATCGTGTGGAAGTTTTGGAGGTTGGCGTGTTCAGACAGATACGACGGTTTCAGGTAAAGTTTTAAATCACAATATCTTCCCGTGATCCGATTTTGAGGAGCTAAAGCGTGTCCGGTGCTCCAACCTAAGCTCACGTTATCTGCGGAAACGCTATGAAGATTCGTCAAGTACTTTTGGAGACTAGCGAGCCGCGCGCAGTGGCTGCATGGTTTGAGGCGCCGCGTCACAGGTTGTGCGCCCCTCCCGCCGGAGGTTCGAGTCCTGCCTCGGGCGTGAGTGTGTGTTGTTGAGTTTACGTAGTGTGTAAGTGTAGGGACGCGTGACCTCATGACCTCAGCAGTTTGTCCCCTTAGGAATTCACACACCTTTTTTTGGCAGGGGGGGGGGATTAGCACACGCGAACACAAACATACAGATACGACTGTTTTACACATTCATTATACGTACAGATTTGCCCTCGCACACGGCAACTGACCTTTCGGCGCGCAGTAGCAGCCTAGAGGGAGCAAGTCTTGACAGGCGTGCCTGGCGGTCCTTGACACGGACAGCTATCTGGGCCTCGCGAGTCAATACTGGGGGCACACGGCTGCTTATCAGGCGCTCGCCAAATTTCCGGTGCCGCCGCGGACGCGTATGTACCGTACTTATCTCGCGACATGCCTACCGGCTCTTGACACCGCACCGGATGTTTGGATTCCGTGGGCAGTATCTGACATTCTCTGCAGCCTCTCGAGACTTAAGCCGCACCCGCCGAGCATTAAGCCCACTGGTGTAAAGCTGTGTACTGTTAACAACCTGTGTCAGTAAACGAGTAACTCGGCGCACGGGCGCCCTTTGAGACTTGTAGGTTGCCAGTGTAACGACTTCCACGTGCGGAAAAAAATTGGTTTTCAATATTTAATATAATTATTGAGTTTACTTATAGTTGAAAATGCTGTCATTATCTGCTTACCAAGAAGTATAATCTAATGCTATATACTTAACACAGTAAGACAAGTGTAACAGTTAGACACTGTGCCTTATGTCTTGAAACAGCTTCAGCTCAAAAGGGGCAAATACCCAGACTATATTCATCCGGTAAGTGACACACACACACACACACACACACACACACACACACACACACACACACACACACATACACAAATACAAAACGATGAAAGGAAAAAGTTTATCTCCTACTACATTTTCGCTGTATTACTTCCTTACTACTATCTTTATTCGCAACACAATTTACAGACAGCATCCACAAATACCACGGTATGTACCTGAAAAGTGCGTCACTGTACGATGCTTAAGTCGGGAGATATGACGACATAAACATTGAGATGCGTCAAAAAATAACTTTTGCTTAAACCGGAGTGCAAATTACCACGGTTATACACATCCAGTGTTTGATAAAACCTTCAAACCTTTTCTAAACTTTTGCTTGCTTACATGCTTAACGTCAAATACTTAGCACACAAACACATTTGTAAAGTAGAAGGCTGTAGCTGTTTTATACATGGGAGTTCGATTGTTTAAATAATCGAGGGCTTACCTGGAACGTAGTGTTATCAAAGCAGAGCGCTCAGCCCAAAAATACTTACGTGTGGAGTCGACTGTTTTAGTGCACAATACAAAGTCAAATTTACTGATCATCAAATTAAACAATAATGACGCTAAGTCTAAATGGCATAATCACGATCATGGAATCCACTAGCCTTTAGATTCAGGCGAGAACCCATAGATGAACACCCGTTTACAATATCATTTACAGAAATGCAGAAATCTGTAATGAATACAAAATAATGCTTCAAAAATGGTTCAAATGGCTCTGAGCACTATGGGACTTGACTTCTGAGGTCATCAGTCCCCTAGAACTTAGAACTACTTAAATCTAACTAACCAAAGGACATCACACACATCCATGTCCGAGGCAGGATTCGAACCTGCGACCGTAGCGGTCGCGCAGTTCCAGACTGTAGCACCTAGAACCGCTCGGCCACTCCAGCCGGCAAAATAATGCTTCCTTTCTGTTGCAACCCGCCTCTGCGTTGCCACTATCCTATAATTCAGCAGCCAAGAACATGTATAGGGCGCATTTAACTTTAACATAAGCATCATTGTACAGAATTCATCGGCACAGACCGTGTTCTCATATGCATATAACTTAGATATTGAGTTCATTAATCTGCAACAGGCATATGTTACATACTGGAAACAATAACCTTTCATCAGCTTAACGAATAATATTCAAGAACCGGTAACGAGGTCAGTAGCATCAGAGTGCCATAACGACTATTAGAGAATCACTACTCTACTACTCTTATGACTTTTAAGGATGAGTTTTAGAGTTCTTCTTAAAATACTGATGACACATTGTAAAGGACTGTCCACTATTAACTTCAGCACACTGTCTCTGAAACACAAATAGTACTCATACAAATGAAATTGGCACAACTTCAGAGACTTTACTGATATCATACAGATATGATTTTATGTATACAGATTGAAGCAGCGAGTGAAAATTTGTACCAAGGCGGGGAATCGAAGCCATATCTCCTGCTTACTAGGCAAGTGCGTTAGCCACTAAGCCGCCTTTACACAGCGGTTCACACACCTTGTAACTCTCTACAATAGTCGGCGGCCACGCCTGTCTTCAGTATATTTACGCCAGGGCGATAGATTCTGGCGGAGGTGGTTCTTTGCCGTTCGAAGTACTTATGGTATACACCTGCGACGGTGGTACGAAGAAAGACCAGCAATTCGCTTCGCACTGGACACCCACGATTCGATTATGATCACATGGGTGTGCACTGGCCATTAGAGGCCAACAGCCATTCCTACAAGTCTGCCACCTGGGTATTTAGGCATATATCTGGGTTGCATGCTACAGCCGACGCGCATCTAGAGGGAGCTGGCTGAAAATACGACAGTTACATTGATAGTCGTATAATATTAAATAGGAAACACTTTCCTAATGTTCGAGAACAGTCTTTCGTCTGCTTATGCCTGGTTTACACAGGAGCGAATACAAGCAAACGGGTATTAACGGACGAAAATGACCTCTGGTGTCAACGACAGAAAGTGAACTGCATTTATTCGTGTTCGATTCGGATTCGCTAGTGTGCCCTCATGTTTCGCTGGCTGTCGGTCTTTTAGAGAACCATCAAAGGAAGTTCAAGTGCTCCCCACGTCGGCGCTAGCAGAACAGAAAGCTTTCTTCTGCTATCTTGTCTGCTTCTGTTGACAAGAGTCGCGTGAGCGAGGGAGTGGTGTGAAGAGAATGTAATGTTTCTGATAGAGGAATACAGATATAATAAGTGCTTTTGGAATCCAAGCATAAAGGCCGACGGAAAAGAAGTACGAAGTGCTCGTTAAAGTAACGTAAAAACGTATGAAAGATATTGCTTACGTTCATGGCAACTCTAATTAAATGACTGATGTATCACTATTTTGCTGGATATTTTTCTTGATAAATAATAATTGTTCACCCGAGTTCACGGTAGTACATTCTAACAAGCTACTCTTACATAGCAGATTTATCATGTAACCTAAGAGAGAAGTCACATGTAGGCCTGCTGTTTATCGCAATTCATTATTTATGTTTTATTGACATATTTCTTATAAGTAGTTTAATATAATCTCTGAAGTGCTTGACATTATTTCACTGCAGATACCAGGAAATACCGGAGATACAGCAGCAACTGAAGTGCATAGCAACTGTTGTTGTTGTTGTTGTGGTCTTCAGTCCTGAGACTGGTTTGATGCAGCTCTCCATGCTACTCTATCCTGTGCAAGCTTTTTCATCTCCCAGTACCTACTGCAACCTACATCCTTCTGAATCTTCTTAGTGTATTCATCTCTTGGTCTCCCTCTACGATTTTTACCCTCCACGCTGCCCTCCAATACTAAATTGGTGATCCCTTGATGCCTCAGAACATGTCCTACCAACCGATCCCTTCTTCTGGTCAAGTTGTGCCACAAACTTCTCTTCTCCCCAATCCTATTCAATACTTCCTCATTAGTTATGTGATCTACCCATCTAATCTTCAGCATTCTTCTGTAGCACCACATTTCGAAAGCTTCTATTCTCTTCTTGTCCAAACTATTTATCGTCCATGTTTCACTTCCATACATGGCTACACTCCATACGAATACTTTCAGAAATGACTTCCTGACACTTAAATCAATACTGGATGTTAACAAATTTCTCTTCTTCAGAAACGCTTTCCTTGCCATTACCAGCCTACATTTTATATCCTCTCTACTTCGACCATCATCAGTTATTTTGCTCCCCAAATAGCAAAACTCCTTTACTACTTTAAGTGCCTCATTTCCTAATCTAATTCCCTCAGCATCACCCGACTTAATTAGACTACATTCCATTATCCTTGTTTTGCTTTTGTTGATGTTCATCTTATATCCTCCTTTCAAGACACTGTCCATTCCATTCAACTGCTCTTCCAAGTCCTTTGCTGTCTCTGACAGAATTACAATGTCATCGGCGAACCTCAAAGTTTTTACTTCTTCTCCATGAATTTTAATACCTACTCCGAATTTTTCTTTTGTTTCCTTTACTGCTTGCTCAATATACAGATTGAACAACATCGGGGAGAGGCTACAACCCTGTCTTACTCCCTTCCCAACCACTGCTTCCCTTTCATGTCCCTCGACTCTTATAACTGCCATCTGGTTTATGTACAAATTGTAAATAGCCTTTCGCTCCCTGTATTTTACCCCTGCCACCTTCAGAATTTGAAAGAGAGTATTCCAGTCAACACTGTCAAAAGCTTTCTCTAAGTCTACAAATGCTAGAAACGTAGGTTTGCCTTTCCTTAATCTTTCTTCTAAGATAAGTCGTAAGGTCAGTATTGCCTCACGTGTTCCAGTGTTTCTACGGAATCCAAACTGATCTTCCCCGAGGTTGGCTTCTACTAGTTTTTCCATTCGTCTGTAAAGAATTCGTGTTAGTATTTTGCAGCTGTGACTTATTAAACTGATAGTTCGGTAATTTTCACATCTGTCAACACCTGCTTTCTTTGGGATTGGAATTATTATATTCTTCTTGAAGTCTGAGGGTATTTCGCCTGTTTCATACATCTTGCTCACCAGATAGTAGAGTTTTGTCAGGACTGGCTCTCCCACGGCCGTCAGTAGTTCCAATGGAATATTGTCTACTCCGGGGGCCTTGTTTCGACTCAGGTCTTTCAGTGCTCTGTCAAACTCTTCACGCAGTATCATATCTCCCATTTCATCTTCATCTACATCCTCTTCCATTTCCATAATATTGTCCTCAAGTACATCGCCCTTGTATAGACCCTCTATATACTCCTTCCACCTTTCTGCTTTCCCTTCTTTGCTTAGAACCGGGTTTTCATCTGAGCTCTTGATATTCATACAAGTCGTTCTCTTATCTCCAAAGGTCTCTTTAATTTTCCTGTAGGCGGTATCTATCTTACCCCTAGTGAGACAGGCCTCTACATCCTTACATTTGTCCTCTAGCCATCCCTGCTTAGCCATTTTGCACTTCCTGTCGATCTCATTTTTGAGACGTTTGTATTCCTTTTTGCCTGTTTCACTTACTGCATTTTTATATTTTCTCCTTTCATCAATTAAATTCAATATTTCTTCTGTTACCCAAGGATTTCTACTAGCCCTCGTCTTTTTACCTACTTGATCCTCTGCTGCCTTCACTACTTCATCCCTCAAAGCTACCCATTCTTCTTCTACTGTATTTATTTCCCCCATTCCTGTCAATTGCTCCCTTATGCTCTCCCTGAATCTCTGTACAACCTCTGGTTCTTTTAGTTTATCTAGGACCCATCTCCTTAAATTCCCACCTTTTTGCAGTTTCTTCAGTTTTAATCTACAGGTCATAACCAATAGATTGTGGTCAGAGTCCACATCTGCCCCTGGAAATGTCTTACAATTTAAAACCTGGTTCCTAAATCTCTGTCTTACCATTATATAATCTATCTGATACCTTTTAGTATCTCCAGGGTTCTTCCATGTATACAACCTTCTTTCATGATTCTTAAACCAAGTGTTAGTTATGATTATGTTGTGCTCTGTGCAAAATTCGACCAGGCGACTTCCTCTTTCATTTCTGTCCCCCAATCCATATTCACCTACTATGTTTCCTTCTCTCCCATTTCCTACACTCGAATTCCAGTCACCCATGACTATTAAATTTTCGTCTCCCTTCACAATCTGAATAATTTCTTTTATTTCATCATAGCAACTACTAATGTAAATGTCTTCAGCTGCTAACCAGAGTGTAAATTCTACCCTCTCTGCAGGTTATGATGGTCGTCGATAATTAAAGTTCCGCTTTTCGGTTTCCTCCGCGACTGTAATAAGCCAGTGGAAAGCGTCAACTGACGTATGTGCAATAAGTGCCCTACCTCCATGCATTTCGCACAAACTCAGACACCTAAATTTTTCTTCCCCTATGCCATTTTGCTTTCTTCTTCAAAAACAGTGCGCTGGCCATGCAAAATAACCGACTAGAACATACTATTGCCGAAAAACAATAACGTGGTCTAAATAGGCTATGCTCGCTCTTTTTCTGGGTCCTCTCCTGTGTTAATACTTGTTCACAGGTACAGGCGTATGGCAGCGAACACTGACGAATTGTCTGTGAATGCTCATGCGCTCCTGTTCACTCCCGTCACTCTGGTGTAAACCAGACACTAGGCCATCGCCAGGTGACAACAGAATGTCGCAAACAGAGATAAAATTAAATGTGACTTACACAGATATTACTTAAAAAGAAGATACTAAAGATACAAAAGTGATGACACGTAGTGTGTTTTCAAAGGAAAGGATTATATTTTTATGTCATGTGGGACGTTACATTTAACCAAACAAAATAAAGTTTCTTGTGCTGATATTGTACCAGTAAACACCAGAAAAAATACAGTTTAATTTACAATTGAAATCTAATATTAGCGTAATTGAAACTTAGTTTAACAGAGGGGAAGGAGGAAATCGAGTTTGTCATTTATTGATTTCCAGTATTCCCGGTAATGTCGAACGTGTCTTTCCGAATTTTCTCAGTCTCCTGCTTCTACCATCTTCAAATAGCCTAACAGCCGCATCCGTGACATCATTTTTGTATCTTTTATATCTTCTGTTTACGTAAGATCTATGTAAGTCACACGTCATTTTATCTGTGTGTTTGACATTCAGTTGTCACCTAATAAAGGCCTAACATTAGGAAAGTTTTTCCTATTTGATATTACGGTATCGTCATATTCTGCCAAACACCGACGTTAATGTTAATATTCATACATTTGACCAGTCGTCAGTCGTATGAAGACTCCAATCAAACACGTGATTCATAGTTTGTTTTCATCAGTTTTTACTATTTTAACACATCTCTGTAACTACGCTTTGTTTCATGCGTTGCTGATAACAAGACATACCTCTCATAGTAAGACTGCGCACAAATATCTCAGAACTGTACCTGAAATGTAAATCGGTATTGAAACTTTGCGGACAGAAACGACTTCCAACACCTCTATTAGTTACCAAGACGGCATACTACCCTGCCTGTCTATCTCATCTGCAGCCCACCAAGTACCCATCAGAAGTGAACTCCGCCTCTCTACTGCAAGTGGAAGTGAATCATGTGCAGATGGCACGTTCTCCTCCTCTTGAGAAGCGCTAAACAATCACACAACAGCCATCAGCAAACGCTTTTCAGTATTTTAAAAAACAAAACAAAAAAGTCAGAAGAGGTCTTGGTGACCCACCGGTACCGGCCGGTCGCCGTGTCATCCTCACCCCTTAGGCGTCACGGTATGCTCATACGGAGGAGCATGTGGTCAGCACACCACTCTCCCGGCCGATGTCAATTTTCGTGACTGGCGCCACTACTGCTCAATGAAGTAGCTTCTCAATTGGCCTCACAAGGGCTGAGTGCACCCCACTTGTCAACAGCTGTCGGCAGGCCCGGACGATGACCCATACAAGTGTTAGCCGACGAGCTTATCTTCGGTGATTTGACGGGAACTGGTGTTACCCCTGCGGCAAGACAGCTGACACTTTTCAGTATTTACACACACTAAATTCTTGTCTTCTTCGTCCAGCTTGAAAAAATATTCGTTAACACATACAGTACTCATAGAATCATATTCCCCAAAACAGAAGTTAATACATTGTACATTCTTCCATTATTTGTCAAGGAGGAGGAAAATTCAAGTCTAATTGTTGATGTAAGATTCTAATTATCTCTATTTTCGGATTTGCCAGAGCAGTACAGAGTTAGGTACTTTTGCACCTTTGGACGACAACTGCATGAGTAACACGAGATGTACAGAAAAATGACACATACACTATAAGATAAAAAGTATCCGGACACCAGGCTGAAAATGACTTACAAGTTTGTGGCGCCCTCCATCGATAATGCTGGAATTGAATATGGTGTTGGCTCATCCTTAGCCTTGATGACAGCTTCCACTCTCGCAGGCATACGTTCAACAAGGTGCTGGAAGTTTTTTTGGGGGAATGGCAGCCAATTTTTCACAGAGTGCTGCACTGAGGAGAGGTACCGATGTCGGTCGGTGAGGCCTGGCACGAAGTCGGCGTACCAAAACGTCCAAAAGGTGTTCTATATGATTCGGGTCAGGACTCTGTGCAGGCCAGTCCATTGCAGGGATGTTATTGTTGTGTAAACCTCTCCGCCACTGGCCGTGCAGTATGAACATGTGCTCGGTCGTGTTGAAAGATGCAGTCGCCATCCCCGAATTGTTCTTCTGTAGTGGGAAGCAAGAAGGTGCTTAAAACATCGATGTAGGTCTGTACTGTGATAATGCCATGCAAAACAACAAAGGGTGCAAGCCCCCTCCATGAAAAACACGACCACACCATAACACCACCGCCTCCGAATCTTACTGTTGGCGCTACACACGCTGGCAGATGACGTCCACCGGGCAATCGCCATATCCACACCCTGTCATCGGATCGCCACATTATCTACCGTGATTCACAACTCCACACAACGTTTTCCCACTGTTCAATCGTCCGATGTTTACGCTTCTTACACCAAGCGACGCATCGTTTGGCATTTACTGGTGAGATGTGGGGCTTATGAGCAAACGCTCGACCATGAAATCCAAGTTTTCTCACCTCCCGCCTAACTTCCATAGTACTTTCAGTAGATCCTGATGCAGTTTGGTATTCCTGTGTGATGGTCTGAATAGATGTCTACCTATTACACATTACGACCCTCTTCAACTGTCGACGGCCTGTATCAGTTAACAGACGAGGTCGGCCTGTACGCTTTTGTGCTGTACGTGTCGCTTCACACTTCCACTTCAGTATCACATCGGAAAGAGTGGACCTGTTGATGTTTAGGAGTGTGGAAATCTCGCTTACAGACGTATGAGACAAGTGACATCCAATCACCTGCCTCGGGGCGTCCCATTCTGCTTTCTCACGATGTGTAATGACTACTGAGGTCGCTGAAATGGAGTACCTGACAGTAGGTGGCAGCACAATGCACCTAATACGTAAAACGTATGTTTTCGGAGTGTCCGGGTAGTTTTTATCTCATAGTGTATGTAGGGCGTTGCACAGAATAGACTAGCATGGACGACCGCAACAGCAATATCCACCGGGGTGACAAAAGTCAGTGATACCCTGTCGAACCTTCCTTTGCCCGGAATAGTGCAGTAACTCGAGGTGGCGAGGACTCAACAAGTAGTTGGGTGTCCCTTCCTGAAATATTTAGCCATGCTGTCTCGATAGCAGTCTAAAATTGCGGAAGTATTGCCGTTGCAAGATTTTTTTGCACGAACTGTCATCTCGATTGCGTCCCATACATGTTGGATGAGATTCATGACGGGCGAATTGGCTGATCAAATCATTCGCTCGAATTATCCAAAATGTTCTTCAAACCAGTCGCGAACAGTTGTGGCTCAGTGACATTGTACAGTGTCATCCATAAAAATTCTATCGTCGTTTGGGAACATGAAGTTCCTCAAATGACTGCAAATGGTCTCCAGGTGCCGAACAGATGCCAGTCAAAGATCGGATCAGCTGGACCAGAGGTACTAGTCCATTCCATGTAAACACAGACCACATCATTATGGAGCAACCGCCAGCGCGCGTAGTGCCTTGTCGACAACTTCCGTCCATGGCTTCGTAGGGTTTCCGTCACATTCGAACCCTACCATCAGTTCTTATCAGCTGAAATCGAGGATCATCTGACCAGGCCACGGTTTTCCAGTCGTTTAGAGTCCAAACGATATGGTCACTAATCCGGGAGAGTCGCTGTAGGCGATGATGCTGTTAGCAAAGGCACTCGCGTCGGGCGTCTCCTACCATAACCGATCAACGCCAGATTTCGTCGTACTATCCTAACGGACACGTTCGTCCTACGTCTCACAATGAATTCTGCGATTATTCCACGCATTGTTGCTTGTTTTTTAGCACTGACAAATCTATGCAAATACCACTGCTCTCGGTCTTAAAGAGAAGGCCGGCGGCCACTGAATTGTCCGTGGTGGAACGTATTGCCTGAAATTTATTCGCTTTGGTTCGCGAAGGTCGTTTGTTGTTTCGTAGTAACACTATGGGCGAAGCTGTAATGCCAAGTACAAGTGGCTAATATTTAGCGACGCGGCATTAATTTACGGACATGAGTTTTTAAATCCTGGTTACACGCGCTGCCTTCAACAACTCGTCCATCCAGTCGACACACCTAAACAGCTACACAGGGTGCAGCTTCGAAGCACCGCACAGGCGGAGCGAAATAAGCACGGGTGTACTCTTCGTGGTATTACTTGTTTGCTCTGATCCTTAACAGCTGTAGTTAATTAACCTCGCTTATTAAGTACTGTATTCGCGTCAGTGTGGCACGACATGTATGGAGGATCAGTCGCAATTAATGGCAATGGCAGTTAGCACGTGGAGACTCGCCAGATCTGTGGGAAGCTATCTGGTGAGATTGTAAATAATTGACATTTTCAATTCCGCCCAGTCTCCCTCTCAAGCACAAGTCTTCAAGTAACAGTTCCCTAATTTACTGGGTTGAGCGAACATTAATTAGGGTGTCTTTCAGCTGTGTCTCTTATACGGTCTTTCAGTGAGTCCTGGGGTTTATATGTGATTCAGCATGGTCGGACGAGTCTCGTTTCAAATTGTATCGAGCGGATGGACGTGTACGGGTATGGAGACAACCTCATGAATCCATGGAGCCTGCATGTCAGCAGGGGACTCTCCAAGCCGGTGGAGGCTCTGCAATGGTGTGGGGCGTGTGCATTTTGAGTGACACGGGACTCCCGATGCTTCTAGACACGACTCTGATAGGTGACACGCACGTAAGCATCCTGTCTCATCACCTACATACATTCATGTCCATTGCGCATTGCGACGGACGTGGGCAATTCCAGCATGATAATGCGACATCCTACACGTCCAGAACTGCTTCAGTGTGACTCCAGCAGCACTCTTCTGGCCATCAAACTCGCCAGACATGAACATTATTGGACATGCTCGAACAGTCCACGGGTATACTGCCAGTTCATAGTGTTCAACGGGCACAATATTTCGGCGATCAGACATGTCGCCATCGTCAGGTGCGCTGACGAACTGAGCTCCTGAGGGCGGACGAGCTCAGCTCGTCAGTACACCTGACGATCGCCGAAATATTGTGCCCGTTGAACACTATGAACCGGCAGTATACCCGCGGACTGTTTGAGCAACAAATACGCCGGGAGAAACTGAAGAATCACATTAATGAAAATATCTGGGATGCCCTGCAACGTGCTGTTCAGAAGAGATCTCCACCCATCGTACTCTTACGGATTTTTGGACAGCCCTGCAGGATTCATGGTGTCAGTTCCCTCTACCACTACTTCTGACATTAGTCGAGTCCAACGTCGTGTTGTGGCATTTCTGCGTGCTCGCGGGGGCCCTACATGATAATAAGCAAACATACCAGTTTCCTTGGTTCTTCAGTGTATAAAGTAACCTTACTCTTCGTTCAATGATTGTGCTGAGGCTGTTGCAACTGGTAATTAAATAATGCATGTTACCTCAGAAGCTTTGCTATTCGTACCTCCAATTTCTTCACCTGCTTACGGCCTGATTGCAAATCTGGCCCACATGCCTCTTGACGCACAGAACAATGAACCTTGTCTGTTAATCGTCGTAATTTTTTGCTCTTTCATTGTCAACTGTCATTTTAAATATTTTCTGCATGGTACTGTAATGTCACTTCATAGCACTTTTGCAGTGCCTGTAGCTTGTGCAACTGCGTAACAGGTATTGAGAATACACATCGCTCTCTACTGTCGTTCCCATTCATTTTAAGAGCTCGTGACGCTAAATAGCTAGCTGCCTGTTTTTGCGCAAACAGCCACTGGACCTGCGAAAGTCCTTCATAGAACAAACAAACAGCGAAAGGTAATCAGCGCTAACACGACGTTTTTTTCCCGAACTGAAAAGAGTTGTGCCGACCAATAAACGACGCTCCGCAGCACTAAATGAAATGTCATGGTGTACCGGGTACTTCCGAGAAGAAACGAATAAAGCCGAAGTACGCCGAGCCGTGGCCCGCAAGCGACCCGCACTCGCGACACACGTGGAGTTCGGCACGCTGTGGCCGGGCCCTCATGTTGACAACTCCGTGTTGTATCATCGAATTACTTTATACCTGCAGAAATGCAACCCACTGAAAGCTGCTGTCATATCTTCCCGGGTATTTGATGCCAGTGACTCCAATGAACTGAACCCACGTATTGACGTTTGCTGTCTCATAAATAGTGTCCATAATGAGCACCTGTAATGTGACTTAAAAACGTGGAGAGATGCTCAGCTCAACCCTGGGAGCACTCTTGGAGAGTCCTAGTAGCTCTCTGATTCCAAATGGCAACAATATTCTGGCCTCCTGGGTTGAGTTCGCTGGGGCTTTGACCTGTTAGTGGGCAGGTCCCACTCATTCGCCTGCATCTCCCGTCCTGCCCTGCACACTCTAAGCGTTTGGTAACAGTGAATGCAAGTTCCCATGACGTGCCAGTCATGTAACATGTTACACACTAAATGGCTGCATTCAGTGTGGGCGCGTAGGCACTCTCTTATCCAATATTCTTCCAACTCTTTGAATTTCTTGTTATAGTTTGCATATAGCTATCCAGCAACACCATTACTTTAGTGTACATTATACGAAGTTGTCAGCTCGCTCGTATCCCATTTCACGAAGCTCCCGACTTAATTCCTACTCACTTTGGGCGAGCCATAATCAAGAGGTCTCACACAGATATGATCCTTCACTCCCCCATTGCCTTTTCTACGCTCGAAGCAAATATAAGTGGTGACAATGTAAGACGTGTATATTTCTTTTGTCTATCGTCAAACCACAATTTATGAAAGATGTTTATATTTTATTAATAGAATTAAGTAGGAATAATTAATATTTGTCATGTTGGAAATAACTGTGGTAGCAGGGAATGTCTGCCCAAAGTATTGTTGGCAAGAGAGACATCAACTTGATATAATTTTAAAAAGGGCGGGAGAGACCGCGTATGGATACATTTTAAGAACAGAGCGGGAAAGACCGCGAACTGATACATTTTGTAATGGTGGCAGGGATTGTCAGCACCAGAAAACATTGTTGGCAGGAGAGACCGCACTTCAACGTTCGTAGGAAGTCAGTAGTAGGCGAGATGTGAAGCGAGTTGGTAGCAGGTCTGAAGCGAGCGGTTGAGAGGAGCGGTGTGCCTGCCATCCACCAGCTATGATTTACAAGAGATTATAAACGGATGTACAGAGACATCAGCTAACTATTATCATAAGAGGAACTAATATTATTGAATTATTTTCTTTGCGAAACTCAAGACTACTGAAAGTATGCTTGCGCAATGCTAGTTGTAAGATTATTGTAAAAAGTAAGTCCCATTAGAACGTTTGTAAAATCATTTCATTACCAGCAGTAAATATTTGAAGAAACGTTTTCAGAATATAATTTATTTTTGCCAGCAATGTTGCATTATTGATTATAATCCATCCCAAAAACCATCAACGTAAAACTTTGCAAAAATTTTATTCTTGTCAAGAAAAAGTGTAACTATGAATTACGTAACTACAGTCAAATTAGTTAAAGAATAACGTCAGCTTTGCTATTAAGGAATAACGTCAGCTTTGATAATAAATACAGCCACTTATTATGACAGCCCACCAGCAGTTAATAGAGTGTAGTAAACCAGAGTAAGTATATTCATGTCGCAGTTCGATGTAGCAGTCAGATGGCGATCCAGTAACAGTAAAAAAGGTAAGGAACAGTTTTGGGTTATTGCAGGTAACGACTGAGGGCCACGACGACAACACATTCTATGTTTCGTCGAAATAATCAGAAAATCACTTTTAATAAGCAGCAATTAAATTTGTATACGAAGATTGAGAAAGAGAATTAATTTCAAAGGGAAGACTTCATTTGTTATTATTAAGCAAGAGATAGAAATCCTAAGGGAAGGTTTCATAAGTTACTGTATAAGGGAAGGTTGCGTAAAACAAAAGAGATATAGAGGAGATGGGAAAGTTTCAACAATGAGCAACCCTGCTTGAACCCTCTCTGATTTTGGCCTCTTCTATTCCGTCAACCCCGACAAGGATTGCCCTTGTGTCCAAGTCTTTGACGCCACATTCCTTAAGAAAGGAGAACTGTTATTTTTGTTCACTTTTATCAAAAGCATTTTCAGTACCTATTATTACTCCTTTAGAGAACTTACTTCTCCTAAAGCCAAACCCTCTCGTAAGTCGATTAAGCCGTGGGCAGGTGCCTTAGTGCACAGTATAAATGCACACCAGCCTAGACAAAGGTTTAGAAATTACCAGAGGAGTGGGAACAAGTTTGGGGAGGCAGGTGATGAGAAACTTTAGCAATTAAAGTTTGCTCATGAATGTTAACACAACCGATGTGTTAGGGAATATTAGTGACTATAGGGGCTGTTCGATACATGTAGAAGTAGTATAAGTTAGGCCTTGATGGCAAAAGAAGTAAAAATGGTAAGCCATAGAGTGGAGAACCTGTCGTGCCGATTTGTCTCTTAACGACATGACTCAGGACGACGCGGACTACTCACTGGAGGAAATTAATCTTACAGTTTTCCGTTTCATTTTTCGATAACGTCCTTTTGTGAGTATTTGTGATGTGTGTCTTACTAGACTGATTTTTATATTGGCTGTTGCTTTTTGTGGAAGTGTAATAATCTGTAAAATCTGATGGAGTTTCACCGGTTATATAAACTTCATTCACGAGCTAGTATAGTTCTTTTTCCTCCCTTTTGTGCGGAATACGCAATCCAGAAAAGAGCTTCGTGTATTCCGTATTATCTTCTTGCATTGTGGCCTTTGTTTTAATTATTCCAATTGCTTTTGGAAAAATATAAAGTTTTTCCAGGTATTATTTCGATTCTCTCGCCCCTCATTTTCTACTTACACTACCACCATACGTTGTATTAATGCCATTTATATTAGTACTGCCAGTTCACTAATAATCGTATACAGTCATATTAGTCATTTCCTGTAAATTCGGAATCGTAAGACTAATTTATGCACATTTTTAGTGGCTCAGAGATGCCATAAATACTCGAAAGAGTTAAAGAAACTGGGCTTCTTAATCGAAAATGAATGCATCGTCATGATCTAAAAAGTTGTAGAAACATTAGAGACTCTCACAGAGACATACAGAAACTGGCACATCTGCCTTTAGTAATAAAATGGGTTGCTCTGCAAAAGACTCAGCAGGACCACCTTTAGAGTTGAGAAAATCATGTCTTAGCAAGTCAGGACCCACAACAAGCATTTCTCTTCAAGGAGAAGTAGTCTGCGTCGACCTGAGTTGGACTCACAGATTGACAGCAGAGCGCCAGGATCTCCCAACCGTAGATTTTTTTTCTTTTATGTACATCCAAACCTAACTCATGCTACAATTACATTTATTGAAAAGCTGCTCTGATCATTCTTTATTTTCTGAGTCACGGGTTCTCTCTTAAGATTAATAAACTGTAAAGCATTGAAAAAGCTAGTTTCTGATTCGATAGCCGTGCCGATCTTGTTCCTACTCCTCTGGAAATTTTTAAGCCTCTGTCGAGGCTAGTGCATATTTCCGATATGCACAAACGTACTTGTCTAATGGTTAACTACCTTAATGTGGCCTAAGGTAGTCATTTACCCAGTACTACCATCTTTCCATCATCACCACTTAAATTCAAATAAAATTATAGCTTCCTCAAAATTCGCAGTTATTCAAGTCTGAATTTTGTCCCATAATATTGTCAAAGATGATAGTTAAGTCAGATACCTGTAACGAAGTACTGTCTGAAACAAAGCTGCACAAATATTGAGTCTGATCTTGATACGATTTCAAAGTGGTGCAAAGACTGGAAACTTCTTTATATATTCAGAAGTGTATAATGGCACTTCTCACAAACGGAAAAAACGTAGTATTCTGCAATTAGAACATCAAGGAATCACAATTAGCCACCTCATATAAATACTTGGGGGGGATGTGACATGGAATGTTCACCTATGCTCAGTCCTAGGTGAAGCAAGAGGCGGACTTCAAGTCTTTGATTCCTGCTAATACTAGTTACTCGACAAATGCTGCCCAAGTAGGAAACTGCTTACGAAAATCCTTGAAAATTGCTTTATCTGACCAATATTTAATAGGACTGACGATGAGAACACGGCAGGTGCCATAACCTGATTTCACAGAAGTTTGCTTAGTGGAAGAGGGATCAAAATAAACGAACACGTGTCTCGACTTATTCATAGATTATAGTTTCTGAGAAAACGACGGTCAAAGTTTTCGAGGTAGCTTATGTGCCTTTGAGCGAGTAAATGGTTCAACCGAAGTGATGGTACAGTGGCTATTGTAGCTGTCTCACACTTTTGCTCTCAGTTTTTGAAACCCGATTATTATTATTATTATTATTATTAATATTTTGTTTTTCGTCTATCTACTCATACCCGAATGCTTTCCAATATATACTGAAATAAAGTTGTCCTTATTCATCTACTACTCGTAATAGTATGTCTGGTGAATGAATTAAAAAGTACAATAACTGAATGAAAAAAAGTGTTTGAAATTGTATAGGGGGAATTCCTGTAGTGTATCTGGATTCTAAAACGTTCAAATGTGTGTGAATTCTTAAGGGACCAAACTGCTGAGGTCATCGGTCCCTTGGCTGACACACTACTTAAACCAACTTAACGCTTACACACCCATGCCCGGGGGACGACTCGAACGTCCGGCGGGAGAGGCCGCGCAATGCAAGACATGGCGTCTCAAACCACGCGGCCGCCTCCAGCGGCTCTGGGTTCAAATCAATTACAAGTGTCAGACTTCGGAAAATGGTCCGTTATGCGTTGTTTGCCACGAAATTATTACCAACACGTGACATCTTGAGCAATGTTAACGATTGTTTCCCGAATGACATTTATACGAATAAAAGTCCCTGTGGCAAATCTGCCTTCGCGCGGTGCTCGTGGTGATCCGAATTTCTATGTTTCGAATGCTTCTACGATCGGTATAATCCAAGGGAATGCTCAAAATCTTCCTGAAGAGTAGACAAAAAAATTAAGAGTTTACATAAGAATGAAATACAAGAATACAAAAATTTAAAAAGACTGTAACCCCAGAAAATACCATATATACATGTATTATAGAATAAATATGACACTTACTGTGAAACACAGTTGTCATTTTACTTTTTAAGAAACATTTGTGTAGTAATATTCTACGGACATGAGCAGATAAATTAAAAAATAAAATAAATAATAACAACAATCGGGTTTCGAACACGTGGCGCAAAAGTGAGAAACCGCAGCTTATTTCCCGGTAAAAGATACCTAAAATACATTAAAAACTTTGACGTCGTTTCCTCCGAAAGGGCTGAGTATTTACGGGTAAGCCGCAACACGTGTTCGTTTATGATGAATCCTTTTCTACTGAGCGTAGTTTCTGGGAAATCGGATTATGGTACTTATCGTGTTCTCCTCGTAAGAGGGAATACTAAGCGTATACAATGATGGGCAACACAAATGGTCACAGGTTTGTTTCACTCGCGGTATAGCGTCCCGGTTAAGCACCTATCCTTCCCGAACTCCAAATGCGAATGCAACGATCGAAGAACTTCAGTTTCTGAATGGAAAAGCTAGCAGATGGGGAACCGTGAACAAGGGACTGCGTCAAGGATTAGATCTGGTTCCAGTTCTGTTTGATTTGCATGTCCATAACGTACCAGCTGCTAGTTTCAAGAAAATCCGCTATGGAAATCATATAGTATTATCATGTCTGAACAAAGATGCCAAGTATTGCAAGAGTACGCTGTCAGGTGGCCTCACCTTAATGAATGAGTACTTCTGCAAACGGAGAATCCAACCAAACCCAGGCAAAATAGGGGTAAAGATCCTAATTCTCCTTTCTCTCTCTCCACTTCTATAAGGAGAGGTGTGCTACAGAGTGGTGCAGCAACTGTCGTCATCGGGAAGTTGGAAAGGAGAAGAAATGATTAGCAAACAAGTTGACACAGTAAGCGGAAGTTCTACTTAACTTGTAGCTTTCTCCAAGTGTTGCAAAGAAACTTTATACAGGGTTATTACAAATGATTCAAGCGATTTCGCAGCTCTACAATAACTTTATTATTTGAGATATTTTCACAATGCTTTGCACACACATACAAAAACTCAAAAAGTTTTTTTAGACATTCACAAATGTTCGATATGTGCCCCTTTAGTGATTCAGCAGACATCAAGCCGATAATCAAGTTCCTCTCACACTCGGCGCAGCATGTCCCCATCAATGAGTTCGAAAGCATTGTTGATGCGAGCTCGCAGTTCTGGCACGTTTCTTGGTAGAGGGGGTTTAAACACTGAATCTTTCACATAACCCCACAGAAAGAAATCGCACGGGGTTAAGTCGGGAGAGCGTGGAGGCCATGACATGAATTGCTGATCATAATCTCCACCACGACCGATCCATCGGTTTTCCAATCTCCTGTTTAAGAAATGATGAAGATCATGATGGAAGTGCGGTGGAGCACCATCCTGTTGAAAAATGAAATCGGTGCTATCGGTCTCCAGTTGTGGCATGAACCAATTTTCCAGCATGTCCAGATACACGTGTCCTGTAACGTTTTTTTCGCAGAAGAAAAAGGGGCCGTAAACTTTAAACTGTGAGATTGCACAAAACACGTTAACTTTTGGTGAATTGCGAATTTGCTGCACGAATGCGTGAGGATTCTCTACCGCCAAGATTCGCACATTGTGTCTGTTCACTTCACCATTAAGAAAAAATGTTGCTTCATCACTGAAAACAAGTTTCGCACTGAACGCATCCTCTTCCATGAGCTGTTGCAACCGCGCCGAAAATTCAAAGCGTTTGACTTTGTCATCGGGTGTCAGGGCTTGTAGCAATTGTAAACGGTAAGGCTTCTGCTTTAGCCTTTTCCGTAAGATTTTCCAAACCGTCGGCTGTGGTACGTTTAGCTCCCTGCTTGCTTTATTCGTCGACTTCCGCGGGCTACGCGTGAAACTTGCCCGCACGCGTTCAACCGTTTCTTCGCTCACTGCAGGCCGACCCCTTGATTTCCCCTTACAGAGGCATCCAGAAACTTTAAACTGCGCATACCATCGCCGAATGGAGTTAGCAGTTGGTGGATCTTTGTTGAACTTCGTCCTGAAGTGTCGTTGCACTGTTATGACTGACTGATGTGAGTGCATTTCAAGCACGACATACGCTTTCTCGGCTCCTGTCGCCATTTTGTCTCACTGTGCTCTTGAGCGCTGTGGCGGCAGAAATCTGAAGTGCGGCTTCAGCCGAATAAAACTTTATGAGTTTTTCTACGTATCTGTAGTGTGTCGTGACCATATGTCAATGAATGGAGTTACAGTGAATTTATGAAATCGCTTCAATCATTTGCAATAGCCCTGTAAAAGAACAAAAAGCAATTAAGTCCGCCTATTACAAGAAGCAAAATAGCATCGTGCAGTGTGAGGCTCCTGCTACTAGTACACGAGTAAACAGACGAACGCCGGTTGAAGACGTACATAAATTGAATTCAGTTTATATAATATGTATCACACCTGCAGACCCGGTGCGGCGTCTGTTTTTTCGGACATGTGCCACATAACAGACACCACACACTCATATGACTGAGAACTGTCGAAGACTGTGACTGAAACTGGGTCACGTAGCTGCCGCCGCCATCTTATATTTCGGCATGGCTCAGCAGGCACGCATCATTGGGTCCGCCGGGTCCCCGTGCGATGGCTGTCGGCGTCTGTCGGAAACATGTGTTCCCGATGCCAGTTACCAGACGCCGGTGAGGGTGGCGTCGATCTGTGATACCACACAGTTTCTTTGAAAGTTCGTGGAGCTTGTAAACTGTTGATGTGCTGTACAATATGCTCCAACTGTAATCAATGGACATGTACAATAAGCTGTGCTCTCCCCACACTTAGTATACAGTTATGTTCCAAGAACACACTATACTGTCACAAAAACGTAGTAGCTCAGCGCATTATATGTACACTACAACACCTAACTGGCTACATATTACCTTAGATGCCACGCCCCTTCTGTCAAAGTGAGGTAAGAGCAGAAAGCTTCCAACTTGACCTGTCGTATCATACTGTCTCTTTTGAATAATAAAATTATGTTTGTTTCAAACACACATAGTGATTTTTGTTGACATTTAAAAAGCGCCGAAGCTACGTTGATGATACTGAGACAAGGAATTAATATAAGACACATGGGGTCGCCAATGTCAGGAAATTCCACAAAAGTAGATGACAGATGTTGAACATACGACGTCATCTGATGACGTACAACGCCACATGTGCAGCGTAGAGCCTATCGATCGCTCATGATCATCCCAAACGAAGCCAAGTACTCACGTTGGGGGTGCGGGACGATGCGAACGACTTTAGTGCGTGGGGCTCACGGTTCCAATCTTGCATCTGCCAGGCAGTATCTTATTCACTGCTTTAAGCAATTACTTGTTTACATTGAGATAAGATTTGTTATTTTATTTACCAGTCTACCGGTTTCCGCTAGTTTATTGCAAAGTACAGTAGAACAGAAACCTACCATACTGCGTCACAAGTAAATGAGTATAAGATTCCGAATTGCGTCGTGACCAGTAAATGACCTACGATTTTATTACTAAATAATGTTTGTAAACATAAAGTAAGGCACAAATGGAAAGAAGTACAAAATAAAAACGGTTTTTCTTCGTTACATCTGGTGATGTCACATGTTCAGCAATTGTCATCCACTTTTGGGGCATTTCCCTACATTTGGGACTCCATGTGTCTTGTCTTGTCTCAGCGTCATCTATATAGCTTCAGGGGTTTTTAAACGTTAATAAGACCCTGTATATATCTTGGTCGAAAATTTATGATCAGATATCGACTTGTCATGTAAATATGATTTCTATTGCAAAATTCTCTTAAAAGCGACCAACTGATTGCGTGCGATCGCTTTACTGAACGCAGGGGCGCTGTTTCTTTGCAGACAGCATGTAATGCTCATAAACCGACGCACTGCCGGTTTGTTGAGTCACCCATTGTTCCCCGTGCCGCTACTTCATTTAAGCCGTCCTTGCAGGGCTTCACCGTCCCGGGGCCTCCCCTATTCCGCAGCAATGGAGCTTCACGGGATTGTAGAGAGCGGCTCAGGCACAAAGTCGGCCATCTTGTACGCATCCTGCACTGGAATCACCGGATCTTCTGCGGCCCTTTTAACTTCGCTACAGACATGGTACAAGAAGCTGTCCTGGAAAGCTAAACGATAACGTCCGTACATATGACGCAGATGTCGCAGTTAACTTGTACGAACATGACTTCGAGTAGCAGGAAGGATCAAGTTAACATATATTTACTAACTAATTTTAAACCAATTTTGTTGTTACATTTCTTTAACGTCGTCAGCGTAGTAGCAGAATGTGGCCGCGTGATTTACAGCGAAATGAAGAGAAATGGTTAACCAGTATCATCATCAACCTCTATAGACTGTCTCGTCGCTGCAACCACTGTTTTCTTGTCTCTGATCTCTTCATTTCTTTGTAATTCTGACATTTGTAGCATCCCACAAACTGCAGCGGCGATAATTTTCGGAAATTTAGATTATATATTTACAGCAAACAGCCGCCACGTTGGTTGAATCTGGATTTCAGACAGGTCCCAAGTCGGCTGCAGGTTTCGTCAATCTACCAACTGTTTACGATACAATATAGAGAGAAGGGCTGGTGCTCAAGTTTGCTGATGTAATTCCTTGTCAGAATCTAACAAGCACTCTGATGGAAGAATTTCAGTTTCCGTATGGGCAAGCTAGCAGATGGAAAACAGTGAACAGTTGACTGCCTCAAGGATTAGTTCTGGCTCCAATTCTGTTTAAGTTGTATGACCACAATATTCCAGCTACTAGTGTCAAGAAAATCCAGTGTGGAAATGATCTGGTGTTAATTTGTTAGAACAAAGATAAAACGAGTTGTGAAATTGGTCTCTCAAGTGATCTAATAACACTGAAAGAATTCTTTTGCAAATGGAGAGCCCAATCAAACCTAATTAAAAGAGAGGTAACAGTTGTCGCTCGCCATAAAGCGGAACGCAGGTGGGACACGTGTTACTTGACGGGGCCGAAGTTTCCCATAGCTACTTCTCTAAATATCTACGTGTCACTCTCAGTCGGACGCTGTTACTTAAACAGCACTGCACGAGCCCGTCGAAGAAGCCTGACTCAAGAGTAAATCCGCTTCACACAATAGTCGTAAACAGCTAAGGAGCAAATGCAAGTACGCTATGCAGTGATGCAGTTTCACTTTTGTACTCAGCTGCTGAATAGCGTACCACTGCGCAAGGAAACAGCGTATATACAACTTAGGTTGACGTACGTCCGAGTGAGGCCAATGAGGACTATTACTGGCACTGTCACATCTGCTCTCACACACAAGGTGCCTTTTCTGCCCAATATTGCCCCCTCGAATCGAAGAAGAGAAGCTGAGAAGGTGTAAATTCATAATAATAATTCGTTTCTAAGTACCGCTTTCCAGAACCCTCCAGCCATGCAACTCAAGTCACGCAGCTCATTTTGGCCGATCTTCGGGTCACAGACGTTTTCGATGTCATCGACATCTGTGAACCGTGAATTTACCTCCAAAACTTTTTCTTAAGAATTTCCTTTATTCACTAGCGATTCGTGAAGAACATTAACACATTTAATCACACTATGTGAGCGTGGAAGCAGTTGCCAGTGGGTAACTGATGGAAACAAATCAAATTTCTTTCAAAAAATGGAAATTTTATTCCTAAAAGCCTTTTTTTTAAAACAGATTTAAAATTATAATCAGAAAGCACCCTCGAAATATCAAGTTACAATTTAATCAGAGGCGGAAAGAACAAATTTTGACTGTATGAGCTTTCGGGCTGAGAACCTTGCCGCTCCCTTTTGACACGGCCGTAGTCACGACCGCTCACAACAACCTCTGAAAGACTACACTGGTGCAAATCTGCAACACACCAGACTACCTTAAACTAAAAATTTTAACAACTCACAAGCACATAAACTATGCACCCCGTGGGAGGGATGGAAAAGGTACAAACACTAACATTAAAAGATTAGCTTGCAATCTAAGGTGCAACTTGATTTTAAAAGAAGGTCTTACGGTGGAAGGATGGCAACTTCATTTACACTAAAATGACCATTTAAATAAAAACCCATGAAATGCAGTCTTACTTAAAATATACAAGGTTGGCCAAACATGCTCTATACCGCCTCTCAAGATGATAGGCAAGATAAAAACATATTTCAGGAATTCGGCCGTTACACTTCAAGCAATAAATTCGTTAACACCGAATCCGACAAACATGACAGAGGTAGCTCTTAACGTACGGCAGACCGACAGACAGACAGACAGACACTAACTGGCTAACAAATGCGGACGGGAGACAGACGAGCAAGCTGGGAACGAGAGACTGGCCAAGAAAACAAGTAGAATTTAACAAGTAAATGAAACAACATATCACGAATCACTTAACTTCTAATAAGCTGCGATGTCTGGCGAAGACCTGGCGCAGCACCCTGAAAACGCTCTCCGGAACCGCCCGCTGCCAGCCGCTTCAACGGACGCAGGAAGGCGCGCCGATCTCCCGTCTCACGGCGTCGCAGCTCGCACCGGCCAGACCGATGTCGTGGGTTGGCTCATGTTGCTCTCGTGTGGGCCGCGAAGCCACTACCCATCGCTATACGGCGCGGCCCACTGGACTGACGTGGCGACCTCACATGCGCCGACGCTCAAGGCAGACAAGTCATCTTGTGTCTCAGTGCTCGACCGACCAACCGATCGATCCAACCGGCAATGACGGTTGCCTGAACAAACTCGAGCAGATTGGCGGCCTAACACATACTAGCACTCCGGACGACAGACAGACGCTGACTGCCCCACACTGACCCGGTGGACCAACTGACCAGACTCGCCCCTAGCGAGCTCATAGCGCCCCTTAAATGCTCGTGAACAGGCTACCTTTCCTCTTTCCCACCAGAGGAAGACACCAAAGCTGCGATTGCCACAGCGGCGCCACAGCCAGAAACGGAGGCTTCACGCTACGTGCTGCGGCGCGCTCTTCAAAACAACAGTTTTTACCACGGCTCACTCTGAAATGAATAGCCGTCCCAGAACGTCCAATTAATTCAAAAAGGTTTGGTCTTCACGACTGCAAATGGGCGAGACTAAACCGTATCGAGACAGGAAGAGGGACATGTGTCCACATGTTGAATAACTGAGGCCGTGTTGATGCTGCATGTAGTTTTGATGCGGAGGAACAGGTAATGAGGCATGTTGTGTATAACTACCCGCTCCATGCCTCTAAAAGCAAAGAGACTTGCATGAGCTGACACAGTGCTCCAATCTGGTTGTCAAATTGGAACATTAACCTGTAAATTCATTGAGCATGTACATGTTATTGTGTTCCTCAGCACTGGTTTGATGCACCTTACCACGCTACTTTATCCCGTGCAACCCTCTTCATGCTGTCGTCGTTTATGTGGGAATAAATATCCAACCAGTCGGCTTTTTTACCATTTATTCAACCATGAACATGTTTTCGAGCCACTGCAGGCTCATTTTCAGATGGAGGTGTTATGTAAGTGGTGACGGCGGCGATGACTGCTACCCAAGTGGATGCCGTCAAGCGAATTTCGTGTCCTAGACATCAACGTGAGTACACTACCACGCTCCTCAGACCACTGTAGCACGGTTCTGGCTTTGAGACACGGACAATTATCCCGCTGGAAGACGACATCTCCGGTGCGGAAGACATCAAGCATGAAGGGGTGCAGGTGGTCCACAGCTGTCAGCGTGCCTTCGGTTACTACCCCACGTCTCATGAGAGTCCAGGAGAATGTCTCCCACAGCATAACACCTCTCCCACCAGCCTGCGTCCTTGGCGAAGTGCACCGCCGTTCGCGTAGATGACGGCTTTTGTGGGGACGATCATAGACCTGGTGTAGCACAAACGTGATTCTTCCGACGCGGCGATACGTTTCCATTGATCCACGGTTCAGTTTCCACGACTCCTTGGCCACTGCAATCGTACGTTATTGACGTCGTTGGGCCAACATGTGAACACGCTGGAGTCCTCTGCTGTGCAGCCCCAAGTTCAACAATGTGCGATGCTCTGAAACACTTGTGAGTACCCCAGCTCTGTGCTCTTTCGGCAGAGACGCCACAGTCGCCACCTATCCTGCTTTACAGAGCAGGCAAGCCTCCAAATCCCACATCCTGTGAGCAGCCGTGGACGTTCAGTCACTTATCGCCCAGTGGTAGATTCACTGTCGTTCAACCACTTTCCGTAGGTGGTCACTACAGTAGCACGTGAACCATCGACCAGCTACGCTGTTTTCGACATACTCGTACACGGGCCCTGGGTAATAATAATAATAATAATAATAATATCACCTTTCTCAAAGTCGCTTTTGTCACTGTATTTCCCCATTTGCGGCCCTATGGTGGCTAGAATGATTCCCCATCAGTCTTTGATCCACTTACATGCTTTCCCTACTGTGTCACGATGCCGCAACGCCACCAGGCGACATCCAACCTCTCTGTGGGCAGTGGTCATAACGTTTTGGCTTATCAGTGTATACATTTCTTGTCACAATAATTGTTGATGGGTCAGTATTTTTCAGGGAACTTTGTTGGCGGCTTGTTGCTTACAAGATCTGTGGTTCATGCGATAGTCGAACATCTGTCCGTTTTGTTCCAAGTTTTTACTCTATTTTAAGTCGGGTGAAACATGAAACTTAATGTACCTACTATTTTCTCTGTTAGCTTCCCCTTGCTATTATTTCCCAATTAAAACGGGACTAAATGAATATACATTAATTTGAAAAAGTAAATAACAATATTTCAATAGTTGCGCCGAGATTTCTTCATTGAACTTCATTGAACATTGCGTTTTTTTTTCCTGTCTAGTTGATTCCCGCTAGACTTCTCCAAAGCCACACTTCCCTCTCTTCTGGGCGCTTTCTGTCTGTCGTCAAGGGCATCCAGCATTCACAGTCGTACAGGACACGCTCCAGATGATTACCTGTTTCTGTTTATTTTCTCTACTGGTTAACTAATAGTCAGAGAAAGATGTTTTGCTGTTGCAATTATTTTCTGATTTCCATTTAGCATCTATAGTCTTCCACAGTCATATGACAGAATGTATGAACTTTTTCTAATCGGTTGCTTTCAGTTTTGACGTCACGTGTTCGCCTCATCTCCAATTTGAATGGTCACTGAGCTTAAATTTTTCCACAGCAGGACACTGGCACACTAATTCTAATTTGTTACTCATTGCTATACCATAAGTCAAGGACCCGTTGACTAATGTTTCTATTTTTCTTTCTTACACCTGACATGATTTCCATCACGTGCGCGAAAAGAATGCTAAGCATCACGGTGGCTGGAATTCTCCTACAAATTCTAGTTCTGTTAATAACACTACACTGTCAAAAAATGCGGTGTTTGAACCGAATAGCATTGCTTTGCTGACTATTTGTTTTTATTAGCGACTGGTTTATGGACTATATTTTGGGTAAGACTCCCTGCTCTTCTATAAGAGGCTGGCAGAGTTGCGATCCAGATACGGTGAAAGCCGGGGTCCGCTGTGTGAGATCGTGTCGGATGAATCTCTCTACCCGGTGGAAATCAACGCGCTCTGGGTTCATTAATGCCTTATAGAATAATAATGGGGTAATCTTATAGAAGAGGGTATCAATATGAAAATATGGAATTGCTAACAGACACTGATAAGACGATTTCATCCAGTCAGAAAACCACAAATTTCGAAGTCGGGTGTGGTCGATTTGGATTTTAGCCTACGGCGTCCACCTCCGTTCTTCAACGTTGTAAAGACAATATCCACAGTTTTCGTTGAAATTCTTTCTGAGCATTATCTGTCTGTAACTATAATATTTCTTAAAGATTGTATGTAGTGGTAAATCTTCACATTCTTAATCGTAGGCGAGTTTGCTTTGTAATGCAAAGAGGTAGTAAAGGGCGTGTAATTAAGTAAAACTGGTACGTTAACTATGCGAAACAGTTTGAAAGGTGCCTGTTTATTTGGTATTTACATTCTCCTCACTTTGTATCTTGTTTCCTGTGGATCCCGATACTTATATTTGCCATACTCCACCCGAATGTGCTCTGATCTATCGATACAAGCTCTGTAGTAATCTACTTGCTCGGTTACGGTGACAATTTTAAGTCTTTGTAAGTCCATTTTGTTTTCGGCCAATGGGATTGGTTCGAGAGTGGTGGACAATGTGGTTTTCTTCGTTTGAAAGCGGAACGCCATTATTGTGTTCAGATGTGTTGAGGAACGCTGCCTTTCTCTGGTGGAGGCCCATGCTGATATACAGATGCAACTATTGATGAGAAATTGGATGATGATGATGAAGTCCCATACTGTGACTATTCAAGTCTGTGACCTGTAAATAGTCTTCACGGGTTTGCCGCCGGCGGTAAACCTGTGAAGATTATTAACAAGTCCCATACTCCTTGACAGAGCGTAGGGGAACAATGCGGGAGACCCGCACCGCCGTACTAGGCAAGGTCCTAGTGGAGGTGGTTTGCCGTTGCCTTCCTCCGACCGTAATGGGGATGAATGAAGATGATTATGAAGACGACACAACAACACCCAGTCATGTCGAGGCAGGTGAAAATGTCTGATCCCGCTGGGTATCGAACCTGGGTCCCCGTGCTCGGGAAGCGAGAACGCTACCGTGAGACGACGAGCTGTGGGCAAAGTGGATGAGATCATTAGAATTTATTTGCTGGAATGGAAGTTAATTTTCGTGTCGAGGTTTGTGTGGCATAATTTCGAGAAGATCATTCCTTGCGTAAGAATCGAGGGATGTCCTTGCGCACAATGTAATAACTGCTCATAAGCTGCTAATACGTAGCTGTTCGGAAACTAGTTTCTGCTTCGTGACATTGTAAATTTAAATACATTACCCACTCCTGAAGTATAAAGATTAGATTCTCAAACCGAATTGTATGTTACGGCGACGTTGGTCTTCTACTTGTAGATACAAATCCTGGAATTGTTCGCTGAAATATCAGTACGGAGCTGCGAAGTTGTGTTTTCGTTTACTGGCAACACATTCCTTCTTAATTCATTTCTCTCCGTTTCATTTGAAAACGAACCTTGTCATTTCTTTTCTAATTCAGTCACTTGAGCTGGACCCGTGGTATAGTTCCGCCTTGTGCTTCCGTCCGTACAGCAGCGCCACATGTGTCGAACTCGCGTGTAGTCAGTCCTGTGTGTGTATCGGCCAGCGTCTCGTCGTTCTTGCCTAAGAGGTTTGTTCTCTGTCGGCGGCTTTCTCTGCCTGCGTCATGGTGTCTGTCGAGTCTCCCAAGAATATCCCTCGTCGGAATACCGTTCGTTTCAGGTTCGACAAATGTACGCATCATGTTCCAAGATCCCTTCCAAGTAGACCGGCTTCTCTCTCGGGTTAGTTTGGCAGGTGATGTTTACACACGGTGATCCTTCCGTTAGTCCAATCCGTCTTGCAAATGCGGTGGTCGAGTATATTCAGATTGGGGTTTACGATCTTCCACCTGAAGTGGACGGTTCGTTTTTTAAGGCGGCGTTGCTTCCTTATGAAGTCGTTCGGCATATCCAGCGGGTAGCTGGTCTGTTTAACACCACTTATGTTACAGTGGTATCCGATCTGGGGAAATGTGTGTTCAAAAGAATATTCCTTAGACCTGAATGTCTGTGGTTACCGGATCCATGTTACGTATGCAGGGCAGGAAGGAACCTACTTCCTTTGTAATGCAAGTGTCCATCTTACATCCAACTGCCTGCGTGGTGTTACGGTTTTAAAGTTGTCCTACGAAAACGTAGTCCGTTCACATCAGCTGAATAAGAGTCCTCGCAATCTGCTGCCAGTACTTCTCCAGCTTTAGACGCCGGTAGGGAGACATTACTCCCCTCCTCCGATCGACTTTCCGCCGTTACTTGCGCGTTCGGGTTCGGCCCGCACTGGCGTTAAGGCGCCGGGTACCGGCAGCACAATTTAAACACCGGTGGATTCTGGATGGTGAAGATTTTGATGCAACCCCTCCGCAGTCTCTCCTCTCGGAGAAGGTGATGGTGGACGGTGCTTCTTCCAGTGGCGATGCTTTGAGTACTAACGTTAACTGCGGGTCTTGTTTCGCCAGGGATACTTAGGTAGCTTCCGATGATCTAACGGAGACTTCGTCTGCTGTTCTGCCTTTACAGTATTCTGATGAGATACCATCCCCTCCTCATTCTGATACGGTTCTGATACCAGGTTACCACAGATTCTCTTCCGCGTACTCATATGATACATAAATCTTCAGAAACTGCATTGCCTGTCTCTTCTTTATCTGATGAAGACGTCCGTTTCTCTCCGCCCCCCCCCCCCCCCCCCCAGGCCACTCAGCGAACCTTTAATGAACCCCCCCTCTGCCGTGTCAAGAAGTTACATTGTCACGGAGTGGTGTGAAATAACGTTTTCAACCTGAGCATGCAGCATCACGCCGAAAAAAAACAGAGTTAAATCTGCACCTTTCGGCGACGAGGGTTCAAATCCTGTGCCTTCTTCTCCGCCATCTGCCAGTATTGTGAAGAGCGGAACGTGTTATGTAAATTCGTTTCTCGTTCTCTTTTTATACCTTACATGACTTAACTAATGCAGGCGCAGGTAGTTCTTACACAAAATGTTAATAGGATAGGCTCTTCATTATGGCTTGCTGCGTTACGACTGTTTATTTATTGTTCCGAAGCTGATGTGTGTTCGCAAGAAGTGTTATTTGATGTATTTTGTCTCCCTGGGTTGCTCCAGAACCTTCTACTGGCATGGCTGTGCTTTACGAGGTCGGTATTTCGTTGACAGGCTTTGAAAGCCTGGTTGATGGTCGGAGAATAGAGCGCAGTTTTTACGATCTTGGTCTATCTTTATGCTCTCTCAGCAGCTGTTCGTGGTTATTATCACTCGTTTTTATAATAAATATGCCAATTATTTACTTCATCAAAATCCGCGGGAAACTTAGTTGCGTCTAACGGCCTGTGGATCAGATTCCCAATTATAACTACTGTCGTGAACTTGATATAGTGGACTCGTTGAGTCTGCAAGATGCCCGGATCTGGATATATCCCACATTAGTGCGGTTTACGTATTTTACAGCTACTTATAGTAGTCGATTATGCCGTTTTTGTTTGTCTTCTTCCCTATGTAGCGCCGGCCGCGGTGGTCTAGCGGTTCTGGCGCTGCAGTCCGGAACCGCGGGACTGCTACGGTCGCAGGTTCGAATCCTGCCTCGGGCATGGGTGTGTGTGATGTCCATAGGTTACTTAGGTTTAAGTAGTTCTAAGTTCTAGGGGACTTATGAGCTCAGATGTTGAGTCCCATAGTGCTCAGAGCCATTTGAACCATTTGAACCCTATGCAGCCAGATTTTGTCAACTGAAGTTATTCCTGCCAGCTTGATTGACTACTGTGCTGTTTCAGTGGCTCTTAATCACGCCCCGCCTTAAGTACATCTTTCTCGTCTTATGTCGAAGCTAAATATTTTATATCTGGCGGACCCCTCTCTGGATGATATCATTGCTGCCGTGTAATGGGTGCGTAATTCCTCAGTTATGGAGTGGTGGGCTGCCATTGACGGACCCTGGCTTCGTACTTCACTCATGCCTTTTAGCGGCGGTAAAGCGGCTGAAATGACGAGGACTCTGGAGTTTTATTAAGCTGTCCTTCGAGATGTTTATGACAGTGCTTGAGACGCGCTTTTGAGAGTCATGGATGTTCTCCGCGTGAACGTGCAGCTGCTGCAACTCAAAAGACTGCAGTTATATGGTCTTTGTTTACTCACCCAGCCACGTTCGATTCTTCAGGATGAGTTGTCGTTTCTGTATCACCTACGAGCGTTTCCCAGAAAGTAATGCACCGTATTTTGTTTTACTCAGCCGAAAGTAATGCTACGAATGCCAAACGTTACGATCTGAAGTCTCAGGAGGGAGCGCGCCAAGTTTCCGTCACTTGCGACACATAGCGTAGCTGCAGGACAGTTTTGAAATGGCGTCTATAGGTGATATTCTTTACAAGTAGCGTGCCGTCATTCAATTTCTCACTGCAGAGAAAGAAACTGTGGGGAACATTCACCGCTTGTACAAGGACTATGTCGACAGAAGTACAGTTAGTCGATGTGCACGGAAGGTAAGGTCATCAGAGCGGTTCGGCGGAGCTCCACGATTTACAGCGGTCGGGGAACCATCCACGGCTGTCACTCCTGACCTAGCCCACTCAGACTTCCACTTGTTTGGGCCATTCAAATGGTTCAAATGGCTCTGAGCACTATGGGCCTTAACTTCTAAGGTCATCAGTCCTCTAGAACTTAGAACTACTTAAACCTAACTAACCTAAGGACATCACACACATCCATGCCCGAGGCAGGATTCGAACCTGCGACCATAG
The DNA here is from genome assembly GCF_021461385.2 of Schistocerca piceifrons. Taxonomy (NCBI): domain Eukaryota; kingdom Metazoa; phylum Arthropoda; class Insecta; order Orthoptera; family Acrididae; genus Schistocerca; species Schistocerca piceifrons. Next base: position 83,547,752 of record NC_060138.1, read on the forward strand.
CGGTCGCGCGGTTCCAGACTGTAGCGCCTAGAACCGCTCGGCCACGCTGTCCGGCTTGGGCCATTCAAGGATGCCATTCGTGGGAGACATTTTGGGGACAATGAGGAGGCGCTTCACACAGTAAAGCACTGGCTTCGCCGACAGGACAAGGATTGAAACTTCCTGGCAGATTAAAACTGTGTGCAGAACCGAGACTCGAACTAGTGACCTTTGCCTTTCACGGGCAAGTGCTCAACCAACTGAGCTACCCAAGCACGACTCACGCCCCGTCCTCACAGTTTTACTTCTGCCAGTATCTCGTCTCCTACCTTCCAAACTTTACAGAAGCTCTTCTGCGAACCTAGCAGAACTAGCACACCTGAGAGAAAGGATATTGTGGAGACATGGCTTAGCCACAGCCAAGGGGATATTTCCAGAATGAGATTTTCACTCTGCAGCGGAGTGTGCGCTGATATGAAACTTCCTGGCAGATAAAAGCTGTGTGCCGGACCGAGACTCGAACTTCCGCCTTTAGCCTTTTTGCCATGACGACGGAAGCGGCAAACTCCTGCGAAATTCTCCTGCACCCCATTCAGCCTTCTTTCCCTGCACGAAGAACAATAAAATTAAGTGGCTTGTCGGGCATTCTGCCTTTTACCAGTATATGGTTACAGTCCATTGGGAATGGCAAAGGATGCCATGCTATTATGCACTTTTTGCGGATATGCTATATCTCGTATTTAATCATGAAGGTGTTGGATGATGCATAGAGTCCTTTTTCTGTTCGGAAGTTTCATTCCCATTACCTTTCTTTTGGCTTGTTTTGTTGTTGTTATTGTTGTGGTCTTCAGTCCAGAGACTAGTCTGATGCAGCTCCTCCATGTTACTCTATCCTGTGCAAGCTTCTTCATCTCCGAGTAACTGCTGCAACCTACATCCTTCTAAATCTGCTTTGTGTATTCATCTCTTGGTCTCCGTCTACAATTTTTACCCTCCACGCTGCCCTCCAATACTAAATTGGTGATCCACTGACGCCTCACAACCTGTCCTACTAATCGATCCCTTCTTCTAGTCAAGCTGTGCCACAAATTCCTTTTCTCCCCAGTTCTATTCATATCTCCTCATTAGTTACGTGGTCTACCCATCTAATCTTCAGCATTCTTCTGTACCACCACATTTCGAAAGCTTCTATTCTCTTCTTGTCCAAACTATTTATCGTCCTTGTTTCACTTCCATACATGGTAGTCTGACACTCAAATCTATGCTCGATATTGATTTCTCTTCTTCAGATACCCTTTCCTTGCCATTGCCAGTGTAAATTTTACATCCTCCTTACTTCGACCATCATCAGTTATTTTGTTCCCCAACTAACAAACTACTACTTTAAGTGTCTAACTTCCTAATCTAATTCCATCAGCATCACCTGAGTTAATTCGACTGCTTTCCATTATTCTCGTTTTGTTTTTGCTCATGTTCATCTTATATCCTCTTTTCAAGACGCTGTCCATTACCTCACGTGTTCCATCATTTCTACGGAATCCAAACTGATCTTCCCCAAGATAGGCTTCTACCAGTTTTTCCATTCGCCGGTGCAGAATTCGTGTTAGTATTTTGCAGGCGTGACTCATTAAACTGATAGTTCGGTAATTTTCACACCTGTCAACGCTTACTTCCTTTGGAATTGGAATCATTACATTCTTCTTGAAGTCTGAGGGTATGTCGCCTGTCTCATACATCTTGCTCACCAGATGGTAGAGTTCTGTCGCTGGCTCTCCCAAGGCTGTCAGTAGCTCTAACGGTATGTTGTTATTTTGGTAAAATAAAAAAATAAAAAATAAAGAATAGTGGTCCAATAGCAGCTACATTGTCTGGTAACCAAAACGTCCTCGATCTTAGATTCGAACCTACCCACAGCTTACTTTCTGAATAAAAATCAACAGCAGTGGCGGCCGATGACTTCCGCCATACGAAGTCAGAACCATTCTGCCAGTGACCTTATGAAAGAGGGTAGAGGAGTGGACAGATGTTCAGAGCACCCTTTTGCCCTGGGGTGGGAAACTGCACCTAAAAGGCGGATAATCAGCAATGAATAACGGCATGAGGATTCAGAAGACAATCGGAACAATACATTAAAGACACAATGTGTATCCAAAGGACGTATGTGGTGTATAATTAAAAAAGTCTCATAATGATCTGTTCATTGGCAAAAGATCCCAGATTATTCCCCCATTCGCATTTCTGAGAGAGGAGTGCCAAGGACGGGATGATGTCCCGGGTGCCCTGGGGAGAACAATATTTATTCATATGGAATTACGAACAGTGCAGTGAATTAAGACTTTTGTGATTCTTGAAAGACGCACGTAAAAATGTACAGAAAAACATTTATCATTCAACGTAATTGTATTTAAAAACAATATTGATTTATTACGTACGTCATTCTTTATTCTATGTTAAAGCTATTAGTAACTGTCAAACAGTCGAATGAGTTGATGTAATAATTACTTACTCTGGTCTTCATCTCTTACGTGGACACACGTGGAAGACATTGTAAGTGCACTTACGTTGCATATTTGTTGAATACATGTCTTTATTTGTTCTTAAAATCCTTATGTATCTTTATTATACCTACATGTTGGGAGACTATTAACTTACTTTTTCAGAATATCAGAACACGCAATACAGCGCGAGCCTATGATTGATTGTTATCAGCCATTTTCACGGTCGCATCGTCTTATTTGAATATTGCCAATATTAAACGGCACAGCGCCGCGGGTGTAACTTACAAAGTTTGTACTTTAATTTATTATTTAACTTCAGTGTCATTTTAATTTATTTGCAGAGATTAATAGCAGTTTTCATTAAATTCTAGTGGTTGACGCATAACGACTATCTTGTATCCCAGATATGTAAATTCAAAGAAATTAATATACTCCGAAATGATCAGTGATAAATATGCCACACAATTAGATTATGTGAGCCCATGACATTAAAGCAGTATTAATTTCAATGAAACGCCAATGAAAAAAGGACCTGAGATCTTTTGTTAACATACGACCTAGTACAGTGCTTCACATCGCTCTTTACGTGTTTCATATTGCTGGCACTGAAGCTTCAAATAATACTTCCATAAAAAAAACCATGATAAGTCGCGCGGTCACTTTAGTGCGTGTGGCGTCATTTGATGCGCAATGGTACGTGTATGTGCCTACGAATCACACAGTTTAACGAACTGCACATGTACACATAAGTAGAGCACACCACTTGACGTGCAGAACGGAACAGAATATGCATATTAAAAACGACACCACGATCATGAGAAAAAGATGGAAAACCAACGATAGGATAAAATTCTTCGAGTTGGTTCCAGAATGAGATTTTCACTCCGCAGCGGAGTGTGCGCTGACATGAAACTTCCTGGCAGATTAAAACTGTGTGCCGGACCGAGACTCGAACTCGGGACCTTTGCCTCTCGCGGGCAAGTGCTCTACCAACATTTTTTTTTAATCTCATTTTGGTCGTTTTCGTTCGTTGTATCTGTTCTGGGTGGACGTCGCAAGACACCCGTTTTCAGTTCGTCGTTGATCTATTTACTCAGTTTTTTTTTATTACAGAGGGCGGCTAACCCCCTGACCGAACACGCTGAGTTACCGTGCCGGCAACCAACTGAGCTACGCAAGCACGACTCACGCCCCGTCCTCACAGCTCTACTTCTGCCAGTACCTCGTCTCCTACCTTCCAAACTTCACAGAAGCTGTCCTGCCAACCTTGCAGAACTAGCACTCCTGAAAGAAAGGATATTGCGGAGACATGGCTCAGCCATTCTGGAAACATCCCCCAGGCTGTGGCTAAGCCATGTCTCCGCACAACCGTGCCATGTTGTAACGAACCTACACTTCCAGTTAATTAGGATTTTTAATTGACACGAGCATCTAATATTCTTTGTCGCATGGGGAACGCATCTGTTCCGAAGAATAATGAAAATCCGGATAAGTGGAGTCACAGTAATAACCAAATAATTACGTCGCGACTTTTTTTCTACGGTAATAGTTGAAATAAATTTTTACAATAAAGGTAAAATAAGAAATAACAAATGAAATTTGTAATAAATAAACTGAATCTGTTGTAAATTTAGACTGCAAATTGCTTAAAAACAGCCGCCAGCTCACTGTGTTAGCGAAAATTACTGTGCTATTATCAATTGTTTATAGGCTGTAATTATGAACTAACCAGTGAACTGTAATCAGGCGAGAATGGAACCAAAAGCACTGCCTCGAACTCTGATGTAAAAACACAGTTAATTACATGAATTAAGGCTAATCAGAAAACCAGCAGAATTATTTGTACCGCACGTATGCACGTAAAAGGTAATCGTTAGCGCAACGGTTTGTATAATGAATGGCTTTGCGTTACTCACTGTAATGCTAACTGTTACGTTTCATTCAGCGAAGAATAAGTAATTTCACAGTAGCAGAGTTTGCAATACACACGAAACACATTAAATGTATCATTCTGGAGTCAGGGGTGGTGGCAAGGGGGTGGCTATTGGGGCTATAGCCCCCCCCCCTCACCCCAATGGAATATCAATTACACTGGATAAAATGACATTAGACATCAGTGAAAATATTACTCCAACAGATTCAACCATTTTTTAATAATTATGTAGTAATATAGGGTGCAATGCATTTCAAACACATTTTAACAAAAGTATAAGAGCATCAAATAGCTTACTATCTAAACCAGTAGATATCATTTAACTTAAAATGGGCGTCTTATTATTTATTAATACAATTTTTTTTTACCCTGAACTCCAAAACGGTTACCAAAAACAACTTTAAGAAAAAACAAATTTTACCAATTTGTCGATTGGTGGACTCCAGCTCTCCTTTTGTTAAGTGATATTCAGTTCCCTCAGACCCCCTCCCCCCATTAGCCCCTCCCTTGACCTAGAATCGCCCCTGTCTGGAGTAATACTTGATCACTATTCATTTAAATAACGCTTTTACTCTTGCACTGTTAGTCATTATTCGTTAACTTATTGCTCTACCAAACAACTAAGTTTACTGCTGTTAAATGACAGTTTTAGGTGGATCTCAGTTTTGTAAATTTTACTTTCTTATCTTAGTTACCGAAATTAAATATGCTCATCACTTTCAATATTTTACTATTCTTTCGCCGGTGGTATTCTCGGAGTCAGTAATTGTGTTCTACATCTACATCTACATCTACATTGATACTCCGCAAGCCACCCAACGGTGTGTGGCGGAGGGCACTTTACGTGCCACTGTCATTATCTCCCTTTCCTGTTCCAGTCGCGTATGGTTCGCGGGAAGAACGACTGTCTGAAAGCCTCCGTGCGTGCTCTAATCTCTCTAATTTTACATTCGTGATCTCCTCGGGAGGTATAAGTAGGGGGAAGCAATATGTTCGATACCTCATCCAGAAACGCACCCTCTCGAAACCTGGCGAGCAAGTTACACCGCGATGCAGAGCGCCTCTCTTGCAGAGTCTGCCACTTGAGTTTATTAAACATCTCCGTAACGCTATCACGGTTACCAAATAGCCCGGTAAAGAAACGCGCCGCTCTTCTTTGGATCTTCTCAATCTCTTCCGTCAACCCGACCTGGTACGGATCCCACACTGATGAGCAATACTCAAGTATAGGTCGAACGAGTGTTTTGTAAGCCACCTCCTTTGTTGATGGACTACATTTTCTAAGCACTCTCCCAATGAATCTCAACCTGGTACCCGCCTTACCAACAATTAATTTTATATGATCATTCCACTTCAAATCGTTCCGCACGCATACTCCCAGATATTTTACAGAAGTAACTGCTACCAGTGTTTGTTCCGCTATCATATAATCATACAATAAAGGATCCTTCTTTCTATGTATTCGCAATACATTACATTTGTCTATGTTAAGGGTCAGTTGCCACTCCCTGCACCAAGTGCCTATCCGCTGCAGATCTTCCTGCATTTCGCTACAATTTTCTAATGCTGCAACTTCTCTGTATACTACAGCATCATCCGCGAAAAGCCGCATGGAACTTCCGACACTATCTACTAAGTCATTTATATATATTGTGAAAAGCAATGGTCCCATAACACTCCCCTGTGGCACGCCAGAGTTTACTTTAACGTCTGTAGACGTCTCTCCATTGATAACAACATGCTGTGTTCTGTTTGCTAAAAACTCTTCAATCCAGCCACACAGCTGGTCTGATATTCCGTAGGCTCTTACTTTGTTTATCAGGCGACAGTGCGGAACTGTATCGAACGCCTTCCGGAAGTCAAGAAAAATAGCATCTACCTGGGAGCCTGTATCTAATATTTTCTGGGTCTCATGAACAAATAAGGCGAGTTGGGTCTCACACGATCGCTGTTTCCGGAATCCATGTTGATTCCTACATAGTAGATTCTGGGTTTCCAGAAATGACATGATACGCGAGCAAAAAACATGTTCTAAAATTCTACAAGAGATCGACGTAAGAGATATAGGTCTATAGTTTTGCGCATCTGTTCGACGACCCTTCTTGAAGACTGGGACTATCTGTGCTCTTTTCCAATCATTTGGAACCTCCGTTCCTCTAGAGACTTGCGGTACACGGCTGTTAGAAGGGGGGCAAGTTCTTTCGCGTACTCTGTGTAGAATCGAATTGGTATCCCGTCAGGTCCAGTGGACTTTCCTCTATTGAGTGATTCCAGTTGCTTATCTATTCCTTGGACACTTATTTAGATGTTAGCCATTTTTTCGTTTGTGCGAGGATTTAGAGAAGGAACTGCAGTGCGGTCTTCCTCTGTGAAACAGCTTTGGAAAAAGGTGTTTAGTATTTCAGCTTTACGCGTGTCATCCTCTGTTTCAATGCCATCATCATCCCGTAGTGTCTGCATATGCTGTTTCGAGCCACTTACTGATTTAACGTAAGACCAGAACTTCCTAGGATTTTCTGTCAAGTCGGTACATAGAATTTTACTTTCGGATTCAATGAACGCTTCACGCATAGCCCTCCTTACGCTAACTTTGACATCGTTTAGCTTCTGTTTGTCTGAGAGGTTTTGGCTGCGTTTAAACTTGGAGTGGAGCTCTCTTTGCTTTCGCAGTAGTTTCCTAACTTTGTTGTTGTACCACGGTGGGTTTTTCCCGTCCCTCACAGTTTTACTCGGCACGTACCTGTCTAAAACGCATTTTACGATTGCCTTGAACTTTTTCCATAAACACTCAACATTTTCAGTGTCGGAACAGAAATTTTCGTTTTGATCTGTTAGGTAGTCTGAAATCTGCCTTCTATTACTCTTGCTAAACAGATAAACCTTCCTCCCTTTTTTTATATTCCTATTAACTTCCATATTCAGGGATGCTGCAACTGCCTTATGATCACTGATTCCCTGTTCTGTACATACAGAGTCGAAAAGTTCGGGTCTGTTTGTTATCAGTAGGTCCAAGATGTTATCTCCACGAGTCGGTTCTCTGTTTAATTGCTCGAGGTAATTTTCGGATAGTGCACTCAGTATAATGTCACTCGATGCTCTGTCCCTACCACCCGTCCTAAACATCTGAGTGTCCCAGTCTATATCTGGTAAATTGAAATCTCCACCTAAGACTATAACATGCAGAGAAAATTTATGTGAAATGTATTCCAAATTTTCTCTCAGTTGTTCTGCCACTAATGCTGCTGAGTCGGGAGGTCGGTAAAAGGAGCCAATTATTAACCTAGTTCGGTTGTTGAGTGTAACCTCCACCCATAATAATTCACAGGAACTATCCACTTCTACTTCACTACAGGATAAACTAATACTAACAGCGACGAACACTCCACCACCGGTTGCATGCAATCTATCCTTTCTAAACACCGTCTGTACCTTTGTAATAATTTCGGCAGAATTTATCTCTGGCTTAAGCCAACTTTCTGTACCTATAACGATTTCAGCTTCGGTGCTTAGGTCGCTTCATAAAACAATTCTAGGCTCGCAGTACTCTTCTTCAGTATTAATCCCTCTCGATGTGAATATACTGTGCATATTTACAATCACATAATATTCACGGCCATATATTAAAAATCTTGCAGTTTATTTCTTACACTCCCGCGGCCCGCGTCAGCACTTGACGACTTGACCCACCCGACTCCGCGCTTAATAAGCCCAGGTATAACACTTCTTACTTCAAAGGTGTTCTTCGACCATATTAACAATATGCAGCAGCACACTTCCCTGAATAGGCCAGCGTTTTTACTACATCATAAATACAGTATTTTTAATTTGTTCGTTTGAATTCTCTGATATTTCCTCACTTAAAACTTCCGGGCTGATAGGCCTGCTACAATGTAGGCTTTCACGGCCAGTATTGTCTTCACTTAACACTTCCGGGCTGATAGGCCGTGGTCGATGTATAAAACTCTCCCCTGACGTTTCGCCTCCGACTGCGGGGGACATCCTCCGAGGTAAAGAGGGGAACTGCCGCGTTACCTTGGAGAGTGTCTTCCGCAGTCGGAGGCGAAACGTCAGGGGAGAGTTTTATACATCGACCACGGCCTATCAGCCCGGAAGTGTTAAGTGAAGACAATACTGGCCGTGGAAGCCTCCATTGTAGCTGGCCAGTATGGCCGAGTGGTCCTAGGTGCTTCAGTCTGGATGTGTGTGATATCCTTAGGTTAGATAGGCTAAAGTAGTTCTAAGGTCTAGGGGACTGAAGACCTCAGATGTTAACTCTCGTAGTGCTCAGAGCCATTTGAATCTACATTGTATGATCTCTGATATTTAATTATATGAAAACATTAAACTAATAAAAGGTGCATACGACAGAAATTACATCACCTTACATTATGGTTACAGTACTAACTATGCGAAAAAATTATTAGGCCCTGTGTTGTTCTGTTTCAATGTGACAGGGCCACCATGTTCGTAATTTTTTTTTAAAAAAAAAAAAAAAGAAAAAGAACGTTCTCGACATTTAAGGTTCATAATCACGAGGTCAGCTCGTGCACAAAACCCTGTACCGGCAACCGGCAATACTTTCGGAATTATCATCCGATGTAGAGGCAGAATGGCTCAATATTTCCGCAAAGGACTTCCAACTACGTGTCGAGCTGCTGCACCACGCCGGGAAAAAGGAGGTTCGATACTAGGAGGTATCCAATGACTTTTGTCTTCACGGTGTACTTCAAAATGCATTTAGCTTGTAACTGGATTTTCATAATACACTCCTGGAAATGGAAAAAAGAACACATTGACACCAGTGTGTCAGACCCACCATACTTGCTCCGGACACTGCGAGAGGGCTGTACAAGCAATGATCACACGCACGGCACAGCGGACACACCAGGAACCGCGGTGTTGGCCGTCGAATGGCGCTAGCTGCGCAGCATTTGTGCACCGCCGCCGTCAGTGTCAGCCAGTTTGCCGTGGCATACGGAGCTCCATCGCAGTCTTTAACACTGGTAGCATGCCGCGACAGCGTGGACGTGAACCGTATGTGCAGTTGACGGACTTTGAGCGAGGGCGTATAGTGGGCATGCGGGAGGCAGGGTGGACGTACCGCCGAATTGCTCAACACGTGGGGCGTGAGGTCTCCACAGTACATCGATGTTGTCGCCAGTGGTCGGCGGAAGGTGCACGTGCCCGTCGACCTGGGACCGGACCGCAGCGACGCACGGATGCACGCCAAGACCGTAGGATCCTACGCAGTGCCGTAGGGGACCGCACCGCCACTTCCCAGCAAATTAGGGACACTGTTGCTTCTGGGGTAACGGCGAGGACCATTCGCAACCGTCTCCATGAAGCTGGGCTACGGTCCCGCACACCGTTAGGCCGTCTTCCGCTCACGCCCCAACATCGTGCAGCCCGCCTCCAGTGGTGTCGCGACAGGCGTGAATGGAGGGACGAATGGAGACGTGTCGTCTTCAGCGATGAGAGTCGCTTCTGCCTTGGTGCCAATGATGGTCGTATGCGTGTTTGGCGCCGTGCAGGTGAGCGCCACAATCAGGACTGCATACGACCGAGGCACACAGGGCCAACACCCGGCATCATGGTGTGGGGAGCGATCTCCTACACTGGCTGTACACCACTGGTGATCGTCGAGGGGACACTGAATAGTGCACGGTACATCCAAACCGTCATCGAACCCATCGTTCTACCATTCCTAGACCGGCAAGGGAACTTGCTGTTCCAACAGGACAATACACGTCCGCATGTATCCCGTGCCACCCAACGTGCTCTAGAAGGTGTAAGTCAACTACCCTGGCCAGCAAGATCTCCGGATCTGTCCCCCATTGAGCATGTTTGGGACTGGATGAAGCGTCGTCTCTCGCGGTCTGCACGTCCAGCACGAACGCTGCTCCAACTGAGGCGCCAGGTGAAAATGGCATGGCAAGCCGTTCCACAGGACTACATCCAGCATCTCTACGATCGTCTCCATGGGTGAATAGCAGCCTGCATTGCTGCGAAAGGTGGATATACACTGTACTAGTGCCGATATTGTGCATGCTCTGTTGCCTGTGTCTATGTGCCTGTGGTTCTGTCAGTGTGATCATGTGATGTATCTGACCCCAGGAATGTGTCAATAAAGTTTCCCCTTCCTGGGACAATGAATTCACGGTGTTCTTATTTCAATTTCCAGGAGTGTACTACTGGTTACTTTGATTTCACTTACGTATTATTGGCGCGCAGTAGAGAACACTGTAACAGATTATTAAATTAAGTACGGAGAAAATTTTCTTGATTGGAACACTTTTAAATTTCAATCAAATATTTGTTCTTATATACCTTGGAATACGTTTTCAGATTTGGGGAAACCTTAATTTTCCGGAGTAATTTTTGTAATTTCAGAAAGACAGTGCAGCACAAAAAAATGTGAACGCCATCATTTAAAAGTGGACCAAAGAAATATAGAACGCGGGATCAATAAGTTTCCGTTCGAAAGCTGGACATTCCAGAATCCAGTATACCAATCAGGCTAAATCGCAGTGAGCACTGAGGCTACCATTCCATGACGCACCAGGTTGAAGATACCCGTTTGCTAGAACACCGTGTCCTGCTGCGTGGGGAAGTTCGTAAATGCCTGCTACACATCCTCATTCGACAAGAATCGTCGACCATTCAAGGCCTCTCTTAAGGGACCGAAGGCACGATAATCGCATCGGGAGATATCAGGACTATAGGTCTGGTGCTCAAGTGCCTCCCACTTGAGTTGCAGCAATGAACGAGGCTCGCCTCGCAGATCGACAAGCGTGTTGTGCCGAATGGCGACCAGCGCAGGACTTGGCGCACCATTCCACAACGGTAGCTATCCACAGATATGCTGTCCCATCTACCTTCATTTTCCGATGGATGTATAGCGGTGTTCGTTCTTCGGCAGCCAAGAAGAGAGTAACAGCACTTTGGTCCCGTTTGGCCGTATTTGGTAATAACGTCGCCATAGTTCAGGTTTCCGCATATACGACATATACGTCGTAAACGCACGAATGGCTCACCATGAAACGTTTGGTTAAATCCGCAGGACAGAACAGGTAGTTGGAATTGTGGAAAGGGGCCAAAAATGAGCGGCTGTCCGTTACACTCGATAAACATATAACTTTATTTAGATGTCCAAACATTACAACGCAAATTTCCGACCTTAACTATCGACTGAATATGTCACACAATCTTATGGCTTAAGGACACAAGCTCTTTAATTTTTAAAACGGCTGAAGGCCCGTGAGTCAAAACACAACTACAATAAATTTTCAAAAGGCAGAAAGCGCAAGGTTTTATCCTCAAACAATATTTCAAATGAGGCTGAAGGCCCAAACAATGCAAGACTTGACAACTAAGGAACTTTCAGTTTTTAAGCGGCTGAAGGCCCATTATTTGAAACCAACTAAAAGCGTCCAGATTCAAACCATCGGCTGTGAGCCATTAAAATACACAATCAAAAACCAATCAGAAAAGGCACTACAGCCAGCGTCGCTAGGAAGTTTCCGGGAGTCTGTATGCACTTGAAATATTAATGTTCGCTTAGGGGAGGCAGGTAGTTGGCCCAATTATATTCGATCCGTCGGCAACCCAACCAAGAGACAGTCAACGGACCCACCGACAAGACGACTTGCTTTCCACCCGACCAGTACACAAGGAAATCCAATGCCAAAACGTAAAAGGCTCAGCCGCCCACAATGAAGTATGCATAAGCTGTCAAAGCTACACACACGTGTTGGACAGGAAAAGACACTGCCTCAATTTTACGTCAGCGGCCAAGGCAGGTAACGAGAAACGCTAACGGCCACAAGGCAGAAAATTCCGCTGGAGCACTTGGACTTCAAATAACCAAAACACAGTCAAACTCTGCTTGATGGTGGCCAAACTTCCGCCAACTCGAACACTCGCTGTTGCTCACGGGAATACCCCCAAGAGCCAATCATGAAAACCAACGGGACAATGTTAACAGACTGGCTTCGGTAATTAAATCACCACTCACCTTTGATGTCCTGGGTCGGTGAGCCATGAACCTCGTAGCAGTCGGAACAGCTCCCACACACTCCGACACTGCGTAGAGACCGCCAGCGGGTCCGGCCCACTGCGCCACGCGGAGATTTTCCTCGCTGATCCAAACCCAGGGGGTATTCGCTATTACTAGCTGAAAGTTGTTACAGAACTCAATTAGTCTTTCTCCTCTTTCATTCCTTGTCCCAAGCCCATATTCTCCTGTAACCTTTTCTTCTACTCCTTCCCCTACAACTGCATTCCAGTCGCCCATGACTATTAGATTTTCGTCCCCCTTTGCACACTGCATTACCCTTTCAATATCCTCATACACTTTCTCTATCTGTTCATCTTCAGCTTGCGACGTCGGCATGTATACCTGAACTATCGTTGTCGATGTTGGGTCTGCTGTCGATTCTGATTAGAACAACCCGGTCACTGAACTGTTCACAGTAACACACCCTCTGCCCTACCTTCCTATTCATAAGGAATCCTACACCTGTTATACCATTTTCTGCTGCTGTTGATATTACCCGATACTCATCTCACCAGAAATCCTTGTCTTCCTTCCACTTCACTTCACTGACCCCTACTATATCTAGATTGAGCCTTTGCATTTCCCTTTTCAGCTTTTCTAGTTTCCCTACCACGTTCAAGCTTCTAACATTCCACGTCCCGACTCGTAGAACGTTATCCTTTCGTTGATTATTCAATCTTTTTCTCATGGTAACCTCCCCCTTGGCAGTCCCCTCCCGAAGATCCGAATGGGGGACTATTCCGGAATCTTTTGCCAATGGAGAGATCATCATGACACTTCTTCAATTACAGGCCACATGTCCTGTGGATACACGTTGCGTGTCTTTAATGCAGTGGTTTCCATTGCCTTCTGCATCCTCATGTCGTTGATCATTGCTGATTCTTCCGCCTTTAGGGGCAATTTCCCACCCCTAGGACAAGAGAGTGCCCTGAACCGACCGACTTGACACACCGGCTAGCCGGAAACTATAAGCACCAGGCGAAAGACAGCACAAGGTGCGAATATCGATATACACAGCTGCTGCCACACGTAGAGGGAGGAAGAACTACGGCATAATCGCAATAACCTCGGGAAACCAAACGCAGAGCAACAGTCAAGGTTTAAACCAACGCATAAGCCGGAGCCAGCACGGCTCACACTAGTGCTTCGTCTACACGTCGCTCATTACATATTCGTATCGAAGTCATGCTACATTGCATATACACTGCAGCAACGCCTTTAAAAGGAAACGGTTTTACCACGTCCAACATTAAACTCCAATTACAGAGCTGGTTGGAGGTGAATGTGCGAAAGGTGTACGAGGTCTGTTCGAAAAATTCCGGAAAATACAAGCCAATAGCTTGTTGGATCGAAATGCGGTTGACATCACTGCACACGCCTGTGTTAATATGTAGTGGCACAGTTAGAAGAGCAACGCGTCTGCATTGAATTTTTCGTGAAACTCAAGAAAATCTTTACATTACAGAGACACTCCAAGTGATGCAGGAAGCGTTCACTGACGACTGCTTCAATCGTACTATGCTTTGCGAATGGTTCACACGGTTTAAAAATGGACACTCGGAAGTCGAATATGACGCTCGTTCAGGACGCCTCTAGACCTTAACCGACGACGCTCATGTCAGGAACGTCAATGAAACTGTGCGTGTCAATCAAATACTGGCTGTCCGAGAGATTGCACAAGAATGTAACATTTCATTTGAATCAATTTATAAAATCCTGACACAGCATCTTCTAATGCATCGTGTTGCCGTCAATTTCGTTCAAAAAATGGCTCTGAGCACTATGGGAATTAACTTCTGAGGTCATCAGTCCCCTAGAACTTAGAACTACTTAAACCTATCTAACCTAAGGACATCACAAACATCCATGCCCAAGGCAGGATTCGAACCTGCGACCGTAGCGGTCACGCGGTTCCAGACTGTAGCGCCTAGAACCGCTCGGCCACTTCGGCTGGCGTCAATTTCGTCCCACGGTTCATGAGTCAAGACCAGAAAGACATTCGCCCCGTAGCTTGAAGAGCTTTTCGATCGCACAAATGTGATGTACCTTAACAGAATAGGCGCCTTGCCGCGGTTCGCACGGCTCCCGCCCCCCCCCCCCCCCTCCCCACCCCTCCCCCCGCCCGTCAGAGTTACGAGTCCTCCCTTGGGCATGGATGTGGGTGTGTGTTGTCCTTAGCGTATATTAGTTTAAGTTAAGTAGTGTGTAAGCCTAGGGACTGATGAAGTTTGGTCCCACAGAACTTACCACAAAATCTAACCCTTAAGAGAATCATAGCTGGTGATCAGACGTGGGTTTACGGTTATGATGTTGGGAACAAGGTTCAGACTTCACAGTGGGTCGGGAAAGGTTCTCCAAGACCAAAAAGAAGCTCGTCAGATCACGTCAAATGTCAAAGCTATTCTGACTGTTGTCTTTTTTTTATTTCTTCGAAGGATTAGTTCATCATGAATTCGTGCCACAGGGTCAAACTGTCAAACGATGGTACTTTAGGGACGTGTTGCGACGCCAGCGACAAAATGTGAGAAGGAAACGGCCTGAAATCTGGCGAGAAAATCGATGGCGTTCTTGCCTCACGATAACGCACCCTCGTATTCATCTCTGTTGGTGCATAACTATTGCACTATTGCTGCCTCATCCTCCGTACTCTCCAGACATGGCCACTGCAGACTTTTTTATTTCCAGAGTTGAAAACCCCGTCGAAGGAACGAAGACTTACAACGATAGAGGAGATAAAAGGCAATTCGTAGTAGGCGCTTCGCGCGATCCAACAAGAAGAGTACCGAAACTCCTTCCGGAAGTGGAGACAGCGTTGGGAGCGATGTTTCAGTTGTAGAGGAGAGTATTTCAGAGGATCCCATGCACAGTAAGTAAAAGGTAAGGGTATAAAAATTTTGTGGGCAAAGTTCCGGAGATTTTAATCAGACCTCGGATCAAGACACGAGCCTCTCCCTTCCAGTAAGCATGTAGTCAGGTAGATCGAAGAAGTGAGAGAGAGAGAGAAGAGGAGATGGTGGTGCCTAAAGTGCTGGGATGTGTAATGCTGAGCGTGTGAGTCGGGACGCAGATGCGGAAGCAGAAGCAGTGCGCCGGTGCCCTCTGCTACCGGAAGCCTTCACGGCTAGGTGGGTGCCAGTCCACACACATGCTTGCCAGCGCGCATACGAGGGCGCGACTGCAGCCATACGGGGCTGGGGGCCCGGCGGGAAGTGAAGCCCTCGGGTGAATCGACGGGAAGCGCGCTGGAGGCCGGCCACCTGTGGCTCCATGTGTCGCCCACGTGGCGACCGGAAGGCAGGTCAGCCGCGATGACCCGGCCTCGCAGCCAGCCGCCAGCTGCCGCCGCGCTGGACCGCCGGCTCCCTCCAGCCAGTCGGAAGCAGCTTTTTGCCCCGCCGCGGCCGCCTAAAAACACCGGAAGGAGCGCCCAGATAGGCTCCGGAACCGAGGTCGCGGGCCGTGTAATAAAACGTGGGCGAGAAAAAGCCGTCCCTCTTAGCCCGATCTATGGGGAAACCGAAACAGAAGAAAATCGAAACGTCCGAGATATGGGCCTACAGAACAGTGGTCGCTAAACTGCGGCCAACGCGCTGCATGCGACCCGAATCAAGTATTCGTGTGGCCCACGGTTCTCGGGCGTATTTTACAACACGACAGTCACTTGGAAAGCAAAGAACGTTTTGTTTTGACACATGACTGCGACCTCCACCACCACCACCGACCGACCACGGACCTTTCTACTCATCTGCCGCCAGCCGAAGTGGCCGTGCCGTTCTAGGCGCTGCAGTCTGGAACCGCGAGACCACTACGATCGCAGGTTCGAATCCTGCCTCGGGCATGGATGTGTGTGACGTCCTTAGATTAGTTAGGTTTAAGTAGTTCTACGTTCTAGGGGACTAAGTCCCATAGCGCTCAGAGCCATTTGAACCATTTGAAAAACGTTCACAGCGAAGATCGCTCGGGCCGGTCCTCAGCGGTGACATGGACTCAAGCAAGGATTGAAAAAAAAATCCAAGAAGACAGTTGTTTCACAATTTGTGCACTGCTCTCGTCTTCAGACATTTCAAGAACTGCGTTCTACGAGACTGTTAGCGCAGTCTGGGCTATAAAAAATGTGGCAGCTATATTGACAATGCCCAGTCACTACGAAAAGCTTGGGGATGGAACTGTCGGTTGGATAACACATTTCACACAACAAACAAATCGGCAGTCAATGGAATGTATCATTCGCGATCTCCAATGAAACCGAAAAAAGCAAAACAAATTTTGATCACCAGAAAGATTATGACTATAGTGTTTGCGGATCGTAAGGGTGTCCTGCACTTCGATTACATGCCTTGAGGTGAGACCATAAATGCAGACACTTCGCCTACTTGGTCCCACCATGAAAACCAAGCGCCGCAAAATGCTAACCAGTGGAGTTCTGCTCCTTCACGATAATGCACGTCCACATGCGGTGGGAGTGAAATAGGACTCGCTTCAGCTGTTTCAGTGGGAGATGTTTCAACAGCCACCAAACAGTTCGGACGTAGCCGCAAGTGATTTATAACTTGTTCCCCAAACTGACTTTTTTTTTTGAGGGGACAACGCTACGGAAGTGATGATGAACTTAAAGAAGTCGTTACTCAGTGGTTCGACAACTTCGCGGCAACTGAGCACGAAGAAAGCACAGATAAGCTGGTAAAACGGTAATGCAAGTGCTTAAATTTGAACAGTGACTACATAGCAAAATAGCTTGAGTATGGTGCCTATAATTTCGCACCTTACAAGCACTCATCTACATACTTTGCCGTGATCCACAACCACATTAGGTATTATTTGATAGGTAGTACATCACATATATGAATATTTAAAGGAGACGGACGTTGTCACATACTCCTTGTAAATAATTGTTAACGCTTATTGAATGAAAGGTGACGGAGTGTCTATATTGTAAAAACGGCGTAATGAATGATTGCCTGTACTAGTAGAGGTAGGAACGCCAGTGGAGATGAAATGGCAGGCAGAACTCAAGCTCTGGGTGGAAGGCCTGAACAGGTGTTTGTCTTGCTTAAAAACGGGAAGTAGCTTGACAGACGATGGGACACCTGAGCGCTGGGGCATAATAGAGTCGCGAACGGCCGATTTGTGTTGAGAGCGGCCTGAGCTAGCGAGGCGAGCGCATCGCTGCCGTTGCGCGCTTCGCTTACTCGGCCGTTGAGAGCTCGTGAAGAGGTTTCCTGTGCTGTGGGCGCCGCGGATAGCAAATTGTCGTGCGTTGTTTTGACAACGCGTGCAAATTGTCGTGTTCCGCGCCTCGCAGCATGGGGAAGAAGGGTGCGCAGAGGAAACCTGCCGCTACGAAGGGTCCTTCGGTTGTGCAACTCACCGAGTCTGCCGACCGTGCAAGGAACTCCAGAGAAGACGAGTCGCGGCCTGTCCCCCCTTTGTACGTCAAGTGCAAAGGCGGGTGGACAGCGCTGTTCGACACCATCACGAACTGCGCTCGGAACGAGCTGGTCTACGAGTCTGTCGATACAGACTCGCTGATCTTCGTTCGAGCCGCAAACGTGGCCGACCACAGGGCGATCAAGGTCGCAGTGGCCGACCACATCGTCGACGCGCCGCCGGCGCGAGAGAAGGCACCTTCCGTAGGAAGGATGAAGACGACTAAGGCACTCCTCAGGGGGTTGCCTTGGTGCTGTGATGAGGCAGCGGTCCGGGAAGGGCTGCTGCGAGCCGGGTTTGGTAATGCAGCCGCAAGGTTGCACAACCGGACCAACAGGAAGAGGGCGCCGCTCTATGCCGTGACCGTGCAAACGGTCGACGGCGGGAGCGACATCCTCGACTTGCGGAAGTTGCTGGGCTTCCCGGTTACGACGGAGGCTCTCCCGACCGGCATGGACCCCCAGCCCCAGTGCTTCAGGTGCCAGGGCGAGGGCCATGTTGCGAAGTATTGCCGCAACGCGGCGCGGTGCGTCAAGTGCTCAGGTGAGCACGACAGCCGCGCCTGCGACCGCGGCAGCAACGCTCTGCCGACTTGTGTCCGGTGTGGCGGCCCGCACGTCGCCAGTTGGCGCGGTTGTGTGGCTTTCTCTAGCCGCAACCGTGCCGGGGGCGGCGAAGCGGCCGCGGCCGCACCGACGCAGCAGCAGAAGAGAAGACGACGTCGGAAACGGCGTAGGGCGGAGAACAGCCCGGTGCAGCTGAGGGACGGCGCAGCAGCAGACCCACCTGCCAGGGGCGGGGACGGCCGCTCGGAAACGGGCAGCCAGGACGCAGCTCGCCCTCCCGCGAAGAGATGTGACCTCGAGCTCGGCATCGCCGTGAAGGAGGCCACAGCAGCCCTCAAAGCCGTCATGGCGGCGGAGAGGGCTGCCTTCGCAGCCGCCGTGGCTGCAGAGAAGGAAGAGGCCTTGAGGCAACTGCGAGCGGTCTTCGCCCAAGGCCTCAGTGGAGTCGTACCTGCGAACACTCCTGCGACCTCGCAGAAGGACGTTCGCGCGCCTGTCTCAGCGGTTGCCCCAGCAGCACCGCAGGTGAAAGGTGCAAAGAAGAAAACCGCCAGGGCAGTCTTCATCGCGCAAGCGTCGCCGCGCTGCCGCGCCGAACTTTTATGTTACAGGAAGTAAGCCACTGCGGCCGGCCCAGGAGACAACGAGGGAGCCCAGCCGCGGCACCGGACTGACCCAGCGAACGACCACGCAGTACATAGGTAATGTTGCACGATACCTCACGCTAACCCCCCTCACCTTGCATGCTCTGTCGCAGCTAGCAAACCGCTACTGCTCTTACTACCCGTCCTACTGTCGCAGAGGTTTTTTTTCCCTTGGCGCTGGCCTTGGCACTTTTTTTCCTCTGCTCTTACAACCGCTAACCTTCGATCGTTTTCGACCACTTCTATCTCCTGATGGACCATGTTAATGAGTAGTCTTACCCAGACGCATGGATAACATCACAGCCTGCATCCTGTGACGCCTGATCCAAAACTAACATGCATACGGAGGTGACAGTAGAACTTTTGTGTTGGTCACCACGTTGGTGCGGGCGTGGAGGGGCCCCATCCTTTGCGCGGGGCCGATTTGTAGGCGGACGGGGAGGATTATACTTCGGAAACTACGAAATTCTTGAACGCAGCTGAGAGGAACGAGGAAGCGTCACCTCGGAAACCGCGCAGGCTCTGTTATTTCCAAGGATTTTTACTCAGAAGAGTACCATTGTACGAGTATAGGTTTTTCCTCGCAAACTTTCCGCGCTGGACGACAAAAGACTAAAATATGGTAGGTTGGCGTTTGGAAGAATCTGTGGAGAGGGAGAATATACTGTGGTTTCAGGAATATGATTCGTTTTCGGAATTACGATGGTGGTGAGCCAAGCCTTATTGGAAAGCCAGCAGTGGAGAGGAGAGGTGTTCCGTTGTCAGCGCCCGTATGTGACGGTCGCTCGAAATCAGATTTGTTGGTACAGACGGACTTGCTGCCTTTGCTCTCAGGAGAGTTTATAGTTAGAACAGTTAGGTACTGCACTGTTGCGAACCTATACAATTCTGGACTTCACCTGCTGGTTGGAAGTGGTCGTTGAGTACGCTGCGTTCAGTAATTCAGAGCATTTCCTCTGCTTATCCTTACGTTGAAACGTTATCTGAACTCCGTCCTTGTGGTTCGGAGTTAGCGTTTCTCGTCTGTACAACACAGACAGGAGAAGACAGTATTAGAGTGTATTAGTCAGAGGACCGCCTTCTGCCGTCCTAGTGTTTGAAAGTTTATTTGTGGCTGGAGTTCTTCCATCATCGCAGACGAGTACGAGAACCATCACTTCGATTCACCGGGCGCAGTACATACGGTGATATCGCAAATTGCTTCAGCTTATTAAGGCTATAAAAGTTAAACAGCTGTGATCACATTAGTTTATTTCCACTGAGGTTCTACGCCACTGTAGATCTTTGAAAGTCGTGTTTTCTAGTGTTTGGTACCTAGATGATGTCAGTCGTTTCGCGTTATCGATATTAGACCGCGCAGTCGTAATAAGGGGCATAGTTGAGCAATTTATTAGTAATTTTACTGAGTAAATGTGAACTTTCTAATATAAAAGCAGGAACAATATTTATCATTTAGCAGAATTAGTTGCCTTCATCATTCATTTATGTTTAGATTGTAATTTATACTACAGAAAATTGTTCCAAATTATGCTAAGAATATCATCAATAAGAAATGTGATGTAACAGATTTTATACAAAGGAAAAGTAGTATCCTTTTTATGAAAAACGAAATTAGGATGGCGTTTAAACAGAAAGATGAATTGAATAGTAGGATGTATAAATTAGACCTAGAGATAAGTAACTCTCTGTCACCATTGATATTTTCGCTTATCATGAACGCGTTTGATAAAAAATAGATCAGTCTAGGAAAGACATTTTAGAGAGGCAGGAAAAGAAAATACAGGCACTGATAAAAGATCAGGTCCTTCCTAAATTGGAACCATTTGAACATCATTATAAATTTTACCCAAGGTTCGCTAATCCAACTAATATTAATTTCTCTCCAACTGAATTAACCCTTCTTAATAAAGGTCTAAAATATAACATCCCTTCAGCTATCAACGATAATAGTAGAAAGCGAATTATTGCCGAGGTACAAATGGCAAATAAAAAAGCAAAACTAAATAGGCATGATATATATAAAATAGCGCTAGAAACTGAAGAAATGCTTCAAAAAGAGAAAGACAGAGGTTCAAAAAGAAGTAGACACGAAATAGGAATTCTTAAGTCCATTAATAGTAAACTAGCTACTACTAAATAGACCATTACAGAAGCAGATAAAGGTAATACTCCAGTTGTTATTACTGAAGATAATTATACATCAAAAATTGAAGAATTTTGTCAAGAAAATGACGTTAGTGCAACCAATAAAGACCATTTATTGAAATTTCAAGCCAGATTTCGTAAAATGGTGGACGAAAATAAAAATTTTTTCACCCCGAAGGAGAAATTATTTCTCAAAGTGATGAACCCACAAATGCCTAGGCTCAGGACCCAAATAAAATTACATAAGGAAGGTTGGCCTATACGACCAATAGTTAATAACATAGGATGCCCTTCTTACAGGCGTAATAAGAAACTGAATATGCTGTTAACACAGTTCTATACATATGACGAGCATTTTTCAGTGAAAAATACCTATGAGTTAGTAACAGGAATACATAATATTACCATATCGTTAACAGCAAGATTTGCCACATTAGACATTAAAAACTTATATACCAATATTCCGGTGGCAGAAACAATCGAAATTATTGAAGAAAACCATATACGCCATAATATCATTAATTACGATGAAACAACTAAATTGATGAATCTTCTTGAGACAACCTTAAGTTTTAACTATTTTTCGTTTAATGATCAGATATATCAGTAGAAAGACGGCCTAGCTATGGGCAATTCACTGGCAGGAACGATAGCCGACATTTTCGTCAATAATAAAGAAGTTATGTTTTTGAAAGACCATCCGTGCGTACGCCAGAAAATTATATACTATAAGCGATATGTTGATGATATTCTAATATTATTCGACGGTACAATAGAGGAGATAAATAATTTGACGGAAATGTTGAACAACATACACCGAAAACTTACCTTCACGGTTGAACATGAACAACATAAATCTATAAATTATTTAGACCTAATTATTTTTAATGATAATGGACATCAACTTTGGCATCTATCGGAAACCTACCACTACAAATACCATTATATCTGCAAAGTCATGCCACCCAAGTAGATATAAAAAAGCTTTCTTCTTCACAATGATACATAGCTTGAATAGAATACCACTAATACCGGAACAGAGACAGAAGGAGAATAACATATTAAAGCAAATTGCTATATCTAATTGATATAACGCAACTATAGTAGAGACGATACAACATAAAATACACGCCAGGCAGGCGAAAATACCCGAAAAGAGAACTTTTGCGAAGATGCTGTATCTGGGGACTATATCAGATAAGATACACAAACTGTTCAAGAATTCGGATGTTACGATTGCTTTCTTTACAAATACCATAGCTAATAGTCTTAGGCATAGTAGGGTGATGTTAAAAACAAGATGCTTGCTAAATCAGGAATTTATAAATTGACTTGTAAAGATTGTAGCAAAATTTACATCGGGCAAACAGGGACAAGTTTTAATACCAGATTTAAAGAACATACTACTGGAAAAGCACGTAATAACTCACTCTTCGGACAGCATTTACGTATGGAAAAACATGGAGAAATCAAGAGAGTCACGATAAAAAAAATTTCGAGCTATTCGAAAATATTATTTGTACAGAATGATGCTACTTTTCCTTTTATTATTTTAATACTTTAATTCCTTTAATGGGCACTACAAACGTGTCGTGAACTTTTATCCTGTCATTAGATTTTTTAGGTTATCCGTGATTGTCGATATTTCCATAACATCAAATAAGTGACAACGTCTCTGTGGATGAAGAGCCATGACATACCGCTACCACGGCAACGGACGCCGTGGCCAGGACAAAGATAACACCATACGAACACACCAGCTGCTACCATGACGACGGCGTCCTCGCTACACAGACTAGAGGGTGCCTGATATACGCTTTGTAATCTATGGCAACGGCGTCCTCACCTCAAGGAATAGAGGGCTTTGTAGTCCTTCCATATTAGCCGTTTTAGTAAATTGACTCAAATGTTTTCTACGTAAATGTACCAATAGATATATTATAATACAAGACGACACCAGTTTTTGTGTGTCACAAATTGCTTTGCTTAATATTATGGCACATAATGTAATATACTTTTACGAATTTTACGAGTTGACTACGGAACATTTGTTATTAATTTATAATTAACACTATAATTGTAACTCTTTTTAGATGGAATGGTTCCGTTTTCAGTTATTTACTGTCACTTAAATTAATGTTAAACTAAGGTGACAAGTAATTACATACACTCCTGGAAATTGAAATAAGAACACCGTGAATTCATTGTCCCAGGAAGGGGAAACTTTATTGGCACATTCCTGGGGTCAGATACATCACATGATCACACTGACAGAACCACAGGCACATAGACACAGGCAACAGAGCATGCACAATATCGGCACTAGTACAGTGTATATCCACCTTTCGCAGCAATGCAGGCTGCTATTCTCCCATGGAGACGATCGTAGAGATGCTGGATGTAGTCCTGTGGAACGGCTTGCCATGCCATTTCCACCTGGCGCCTCAGTTGGACCAGCGTTCGTGCTGGACGTGCAGACCGCGTGAGACGACGCTTCATCCAGTCCCAAACATGCTCAATGGGGGACAGATCCGGAGATCTTGCTGGCCAGGGTAGTTGACTTACACCTTCTAGAGCACATTGGGTGGCACGGGATACATGCGGACGTGCATTGTCCTGTTGGAACAGCAAGTTCCCTTGCCGGTCTAGGAATGGTAGAACGATGGGTTCGATGACGGTTTGGATGTACCGTGCACTATTCAGTGTCCCCTCGACGATCACCAGTGGTGTACGGCCAGTGTAGGAGATCGCTCCCCACACCATGATGCCGGGTGTTGGCCCTGTGTGCCTCGGTCGTATGCAGTCCTGATTGTGGCGCTCACATGCACGCCGCCAAACACGCATACGACCATCATTGGCACCAAGGCAGAAGCGACTCTCATCGCTGAAGACGACACGTCTCCATTCGTCCCTCCATTCACGCCTGTCGCGACACCACTGGAGGCGGGCTGCACGATGTTGGGGCGTGAGCGGAAGACGGCCTAACGGTGTGCGGGACCGTAGCCCAGCTTCATGGAGACGGTTGCGAATGGTCCTCGCCGATACCCCAGGAGCAACAGTGTCCCTAATTTGCTGGGAAGTGGCGGTGCGGTCCCCTACGGCACTGCGTAGGATCCTACGGTCTTGGCGTGCATCCGTGCGTCGCTGCGGTCCGGTCCCAGGTCGACGAGCACGTGCACCTTCCGCCGACCACTGGTGACAACATCGATGTACTGTGGAGACCTCACGCCCCACGTGTTGAGCAATTCGGCGGTACGTCCACCCGGCCTCCCGCATGCCCACTATACGCCCTCGCTCAAAGTCCGTCAACTGCACATACGGTTCACGTCCACGCTGTCGCGGCATGCTACCAGTGTTAAAGACTGCGATGGAGCTCCGTATGACACGGCAAACTGGCTGACACTGATGGCGGCGGTGCACAAATGCTGCGCAGCTAGCGCCATTCGACGGCCAACACCGCGGTCCCTGGTGTGTCCGCTGTGCCGTGCGTGTGATCATTGCTTGTACAGCCCTCTCGCAGTGTCCGGAGCAAGTATGGTGGGTCTGACACACCGGTGTCAATGTGTTCTGTTTTCCATTTCCAGGAGTGTATAATAAACTGTATTAAATGTCGTTGATCGCCGCTGGGGGTGTTGCCGTCTATTCATGTGATCTCAGCACGCTATTTAAACCCATGCGAAGGGTTAGTCTCGCATAGTTTCCTGCCGTTATGTAGACAGGAGTGGCACCACGAGCAGTCGACCAATGGGTAACATATTTTAAATTTACGTAATTTTAGCTGTCGAATAATGGAGTCTTTCTGACAAATATCTGTAATTTCACAGTGTAAACGCCCAGTAGATGACCCCTATGTCGGGTTGAAACCGGCTGGCGGCATAATAATTATAAATGCAATTAAGACTGCTTTTTTGATAATTGATTAATCATACTAATCGCTGCTTCATCTCCACAACCATGTTGTCCAATCTGATGATACCCCAAAAGGATGAAACGCGCCATTGACATTAAATAATTTCGCAACCGAGATTGTTTTTGTTCTGAAACAGTTTATTTTTAAGAAATTTTTTAGTGATATGACTATTTCGTAGTGCTGTAATACTGATTATATAAGTAACAATTAATCACCTTGTTTTTCAAATGAGCATGAACCAGTGACAGAATGTAGTGTAGGTTACAACTTGTGACATGAGTGAATGAACAACATCTGCCTCGAACAGTCCGCCAAGTACACACACACTTTGTACTTAATAGTATGCAACTACGAATAGTAAAATTGAAATAAGAATATATATGTCACATATGCTTAAATATCGCACGAAAATGCCTTCTCCGACTTTTTGGAATTTCCTGGAATGTACCAGAGAGTGTTTCATGATTCACTTCGCAACAGATAAATGAAGTAATTGACAGAACAATACAACATTAACTGTAGGACCTTCACAGTACCACCTACAAACAACTCTTACAGAAAAGAAAGCTAACTATCCACACTGAGGGTGGACGCATGTCAGGGAACATTCTTTCGCTTCACCGGTCCTCTCCCTAGGCACTTACTTCAAGCATATCCTGCACCTCAACTTAAAATCAACCAAGTTTAAAAGTGTGCATTATACTTATTGTTTGTAAATGACTTTATTGCTTCAATCCTCACCTCTAAGCCCTATAGTGTTGTTGTTGTGTTGTTGTTGTTGTCTTCAGTCTTGAGACTGGTTTGATGCAGCTCTCCATGCTACTCTATCCTGTGTAAGCTTCTTCTCCCAGTACTTACAGCAACCCACATAATTCTGAATCTGCTTAGTGTATTCATCTCTTGGTCTCCTTCTACGATTTTTACCCTCCACGCTGCCCTCCAAATCTAAATTTGTGATCCCTTGATGGCTCAGAACATGTCCTACCAACCGATCCCTTCTTCTAGTCAAGTTGTGCCACGAACTCCTCTTCTCCCCAATCCTATTCAATACTTCCTCATTGGTTATGTGATCTACCCATCTAATCTTCAGCATTCTTCTGTAGCACCACATTTCGAAAGCTTTTATCCTCTTCTTGTCCAAACTATTTATCGTCCATGTTTCACTTCCATACATGGCTACACTCCATACAAATACTTTCAGAAACGACTTCTTGACACTTAAATCTACACTCGATGTTAACAAATTTCTCTTCTTCAGAAACGCTTTCCTTGCCATTGCCAGTCTACATTATATATCCTCTCTACTTCGACCATCATCCGTTATTTTGCTCCCCAAATAGCAAAACTCCTTTACTACTTTAAGTGTCTTATTTCCTAATCAAATTCCCTAAGCATCACCCGACTTAATTCGACTACATTCCATTATCTTCGTTTTTCTTTTGTTGATGTTCATTTTATATCCTCCTTTCAAGACACTGTCCATTCCGTTCAACTGCACTTCCAAGTCCTTTTCTGTCTCTGACAGAATTACAATGTCATCGGCGAACCTCAACGTTTTTATTTCTTCTCCATTGACTTCAATACCTACTCTGAATTTTTCTTTTGTTTCCTTTACCGCGTGCTCAATATACAGATTGAATAACATCGGGGACAGGCTAAAACCCTGTCTCACACCCTTCCCAACCGCTGCTTCCCTTTCATGCCCCTCGACTCTTATAACTGCCATCTGTTTCTGTACAAATTGTAAATAGCCTTTCGCTCCCTGTATTTTACCCCTGCCACCTTTAGAATTTGAGAGTATTCCAGTCAACATTGTCAAAAGCTTTCTCTAAGTCTACAAAGGTTTGCCTTTCCTTAATCTATTTTCTAAGATACGTCTTAGGGTCAGTATTGCCTCACGTGTTCCAACATTTCTGCGGAATCCAAACTGATCTTCCCCGAGGTCGGCTTCTACCAGTTTTTCCATTCGTCCGCAAAGAATTCACGTTAGTATTTTGCAGCTGTGACTTATTAAACTGATAGTTCGGTGATTTTCACATCTGTCAACACCTACTTTCTTTGGGATTGGAATTATCATATTCTTTTTGAAGTCTGAGGGTATTTCACCTCTCTCATACATATTGCTCACCAGATGGTAGAGTTTTGTCAGGACTGGCTCTCCCAGGGCCGTCAGTAGTTCCAATGGAATGTTGTCTGCTCCCGGGGCCTTGTTTCGACTCAGGTCTTTCAGTGCTCTGTCAAACTCTACACGCAGTATCGTGACTCCCATTACATCTTTATCTACATCCTCTTCCATTTCCATAATATTGTCCTCAAGTACATCAGCCTTGTATAGACCCTCTATATACTCCTTCCACCTTTCTGCTTTCCCTTCTTTGCTTAGAACTGGGTTTCCATCTGAGCTCTTGATATTTATACAAGTGGCTCTCTTTTCTCCAAAGGTCTCTTTAATTTTCCTGTAGGCAGTATCTATCTTACCCCCTAGTGAGATAAGCCTCTACATCCTTACATTTGTCCTCTAGCCGTCCCTCCTTAGCCACTTTGCACTTCCTGTCGATATCATTTTTGAGACGTTTGTATTCCTTTTTGCCTGCTTCATTTACTGCATTTTTATATTTTCTCCTTTCATCAATTAAATTCAATGTTTCTTCTGTTACCCAAGGATTTCTACTAGCCCTCGTCTTTTTACCTACTTGATCCTCTGCTGCCTTCACTACTTCATCCCTCAAAGCTACCCATTCTTCTTCTACTGTATTTATTTGCCCCATTCCTGCCAATTGCTCCCTTATGCTCTCCCTGAATCTCTGTACAACCTCTGGGTCTTTTATTTTATCCAGGTCCCATCTCCTTAAATTCCCACCTTTTTGCAGTTTCTTCAGTTTTAATCTACAGGTCTTAACCAATAGATTGTGGTCAGAGTCCACATCTGCCCCTGGATATGCCTTACAATTTAAAACCTGGTTCCTAAATCTCTGTCTTACCATTATATAATCTATCTGAGACCTTCCAATATCTCCAGGCTTCCTCCATGTATACAACCTTCTTTTATGGTTCTTGAACCAAGTGTTAGCTATGATTAAGTTATGCTCTGTGCAAAACTCTATCATACGACTTCCTCTTTCACTTCTCTCCTCCAATCCATATTCACCTACTATGTTTCCTTCTCTCCCTTTTCCTGCTCTCGAATTCCAGTCACCCATGATAATTAAATTTTCGTCTCCCTTCACTACCTGAATAATTTCTTTTATCTCGTCATACATTTCATCAATTTCTTCATCATCTGCAGAGCTAGTTGGCATATAAACTTGTACTACTGTAGTAGGCATGGGCTTCGTGCCTGTCTTGGCTACAATAATGCGTTCGCTATGCTGTTTGTAGTAGCTTACCCGCACTCCTATTTTTTTATTCATTATTAAACCTACACCTGCATTACCCCTATTTGATTTTGTATTTATAACCCTGTATTCACCTGATCAAAAGTCTTGTTCCTCCTGCCACCGAACTTCACTAATTCCCGCTATATCTAACTTTAACCTATCCATTTCCCTTTTTAAATTTTCTAACCTACCTGCCCGATTAAGGGATCTGACATTCCACGCTCCGATCCGTAGAACTCCGGTTTTCTTTCTCCTGATAACGACGTCCTCCTGAGTAGTCCCCGCCCGGAGATCAGAATGGGGGACTATTTTACCTCCAGAATATTTTACCCAAGAGGACGCCATCATCATTTAACCATACAGTAATGCTCCATGCCCTCGGGAAAAATCACGGCTGTAGTTTCCCCTTGCTTTCAGCCGTTCGCAGTACCAGCACAGCAAAGCCGTTTTGGTTAGTGTTGCAAGGCCAGATCAGTCAATCATCCAGACCGTTGCCCCTGCAACTACTGAAAAGGCTGCTGCCCCTCTTCAGGAACCACACGTTTGTCTGGCCTCTCAACAGCTACCCCTCCGTTGTGGTTGCACATAATGCACACGTTTAAACTTGGTTGATTTTTAAGTGAGGGTGCAGGGTGTGGTTGAAGTAAGTGCCTAGGGAGAGAGTTGGTGCAGAGGAAGAATGCTTCGTGACACGTGTCCACTCTCAGTGTGGACTGTTAGCTTTCCTTTCTGGTAAAAGAGTCATTTGTAGGTAGCACTCATGATACACCGAAAACTCCTTCGTCACTGAGTAAAAAAGGGTTGTTAGGAACAAGCAGTACTAATCAGTTGCCTAGAGACTTATTAGTTCGTGGTTGAATAAAACACTAAAACTAAATAAAGTTTACCTTTCGTTGGTTTAAAAATATGTGGAGGAGGGGGGGGGGGGGGGCGAGGGATAGTAGCTACCATCTGATTGCACTCAGGGGTAACGAGATTCTGTCCATTATGGCTCTTTAGGTCCTTAAAATCCCGAGATGGTTGTGGTGGGCTCTATCCATAATGCACCAACGTTCTCAGTTTCGGAGAGATCCGGCCAACTTGTTGGTCATGGCAGGATTTGGTGAGCCCGAAGGTAAGCAGTAGAACTCAGAAGACTTAATATGTTCCTTTACTTATTACGTAGTTTCGTTTACAGCCATCATCAGATCCGTAACTAAGGTTAAAGAAGCATAAGGCTCAGTGGTTACGAAATATGAAACAGCAATACATTTTTTAAAATATCTAAAAGTTTACTCGCCAAAATTTAGAACTTGTGAAACAACGTTCAGTGCCAGTCTCAATAAATGTTATAGCTGCCAGCTCTGCTCAAAAAACGTACGTAGATACATGTGTGGGGCTAGTGTGGGGGATGTTGCTTTCATTTTCTTCCCTTTTTCTCTCAGGGTATATTAACAAAATGGCAGACCTTTAAAGTTGCAAACAACCAATAAAAGGAGTGTGTGTGTGTGTGTGTTTGTGTGTGTGTGTGTCTGCTCTATAGACAGTAACAAATACGCAGTGTGTATCTGCTCTATAGACAGTAACAAATAAGCACTGATAATTTAAAGATATGCAGAATGTAAGCTTCTAAATACCAAAAGAACAAACTTTGTAACGCCATTTGATTCGAAAGTTCCAAGATGCTACCCCAGGCGGACGTAAAACGAAAGTGTGCACGGAAAATACTGAACGCAAAAATCAAGATTTGGCCCTGTGTAACGACCCCCTGAAGCAGATCTTAGCATCTCTTATTGGTGATATCTCCTCCTTATTGTTCTTTAACATATAAATTACAACATAAACGTAAATGAATTATTAAGGGAACTAGTAACTAAAAAATAAGTGCTGCTTCTGCTTATACATTTATTGTAGATTAAAACCCCTTTATATATTACAAATGTTTATATATCAATGTTCAATAGACATAAAGAGACACAAATGAATTTCCTGACTAACATTACTTATCAATTGCCCAAGTCTGTCCCTTTTTATGGCTTCGCGATCTAATATAAATAACGCGAGATGACTGACATGATCTACGTACCAAACACTAG
The DNA here is from genome assembly GCF_021461385.2 of Schistocerca piceifrons. Taxonomy (NCBI): domain Eukaryota; kingdom Metazoa; phylum Arthropoda; class Insecta; order Orthoptera; family Acrididae; genus Schistocerca; species Schistocerca piceifrons. The sequence continues at coordinate 83,578,362 of NC_060138.1, forward strand.
AAGACACTATTTTTCGGAGATGGTCTACAGTGGTGTGCAACCTCAGTGGAAATAAAAGTTACGTGATCACAGCTGTTTAGTTTTATACCCTAATAAGCCAAACCAATTAGCAATATCATCGTATGTACTGCGTCCGGTGCGTCGGAGTGATGGTTCTCGTATACGTCTGCGACGGCGGAAGAACTCCAGCCACAAAATAGAGAAAACAACTCATTCAAACACTAGGACGGTAAAACACCGTCCTCTGACTAGTATAATCTAATACTGTCTTCTCTTCTCTATGTTCTACAGACAAGAAACCAGAACTCCCAGTCACAAGGACGGAGTTGAGATAACGTCTCAATGTGAGTTAGGCAGCAGAAGTGCTCTCAGTCACTGAACGCTGTGTACTCAACGACAACTCCCTACTCGGAGGCGAAGTCCAGAATCGTATAAGTTCGCAACAGTACACTGCCTACCTGTCCGAATTATAAAATCTGCGAGCAAAGACAGCAAGTCCATTTGTAGCAACGAGGCTGACACTGAGCGACCGGCAGACGCGGCCGCTCAAAACGGAAGGCCTCCATCACTCCACTTCCGGCTTCCCAGCAAAGCTCGGCTCCCCTCCTCATAACTGCAGAAGGCGAATCATATTCTCGAAACCACGGAATATTCTCCCTCTCTACAGATTCTTCCGAACGCCGACCAACCATATCTTAGTCTTTTGTCGTCCAGTGCGGAACGTTTGCGGGGAAATACCTATCCCCGTGAATTAGGAATTCATATAATGGCGCTCTTTTCAGAGTAGAAATCCTCGGAAGTAACCCAGCCTGCGTGATTTCCGAGGTAACGCTTCTTCGTTCCTCTCTGCTGCGTCCAAGATTTTCAGAGTTTCCAAAGTATTATCCGGTTATCCTTCGCACCCCGCTACAATTCCGGCTGGCCGCCGCTGTATTGTGCTTCAGCGCTCAGGTGCCCCGACCGTCCGTCTTGACTACTTCCTGTGTCAAGCAGGACCAACACACCTGTGCGGGCTTTTCCACTGAGGTCTTGAGTTACACCTGCCGTTTCATTTCCTCTGGCGTTCCAACCTCTACTAGCATAGGAAATCATTCATTACATCGTTTCGATAGTAAAGACACTCCGTCACCTTTCATGCAATAAGCGTTAACAACTATTTAGAAGGTGTACATGACAATTTCAGTCTTCATTAAATATTCATATATACGATGTACAACCTGTCAAATGTGTGTGAAATCTTATGCGACGTAACTGCTAAGGTCATCAGTCCCTAAGGTTACACACTACTTAACCTAAATTATCCTAAGGACAAACACACACACACCCATGCCCGAGGGAGGACTCGAACCTCCGCCGGGACCAGCCACATAGTCCATGTCTGCAGCGCCCAAGACCGCTCGGCTAATCCCGCGAGGCTACACCCTATCAAATGATACCTAATTCCGGTTCTAAATCATGGCAAAGTATGTAGATGTGTGCTTGTAAGGTGCGAAATAATAGCTACCTTACAAAGTAAATAGCAGAACACAGCACACAATCTCATAAATTCAGCGGAACGTAAGGAAATGGGGGCCTGAATATCTTTTACGTGTAAATAACACATAAGTGAAGAGATTTTTGAATGCAACAGATAACTTGTAACGTGTGTTAACTTTCCACTTACAGTGTCCAGCTGTGCTATGGGGTTGATTGGACGTTTATGTACACATACATTCAGAATGCAGAAAATACTGAGGGGTTCCGAAAAGAAGTGCCTCTGAATTTTTGTGTGAAAATTCTTAATGCTTTTTAAACGAAACAGACATTTTTTAACATTCTACATCGTTATTCTTCGTGTCTACTTATTTATTTCTCAACATAGTCACCCTAGCGAAGAACACATTTTTCCCACGAGAGATCAATTTCTTTGATACTGTCGTGGCAGGATGATTGACTTTCTTGATGGGGCCACAGTCTCACCTCTACTGGCACTGCATCATCACTACAAAAGTGAAGTCATCAAAAGTGGTTTGTGAGTTTTGGAAATAGAGAAAAATCGAGTGGGACGAAGTCGGGACTGTGTGGAGGATGATAGGTGACACTGAAGTGTTGGATTGTTTCAGATGTCGCAGAGCTCACGTGTGGTCTGGCATCGTCATACTAAAGGAGAGGGTGCTTCACGTGTCGACGAATTCGAAGCTCGATTACAGCGCGCTGTTTCTTACGCACCGACATAGTTACGTCAACACCTCCATGTTACATGCTACAGGTCCGAGCCCTCTAGCGGCAGAGGACTGCAACTATACAGACAAGAAGAATAATGATTTAGAATGTTAATGACGTTTGTTTTATTTTAAAAGCTTTACAGGTTTCCGCATAGAAAATTCTGATGCATTTACGCTTCAGCACGATCATCAGCGTAACCATTTGCAACCCTATTTCGTTTCGTACGTAACATAGCCCTGGATGAGTGAAGCGACGCAGCAATGTCTCAGCATAGCAGCCAGCAGACCAGCGTACGACGGCCTGCCTTTTCTGTCAGCATCTGAAGCCTAATAATCATACAGGGAGATTCTGTTTATTATTGTTTATACTCGTACGCGTAATTCTCAGTGGTCATGGCGTAGCTCAGAAGCTGTTTATAACTGTGACTGCGACCACTCTTGTTGCACAACACCCAGCGTAACACATGAAAATGGATCAAGTACAAAGAATAATACGATTCTCGTAAATGAGTTCATAAGAATGTACCAAAAATAGGTTACTGTAAAAGCAGCGGAGAAATTTTACTACCCCGTACGGATATTACAACCTCGAAGGATAAGTCAAATGAAAACGAGATAAACGGAAAAAAGTAAGTAAACTGTTCATCATTTCAAATTTAATCGCCATAATAAATGGTTTCATGGAAAAGTGTCTGCAGTTGCCTACGGAACCACGACTGTAAACAGGCGTGCACCTGTTCGTCCGAAACAAATCGTCGGCCACGAATGTCTTTCTTCAGGGCTCCAAAAATTGGGAATCCCATAGGGAGATATCAGGAATGTGTGGAGGATGTGTAACGGCTTCCCAGCGAAACTTGCGCATCGCAATCGAAACTACCTAGGCAACACGTGGGTGGACGTGGGGAGCGCGTACACACTGTAATATTAGTAATTTTCGCCTCACAAACATTAATATACGCTCAATAGTAAATGCCTGATGGCCTAAAGTTATCGGACAATTGTAAAGTAAAAGAAATGAACCATCGTATAGCAGCGATAGAGTCTATTATTCTTTATCTTTGACGTTCTTGCGCGGTGCCTGTAAATCTCTATGTACATGTATCGATTAATGGTATAAAAAAGAATTCTGTTGTTTCAAGACAAATGAGGCTTTTGGCGCCTCACTTTTTAGTGTTTGTATTCTACGAAAGGCGGACGCGGACTCGCTGCGTTCCGCAACTGTATTTTATATTGTATGTGAAAATATTGAGTGAATATGCTAATTGCTATTTTTTCCAATCAGAAAACATGTAGTTTCTTGTAACTGATTACGAACAGACAGCATCAAGAGGACATTTTGACTGTTATGTATCAAGTATTTAACCACAATGGTCATCTATTGTAATTTAATATGAAAAGGTACGTAGCATTAAAAAACGCGTGTTAAAGATAAGTGTGCTTATTTTAGTAAATTAACCTTGATAATTTCCATCTCCTTATTTACCTGAAGGATAATTATTTTCTGTTACTTCATCACCAGAAATTACGATCACGCTGATGGGCCGAACGCAGCATGAGGCAGAAGGAACATTATCGTTTTCCTGTTATTTCTGAACCTACTTGTTTTGTGTAGTGTTGCATTTCTTTTAAAGTCTATAAATCTTCTAGTCCCTTGTGTAATCAATCCCTGTTCCCAAGTGGCCCACCAAAATATTCACTTTTTCCACATTTTTCAAAAAAATAAAAAATAAAATAATAATTCTTTTTCTTTTCGTCTTCCAAGAGCAACGCTACAACACCCTTCATATAATCCCTGCCTCTCCCTACGCGATTTACGTATTTTAGGAGCTCCGAAGAAAGACATTTCGACCGTCGAATTACTTCAGGTGAAGAGGTGCACCCCTGCCTGCAATCATGGCTCTGTAGGCAACCGCGAACGATTGCCCAGGAAGGCGTTGCCCGTCTTGTCTCACAGTGGGATAAGCGTATTAACAGTTATGGCGATTACTTTTGAAATAATAAACATTTTATTTACTTTTTTCCATCTGTCTCATTTTCATTTGACTGTTCCTTATACATTCAGTTTTATAATTCAAGGCAGAAGCATTCGATACGTAAAACTTGTACTATTTTTAAGATTACCGCATAAGAAACCTCCCAAGATTTATTCCGGTTAAAAGACGACTACCACGCAAGAGATGCGGGAAAACACAAATGGAAACATCAGACATAAGTCTCCTGTAAATATTTTCACTTCAAAATGAGAATAAATTCCAGAAACGCATTATGCTAAGCATGAAAAATACGTAACTGGTGCAGTGTTGCATTGTTTAAATCATGACTGACACAGCTGCAGCCTTTCCAGAAACGTCGATTACGAACACCGATGATGTTAAAATAGCTCGGAACTGAATAAACCAGTCTGTGTGCAATAATCAGCTTCCAAGCATTTAGTGACAGCTACCTTCCAGTTCCTGTTGCACGGAGTGGAAATATGTGATCTGCTACCTACGCGCGGAGTAATACACGCAAGCATTCCCAGGCTAATGTCGCCACTTACAAGTAACCTTCCTCAAAGAAAAATAAATTGAACTGGCCTTAGCCAGTCCTTACGCAGTGCGATGTCGGTTCAGTGGTGTAGACCTCGGCCACACAAAAACGGCTTCTCGCTCAGCGTCAGAAACACAGCACATGGTTTTCTTCTATACCGTACCAACTCCAGGCAAGAAATGTGCACAAGTAATGGCGAACTACCTTCTAAGAAGCAACGTGTTCCAAATATACGAACGGATACTATTCGCTGAGAAAAAAACCGACTCACCAGAGACAAATTGGTCACAGTGAGCAGCAAAGAGATTGTTAAAGAGTTAGTATCGATATTCTGGAATTCGTTCGAGCAAGATCTCATAGGCTATAGCAAATATACGCATCGCGATTAATAAAAAATACAAAATACACTGAAAGGAAATAAAAACGGTAACTATAATTTATTCTAAAGTATCCAAAATCTACATTCAGGATGTTAATTTTTTATTAATAAGCTGATGCCAGATCGAGCTGATAATGAATTCATTATTTTTTCGAAGATGAAAAGGAACGTAGGGCAAAGTGTTTTGAACACTACATTCAATAGGAAGTGTTTAGAGTAAGACGTTACTCCCAGTCATGACGTACTTAAAATTAAAAACAGTTCATCTAAATGTCACTAACGAAAAAACTGTAACCAACCACACTGTTTGAACGATTGATTTACTTCGCTACTGGCCGAGAAACCCAGCATTATCCGGTTATTTATTGACAACTGTGCCCGAGACTTGGTAGGTATGGAATTCATTTTTGACATCCATAACTTCTCTGTATTCAACATTTGAAACAGTATGAACTAAGAGCTTGCTTGCTTCACTAACACATAGTATAACACAAGCTCACTGGGGATTGTACATGTTTAAAGCGAGATGGTAAATTATTAGGAATAAGGATGCGTCACTTACAGTCAAAATTTCCGCTTCTATGATGTTACGTTAGAGAGAAGTAACTTTAAGCCTCCGTTTTATCGCACGTCACTTTCGGAAGAAGTTTCGAAAACTTTCCACCTCCTCCTTCCCCTCTCTTTGGCAATTTCCTCTTCCCCCTTCTCTGACCATCTCCTCCTCCCCCTCTCCCCATTCATCTTCTCCGCTCTCCGTCCATTTCCCCCTCCTGTATCTTTGTCCATCTTTTCCGCCTCCTACCTGTACCTATCTCCTTCTCTCCCCTTATCTCTTCACATTATCGCGCTCACCCCAATAGAAGGCTGGTGATTCTTGCCCCAACAGTATTTCTGCCCATATTATAACTTAACTCCTGTACCAAAATTGACTGGAAAGGTTCCAGGGGCTCAAGATGAGATTTTTACCCGTGGTTTTGCCCACATACTCACATGTCAAATATATTTCACATACATTTAACGTATTTCTTACGTATTTGTACATACGTTTCATCTGTACTACTGGCAGGTTTCACCCTGCAGTTTCATTTCCAGGCAGCTCAGTGTTCATGTCACCGTATCTCCTGTGTTATGTGCTGTACAGTGACACAATTTTCCAGTGTAATATGTGACTACTATCTGTGAAACGTGTTGTAGTGAGAGTCAGTAGTAAAGAAGTAACGCATTTTGCAGCAGTTTTTCAAGTATTTCTGTATTTGACGACATATCTCCTGACGACATATCCAATGATATATTTTTTAAGGTACATTCAGCAACATATTTCTATACTTATGCGAAAATTGTTGCCAATAGAGTTAGAAACAACGAAGTAATATATTCAAACGTTTTGCATGAAGTATCAGTTTTTCACGCATCTCAGTATTTGAGGTCATATCTCCTGAATTATGCGTCGTACAGTGATACATTTTGCTAGATGTATTCAGCGGCATTTGTGGATAGTATGTGAAAAGTATTGCGACTAGATTTAGTATCAACGAAGTCATAAATTTAAGCTCTTGAGCGATACGTTAGTTCTTCGTGCATCTCTGTTTTTACGGTGTCGCATCTCCTGAATTAAGTGTCGTACAATGATGTAATTTTTCTGGTACATTCAGTGGTATATGTGAATACTGTCTGCAAGACCCGTGACGAATACAATCAGTAATGTAGAAGTAATAAATTAAAACGTCACGCTTAATCCGGCAGTTGTACTGCAGGAACAGCGGAAATGTAATATGTGACAAACTTTTTCTTTCATCATTTTGTGGAGGTCATCAGCGAGAAAAGGCATCGGGAAGGTTTTAAATTGTGTATAATGTTTGTTACAAGTCTCAGAGTGCTCACATTCTCAAATACTGAATGACTAAAATATGGGAAATCCCATGTCATGTGCTACGCTGCTTTTTCAAATGGTTCAAACGGCTCTGAGCACTATGCGACTCAACTTCTGTGGTCATCAGTCGCCTAGAACTTAGAACTAATTAAACCTAACTAACCTAAGGACATCACACTCATCCATGCCCGAGGCAGGATTCGAACCTGCGACAGGAGAGGTCACTCGGCTCCAGACTGTAGCGCCTAGAACCGCACGGCCACTCCGGCCGGCGCTGCTTTTTCACCCTCACCCACCCAGCCCTTGGTTGATTCTCACCCCCACAGTTCGTCTTTCCAAACAGTTAGCGATAAGTGTAACAAGTTTGGTTGAAATCGGTCCAGTGGTTTAGGACGAGATGTGGAAAATCCAAATATAAATTTATACGTACAAACATACGTACATTCATATTTATAATTTGTATGGATTCATATATTAGCTATTTTTAACGCCCTCCTCTGCCTCTTACCGAAGACGTTTCTTAGCGCTGACTGGAACAGTTTGAAGATAGGACCACACAAGGCGGGCAGATCTCGATGGAGCTGCCAGACGAAGCTTAATCCACAATTACAAAGAACGTGGAGCTCCACAGAAGAGGGGAAGCCAGACCAACAACAGGCGTAGACCCTGACTACAATCACGGTAGGATTACACAACAGAGGAGAACAGCCCCTCGCTGCTACTGCGTAGCTCAAGCCCATTATACGCGTGCCTTAACATGTTTCACGACAAAATAAATAAAAGGCGAGTAAGATTGGCATTCCCATTTAGTTGCGGTTCCAGAATGACAACATACGTTAAATAAACCTCAGTGCTAGGGCGCGGCTACGCAGCACTAACATATGAATCCACATTTTTCCACGTAAATGCCGTTGAAATTTAAGAACAACTATAGAGAAAACAAAATACAAAAAGTACAAAAAAGGCACTGTATTACGAGGTCGCTACCCACTTTCTTGTGTCAGGATCGCCTATCCTTCTACTTATGAATATTACACGTTTATTCCGTATTTAGTTACAGGGAACACGTAATGGTACTATCGTCGAGTTGACTGCGATGGCCTTTATACGCCCGCGCACAGAATTAGCCAGCGTTTCGTCGCTAGCTATTAATCAAGTACAAAATCATTTTCCAGTAAATGTCGACTGCGGCAGAGAAAATACGGTGGGAAGAGCCGCATTTTCAGAACTGATATTAGAGTGTTCGCGTGAACAACGCACAAACGGGAATGGAAAATATTTTTACGAATACCGGACTGGGGAACCTCATGTAAGAGTAGCGAGCGAGTCGATTTTGGGTACTCGTTCGTTAAAAGTCGTTTGTTGTAGTGCGGAATAGCGCTCGGAATAGAATGTGTCCATACTCTACACAGAGCCTCAGGCTTAAATCCGTGTTCACACGAACACTAACGTTGAGATTGCTAATAACAGTATAGTATCATTGCGGAATATTAATCGAGACAGTGGTGCATTGTATTTTGTGGGACTTCGTTGTCGACGATGTTTATCGGGGCGAATAGTAGAATACACCACGCTCATTAGTTTAAGGATAGGGCTATTTCTGTACAAATCTTCAGTGACAAGATCGTAATTCGTTTGTTAATGAAATTATAATACTGAATATTGCAGTACCTCGTCAGATTTTCTTACTTGTCGACGAAACGTACCACATTCGTACCACAGGTTCACATCACTGAATAATTCCGAAGATAAAGTTTTATCAGTTTGCAGGTTCAGTTTTGGCTATCGATCGCCGAGGGCGTAAGCTTGTCGTTACCAGTAACTTTTGAAATATCTCCTCAGCAAGGACTTCTTGATGTCTTGTTCGCATAGTAACCTACAGATATTCGTGCCATGTGGAGAATTCACCATAAATTCTCTCTGGTCTACCAGTATTCATTTGCGAAAAAGTCCGTAATTAATCTACTAACCATGAGTTCAATTAGTTTGCGCTATCTTACCTAGTGAATGCTTTACCTTCTAAATATTATTGATCAGGGTTCTTTGCTGAATGCGATATCCTTTTTACATTAATAGTGTATTGCCGCGTAACTTACAATATTCAAGGGTATTGTTATTGTCGCTGGTATAAGTTCGCTTTCATTGCAGAGACTGTCTCTGTTTTGTGATTAATAATTGTCGTTGCGAAAATGTGTTGAACATTCGCTTTATAATTATTCACTTCACATGCGATATAAAGCGCGTTTAGCTTTAGAAAAATCTTAAGCACAACTTTATGTCGCCCATGTTGGACTGTTTTTTAGGGAAACTGCGACCGTTTAGACAACAAAAGCTCAAATAAACCAATTTATTTGTGTCAGCCACTTTTTATTTTCTCCCACGACGGGTTTCGAGGGTTTATACTATTTATCTTATGGTGGAAAACAGTGATTTCTTGCAGCTGGTACAGCTAGTTGGTTGTTTTTGTTACACTTTGCTATAAAAGGTATAACAGGCACTTGTTATCGTCGTGTGACACTAAGATTATACATTTGAAATGGTGATAGAATTACTTACAATCTATTTCAGTTTACAGAACCCCGCAGTTCGACATAAAAGAACACAATGTAAACTAGCTATGAATGATTTCTGGGGTAAAGTACCGTATCTTTACATCGCTACAACCTTGGTGTGTTTATATTAGTGGTTCGTGTTTCTGTGTGAAAAATCAAGTGAAAAATGTTCATTTGTGACGAACTGCAGCCTTCTGTACATTGGAACAGATTGTAAGTAATTTCGTCACCATTTCAAATGCATAATCTTAGTGTGATATGATAATAACAAGCGCCTTCTTGCAGCAAAATGAAACCAAAACAAACAACTGGCTCCATCCAGCTAGTATATATGGAACAACATATCGTTGTTTTCCACCTGAAGATGAGACTACAGACACTCGAAACGCATCATGTGAGGAAATAAAAAGTGGCTGAAACAGATAAATCGTTTTATTTGAACTTTTATAGATATTAAGCAGCTCACTTTCGTTTAAACTGTCGTGAAATAAAGCCAAAAAATCTGAAACACATAATTTCACTAAACCAAATATCTTGCTGTCTTGTATCTAAGCTTGAGCTGAGTAATAAGTGAAACTTCAAAACCTAGAAACCTCATTTGAGTGACACACAATAGGCTTTTCAAATCACTCTGTCATAAATCAGTGTCCATGTAAACTTCCGAAAATCTTTAAAATTATTAAGGTCTTCTTTTAACAACTTTATTACAACAACTGTTACACTGTAGTAATAGTGTCACGTATTAAACACTAATAACTCATATTTACAGATTTCATCTGGTCGTGGCAAAATCTGAACATGAACTGGTAATACGAGGGGCGTTTGAAAAGTCTGTGCAAAAATAAAAACTACTTACGTGTATATTTCGACATAGTCTCGTTTTAGACTTATACACTTTATCCAACGCTGTTCTAATTTGTTGATCCCTTTCGAATAACAGGAATTGTCCAAGTCTGCTAAATAGCTATTAGTTGCTGCAATCACCTCCTCGTTTGAATAAAGTCTTTGTCCCGCCAGCCATTTCTTCAAATTGGGGAACAAACAGTAGTCCGAGGGAGCCAAGTCTGGAGAATAGAGAGGATGTGAAACCAGTAGGAATCCTATTTCCATTAATTTTGAGACCACAACTGCTGAGGTGTGTGCTGGTGCATTGTCGTGATGAAAAGGACTTTTTTGCGGTCCAATCGCCGGTGTTTTTCTTGTAGCTCGGTTTTCAAACGGTCCAATAACAATGAATAATATGAACCTGTAATAGTTTTACATATTTCCAGTTAGTCGATGACGATTATCCCTTGCGAATCCCAAAAGACAGTCGCCATAACCTTTCCGGTCGAAGGAAAGGTCTTCGCCTTTTTTGGTGCAGATTCTCCCTTGGTAACCCATTTTTTAGATAGTTCTTTGGTCTCAGGAGTATAGTAATGTATCTATGTTTCATCCACAGTAACGACACGATGCTTAAAGTACTGCGGATTCTTCCTGAACAGCTGCAAACCATCCTTGCAACACTTCACATGATTCCGTTTTTGGACAATCGAGAGCAATCGCGGAACCTATCTTGCGGACAGCTTTCTCACGTCCAAATGTTTATGCAAAATATTATGTACCCATTCATTCGAGATGCCCACAGCACTAGAAATCTCATGCATCTTAACTCTTCTGTCATACATCAGCATATCATGGATTTTATCAACCTTCACAGGGCGTCCAGAACGTTCACCATCACTTGTAACCATATGGCCACTCCGAAAATTTTGAAACCACTTATAAACTGTTCTAATCGAAGGTGCAGAGTAATCGTAATGTTTATCAAGACATTTTGCCTTTCATAAAGTAATGTTTAATCACAACACGAAATTCACGAAATTCTTTTTCGTCCATTTTTTGACAATCACTCGACTTCCTTGATTCACGCGAATGCCAGACACAAAGAAATGGACCAATATGGCTGAAACTTGGTGTGCATTCTCTCCAAATATGCTACTAACTAAACATGACCTCGATAAGCACCGGTAGTGTCATCTCTCGAACTTTGCACGGACTTTTCGAACGCCCATCGTATATTTTATTTCATTAAAGTTTACATCTGTTTATTTCAATTCTTTCAGTTGCTAATGTAGGGTTGCACGAATCGCTTCGGGACATCATCTTTTAAGTCGACCAGCGTAGAGGGAAGCTTGACGATAGAAAGACTGGTCCTACTGTTACTGCCACTCCCAAGCTCGAACCAAGAAACAGAACAGAGAACAAGCATCTCTTACAGTATCATATTACAAAATCCAATAAGCTAGATCTTTTAATTGCAAGATCATTAGAAAACTTACGACGGCTGATATGTTACGTACCGGTGACTACTCGATAGTACATGTTACTGATCACGGTATCATCACCACATACACGATACAGAGGGCTTAGAGCAGAAAAGACTGTATAATACTTATTACAAGTGTTAAACAGTAAAACTAATTGGCCCGAGAGTAAGAAAAGTGGCGTCGTGTGGCGTGATTCCAAAAATGCACAAAACGTGAATTGTAATAGCTGTAAGCACTTTACAGGAGTGTAAACAGCATGAAGTGAAAATATAGCCACGAAGTTGCGTAGAAAGCTGTGGTCAACCTCAGTCCGTTTTATAATAAATCAGGAGCAATTCTGTAGCGATGCCACAGTCGTTGGACGTCTTGGTTACACGTAACGTGTGACAAGTTAATACCCGGCTAACGTTCGCGGGATGAAGTAAAATTATTTCTGTGTTACTCCAATGCGAAGGCAACCACAGAATTACAATTAAATCAACTGCGTTATAAATCTGCTCATTTAACGTTAACTTCCGCTGTAATTAGTGTCCGCTGTAAACTCGACGTAAATGCATAGCAGTCCGGGAAAATTCCCCATTCTCTTTAGCTCTCAGCAATTAAAGACAAAATGAAATTTCTCGCTCTAGCTCTCTGCGTTGCTCTCAGAGGTACTTTGAACTTCCCGGGAGGATGAAGAAACGCCTCTACAGGCTGTAAAAATCGCGTAAACAGATTTTATTACCGAGAAACCTCATTTAACAGTTTTTATTTCTCGAGTACCAGGGAGAGCCTTGGGGATAACATTTTCAGATTTAGCATCGGCTTCGGCGGGTTTTCTGTAGATCACCAGAAAACGATGCGTTTCACTTCGGAAATTTTGCTTTCGTGGGTTTTTCACAATAACTGAGTATGTTTCGTTATGATAATGCACTGTTTCGAAACAGGGGAAACATCAAGTGTTAAAAAACCAGAAGGATATTTTTGGTCAAATGTGCGGCACACGAACACAAGACCTGTTTTTATAGATTTCTTGGAGATTTGTGACCACTTGTTTATGTTTTCGTTTGATCAATTATAAAATAATGTGATTAAAACACAAGTTCACCTCTTTATCTAGCTCACATATTTCTGTATTGCTGTAACCCGGTTTGTTTGTTAACATACTCTGGTATTCAGCGTTTATTTGTACTCCTTCTGTGGTGATTTTTCAGGGCAGATAATCTATGTTTTGGACATTTAATACTTTTTCTTCTCCATCTGAAGTGTTCTGTACGTAATAACTCTTTTCAGTAATCAAAAGTTTTTGGTCGCTGAGTAAGTGGTTTATGCGCGGTTTCTGCGCCTATAACGGTATGCAAGAGGCAAGTACATCTAAACTGACATATGGTACTAATGTTCCACACCGTTTTATGTTTCTTCCAGACTAATTTTTTCACAGACTTGCAGTGATGTAAATAATCAGCCTGACATGCTCTTCAGATTTTATCTTCAGTAACAAGTGGCCTCGTCGTTGATAGTGAGTCTTCAGAATTTGACCACATGTACAGGGTGAACTATATGAAAAAAAAGGTAAATTAGTTACGAACTACGGCGTGCGTACACTCTATTGAACATGCAAACGTCGCCGGTCGGAGTGGCCGTGCGGTTCTAGGCGCTTCAGTCTGGAACCGCGTGACCGCCACGGTCGCAGGTTCTAATCCTGCCTCGGGCATGGATGTGTGTGCTGTCCTTAGGTTAGTTAGGTTTAAGTAGTTCTAAGTTCTAGAGGACTGATTAATACCTCAGAAGTTAAGTCCCGTAGTGCTCAGAGCCATTTGAACCATGTAAATGTCACTACAGATTTACCTTACGACATGTTCGATATGCCTGCCATCACTGGCGATGATGTGGAGCAGACGAATAGCGAAATTCCGCATGACCCCTGAAGTGTCGGAACATCAATGCTGTCGATGACCTCCTAAATGGCAGTTTTCAGCTCGGCAATGGTTTTGGGGTTACTGCTGTACTCCTGGTCTTTAATATAGCCCCATAAGAAGGAGTCGCTTGTGTTCAGATCTGGAGAATATGGCGGACAATTGAGGCCTGTACCAGGCCTCTGAGTACCCCAGACTCAGAATACACTCCTACAGGACATCAAACCTCTCCTACTTCTATGGGGTCGAGATCCGTCTTGTATGAACCGCATCTTCTCGAAATGAGGGTCACTTCGGGATGAAATCATCTTCCGAAACTTTCGGTAGTCACCTTGCTGTCAAGGAATATGGCGCCGATTATTCACACCACATCGTCACCCGTTGATGGTGAAGAGACTTAGATAGCGAAATGCGGATTCTCAGTTCCCCAAATGCGCCTATTTTGCTTGTTGACGAACCCATCCAAATGAAAGTTGGCTTCGTCACTAAACCAAACCATGCATGCGCATACTGATACCCATCATGCCCTGCGGTCAACCATGCAGTTCGAACGTCCTAACCCAAACTGTTCAGAAGTTATGACGATTTTATTTCGTACAGTTCAGTAATTGTCACCCTGTATTATCCCTGCCGTTTCACAGTAAACTGAAGCAAATCTGTTGGTGACTAGTTCTTTATGACACCAGAACAATATTACGCACGTTCACTACGTCACTCGTAAGGTCGCAGTACCTTGCCTTTCGTAGTATTTCACCCAGAGCCTGTGCCAGGGTTCAAGCTTGAGCTTGAAAGGTAAGTTGTGCACCGGCATCGTACGACTTGCAAAGCAGTTTTACAGTGCCAGATGCCAGTGACCATATTACTCCGAATCTACATCTACACCAACAGGCAACAAAAGTTAACCACCCAGAAAGGGAGGCGGAACCGAAATGAAACTTTGAAGGATGAGAGGATATACGATTTTATTTCGGTGACTACAAAATCAAGTCAAATTTACGAAGAACTTATCCGTATGAGCCCCCCGTAACCTTCAAAAAATGTGTGTGAAACACTATGGGACTTAACTGCTAAGGTTATCAGTCCCTAAGCTTACACACTACTTAACCTAAATTATCCTAAGGACAAACATACACACCTATGCCCGAGGGAGGACTCGAACCTCCGCCGGGACCAGCCGCACAGTCCATGACTGCAGCGCCCCTGACCGCACAGCTAATCCCGCGCGGCCCCCGCAACCTCTCCGGCCTCGTTGCATGCACTCACTGGTTTGCGAAGAGTGTCATGAAGTCGTTGTATCCTGTCCGGAAGCAAGCTGGTGCACCGCGTACTGGTACTGGGTCGAAGTTGACCACCGATTTGGCGAATCCTTCATGAAACTTCCCCTTAGAAAAATTGATGAATTACTGTGCTGGTAAATCTCTTACATTATTTGATTTTCAAACAGCTGAGCAGAACTGAACGTACTCACACATTTCGCTCTTTACCTATTCTGATCAACACTAAACTGACACACAATATTTTTAGCGCAACGCAATCTTTGAAAAATCCCTACAAAAGAATGGCCTTGACTAACAATAACCTATACTTCCCATAAATCACTTACCTCACAAAAATCTTCGTTACTCGAACTACTGCAATACAGCGAGCGCCACTACTGCCAGCAAAATAAAAGATTTTAACTACTGAAGGCACTAACTACTGATAGGCATAGTTAGCAACTGAAAGATTTTGATAGAGAACAAACAATGCATTTACCTTAAAGGTGTTCAAAAGTCATAATATATATAGCAGTTCATGGCATCTGGTCTTACAAATTTACTGTCTCTGATGGACACACATCCAGATCATCCGCTCTCAAAATTCCGTCATCTCTCTCCCCACATCCACCACTGCTGGCGGGTCAACTCCAACTGCGCAACGCTACGCGCTGTTTAACAGCCAACTGCCCAACACTACAATAGCAAACAACAATGCAAACCAGACACAGACTGCACACAGCACTGACAGTGATTTTCATACAGAGCGTTACGTGGCGTTACCAATATAAAAACCTAGACAGCTTACTTACACAATGTTCTATGTGGGACAGATCCGGGGATCTTGCTGGGCATGGAAGTACCTCAACGTTACAAACGCGGTTCACAGAAACATGCTCAATGTGTGGATGAGAATTATCCTGCTGGAAAATGGTTCCACGATACTGCCATGTGGGAGGTAACACATGAGGACTCTAGACGTCCGTGACGCACCGTTCTTCTCTCAATCATTGCCATCCATGACCTGAAGGTCACGGACAGTAGGTCCTCACACTGCGACAGCATGACACCAGGAGTAAAACCGCCGTGCCTCTCCTAAACGTTGGAAGAATGGCCACGAAGGCGATCTGGGGTCGAGCGGGACCGCGATTCATCTCTGAACACAGAACGACCAGTCCGTGTTTCCCCTATCACGGTACTACAGCAAGCGCAGCTATTTGTGTTGTGGTGTAACGGCAGCCTTAGTATGACACTTCCCTAGTCCGGCTGCTGATAATCTCCGGCCAATATGCGGGACGACACAGAATGTTGTAGGAAATCACTTTGCTTATTCTCGCATGGCTGGTGCAAATGTAAGGCGGTTACGATGTGGTTCTACATCTACATCTACGTAGATACTCCGCAAGCCACCGTACGGTGCGTGGCGGAGGGTACCCTGTATCACTGTTTGTTACTTTCTTTCCTGTTCCACTCTCAAATAGAGCGAGAGAAAAACGACTGTCTATATGCTTCCGTATGAGCCCTAATATCTCATATCTTATCTTCGTGGTTCTTACGCTAAATGTATGTTGGCGGCAGTAGACTCGTTCGGCAGTCAGCTTCAAATGCCGGTTCTCTAAATTTTAACAATAGTGTTTCTCGAAAAGAACGTCGTCTTCCGTCGAGGAATTCTCATTTGAGTTCTCGAAACATCTCCGTAAGCTTACGCGTTGTTCGAACCTATCGGTAACAAATCTGTCACCCCACCTCTGAATTGCTCCGACATCTTCCTTCAATCCGACCTGGCACGGATCCCATACACTCGAGCATCACTTAATAATAGGTCGCACCAGCGTCCTACAAGTGGTCTCCTTTACGGGGGAACCATCCTTTCTTAAAATTCTTCAAATAAACCGAAGTCGACCATTCGCCTTCCCTACCATAGTTCTTACATTTTCGTTCTACCTCATACCATTTTACATTGTTACGCCCCGGTATTTAAACGACTTCTCTGTGTCAAGCAGGACACCAGCAATACTGCATCCGAAAATTACAGGTTTGATTTACCTACTCATCGGCATTAACTTACGTTTTTCCACATTTAGAGCAAGCTGCCATTCATCACACCAACTGGAAATTTTGTCTAAATCTTGTATCTTCCTACAGTCTCTTGGAGAACAATACGTCAGTTCTCTGTTGTGGTGGTCAGACATGGACAGCCGGTATCTTGACGATGGGTATACCTGCCCTCACGTTGTCATGCAGTCCAACATTGGGCCAGAGTCACAGCCCAATGCTCCACGAATCTGGATGTTTCGCGATTCGACCAGCCGGCCAAACGGAGACCGACAACGAGACACTTTCAGATGCTGATAACACTGCCTCACACGAATACAGGGCAATTCTATGTCCTCCACAGTAATGACTTAATATCTGGCGGTGTTCACGTCCCTTGTTTACCGTACCAGGCCCGGTAACAACGCTAAACACAAAGAACACTAAGGCACTCTGCTGGCCGTACTGCCCGTCACAGAGAGTTGCAACCCTTACGTCATTTACATCTCCGCGGATGGTGTGTAAATATACAAGGTTATAGCGACGTCCGACCATGTCATCTGGGTGCTTTACTTTCTTTGTCCGGTGGTGTATTATTGACTAACCATGTTAATTCATTTCAGGGCGATTTTAAGTATGATAGATGGCTAAAGCACCGTTTTCGCCCACTCGCGGAGACAATGTAGTTTTAGATACACAAAGTGGTTCAGCTATACACTTACAGTAACTATTTACCATGAGATTGTGTTGACGGTACTCATAACTCGAGAGAGTACCACATCGCAATTGATAAACCGCTCTCGAATCGTAGCTGTCAACTCATGGCATCACGTCTGTGGACAGCAGTTAGTCGATGCCTCGTTAAATACCGGAGCACTGAGCTTCGGCGGACCTCTTCAATACGCCGAATCGTGTACGGTCTCCAATTGCCGCCGAGTCTACAAGCTGCAGGTTCGTGCGTCGTCTCCGATTCTTAGGCTCCGTAGGCCAGCTGTGGACTCCACGTAGGCATCACTCAGAGCCACGGTGACTGGACTGCAATATTTTGGAAAACTGGTGATAATTTCAAACTTATAGTTGTACTAAACATTTCACAAGGTGAAGCATCTTTTATGTTGAGTATTTTATCAGGGGAGATGGTCTAATGGGTTTTGAACCCCTGTGTTCAAAATATCGGATCTGATGTGATCCCCCCGTTTTGTCTGATGATGTCAGTATCGAAATAATGGGATGAGGACGTCGTGATTGTGTGTATATATGTAGTGTTTGAGTGCGAGTGTTAAGGTGTTTGTATTTAATCCTATGTTAAATTTCCTGGTAATGGTCATGATGGGGAATTTAATTGTGGGGTCGGGTGAATTTTGTCCCATATTCCTGACGATCAGGTGGTTGGAGTCAGAGGTGTGGTGCAAAATTGTAATGGACTTCTTTTGGATGATTTCCGGAATTTTAGGCATAGATGTCTGTGTTTGACTATTATCACAAGTAACAAATGTCACTTTATTACCAATTGTTGGGAACCATTCTGACTGAAGGTAACCTATAAAGACCTCCGGAATTTTCTGGAAGACAATTGACTATTTCTCGCTGGAGAGCACACATTTATATTTATATTACTGGTACCGTAATTTCAACAGTGTGAAATTCAGTAATATTAGCTATTGCATAACAATTTAATGTCAAGTTGACTGCGTAACGCTACTTCTCCCTATAAACTAAACTCCGTCCGAACAGGCCTTGAAGGCTCAGCGATACCGACCGACCGCCGTGTCATTCCAAGCCCACAGGCGTCACTGCGGTCAGCACACCGCTCTCCTGGCCGTTGAAAGTTTTCTTGGCGGATACTTCTCCCTGTAATCTTAAAAAAAAAAAAAAATGCATCACCATCTGTATATTTCCTGCAGTCACTTACTTCACACATGCACACGAACATGAAAATTATGGTAATTTCCTAGATGTTTTGTTCTTAAATGCGAATATGTTATATTCACAGTTCGTACCAAAGCTGTTTCTTCTCTAACCTTTTGCGCACGCGTGGGCAGCTTAATGTGAGCGTGTTCTCGTTCTGGTACAGTTTTTCTTCTTATTACGTTAAGGTGATGGATCTGGAGTGGTAAATTTCTGTGTTTTGTTACTACAGCAGATTTTTACCCCCTTCCGCTGCATGCTGAAACGTCCATAATACTGGCAGTGGAAGCTTTCTCAGTATGTGGCAGGATTAATGGTCAAATTGAATGTAAAGCAAAAACTCTTAAGTTCGGAAACAACCACACAGACGGTCTGCACACTAACTGCGGCCTGCGCACTTTATTCCAGGACTGAAACACACATCAGTTATGAAACAGATGTTTTACACTAACTGTTTCTGTTGTTGACAAACTAACATGAATATTTTAATCTGCTTCTGTGTTCTCGTAGCTCGACTCTCACACTCGTTAAGATAATATTAAATAAGTTTCTTTGGTCTGACAGGCTGCACGATAACTTCGTCACCATAATATTGCAATCTATCAGCCCGCATGGAATCAGAAAATTAAAACTAAAACCAAATGACCACCTCTTCGCTGCTCTAAATCAATGCATCTCACAAATGCTATTTCAAACAGCCTTTTGGACATGGAGCCTACACCAACGTTACTTCTCGTTCAGATGTTTCACAGATGGCTCTACAATCAGCAGTAGCTCTCCTTAGATGTTTTCTATGTAATAGAGAGCCACAAAACATGAACATCTGTGAAATTATCATAAAGTACTGCGCACAACGCCAGCATCAAACTGGAACTGTCACGGAACGTAAGCATAGCTTTCTTCGTTTACATTTTGAGCTAACTGTAAGAGCAAAAGTTAATATTACATATTTGTGTCCTATTCTAACACATTTTTTTATTAGTAACATGAATGGTGAATAATTATTTCTATTGTGAATATACATGTATATTCGTGAACGGAACAAGATTTACTTTTACTATGTGAAATTTGTTCGACAAATATCTGTTTATTGCCAACAATTTTTTGGCTTATTAAGCCATCACCAGGTAAAAAAACAACTAACGACCTCAGAGACACTAGTGTGTAGGAAGAAATCAGACCTAGACAATCTTTCAATTTGGTATTCGATGTGAAATGTCTAAGTGAGGGCTCATCGCTAGTGTATGTGGCAAAAATATTGCAACATTTAGTGACATTTTGCTTGTTATTGTATGGTTCAAGCACTTTCTCTGTAATTTATCAACTCTCAGATTGTCTCGCTATACTGTTGTGCCACACTATAGTAAGTAAAAGCCACTAACGGTTTCACACGCTAACAGTCTATCATATTACAACTGAGATAATGAGCCCTTTAACGTTTTCTGCCTAATGTCACGAGTAAATATGTTCTACAGTTGTTAATATCTTTAGTTTCGAACGTTTGGTTTCTCACACACTAGTGTCTTTGAGGACGCTAGTCAGTTGTTATCACATGATAACCAAATAAACCGAAAACCGGATAGTAATAATTGTTGGTACAAAACGCAGTTTTGTGTCCATTTAACCCTTAAATATGTAATGTGTCTGCCGAGAAGCGACATAAGAATCCCTAAACATGTAGAATTTTGCAGCGGTAAGGTATTTCTGTTTTCCTATTTGAAGAAAATTTGCACAATGTCTACCGTAAAAGCCGTGTAACCCGAATTATTATGCAGTGTCTTTACTTACGGAATTGCGCAATGTGTGCCAACACAACCAATTTCATTGACATGAGCGATACATCTGTGCCAGGCCGACCATGTTTGACCTTATTCTTATCCTCTCGCACTGCAGAAAGGATTTCGATGATAGTCACTCCACCAGTTCATCAACTTTCATTAATTGCTTCTGGCCATCTGGCTGGCTTGCAAGACTGATGTCACTTGCAGTTTACTTTCATAATGATGAAAAGCTTCTCCAAGACTTACAGTAGAACTTCTGGCAGTGATCTCAATTCCATTCCGGTTTTAGTAATGAACGAAAACATATTTTTGAGGATGCCTACCGACAGTGGTAGTGACACGCTTAGAAATCATACAGAAATTCTCGGTACAATCTCCCAAACGCGTGCCGCGACGAGTGAGACTTAGTTTTGGAAACAGGCACTGCCTTGATAAAATAAGGAGACGGAAAGATTTTAATCCCAAGAGAGCCCGCCAGATTGAGACGACACGCTGTTATTTCTTCGGTGCTTTGATACGCCTGAAAAGTAAGTCCATGAAAGGAAAGAACTTTAGGGAAACAAATTTCCATTACCAGGGAGCGAGAGAAAGTATTTTCTCTGAGAAACCTAATCTTCGCCTGTGCCACGCCTGCCTGTCTGACTGCCCGAGGTCTCCACTCGAAACGGTCAGGAGCAGTGAGGCGATTAAGAGTGGCAGACTCTAGAGACAACCGTACAGCGGAGTTGAGAACTGGAACGCAGCTAGGACGCACAACTCGCCGCCACGCCACAGCCTAGTAACACCGAGAGGACGGCGGTGGGGCAAGCTCGGTGGTCGCTTATCTGTACACTGGACCGTGGCAGGCTCAAGACAGAAGCTTCTGCTCGGCAATGAATCAGCGTGCTGTATCGCCCACTGAGCTGCATTCCACGTCCCAAGAAGCTGGCGGGGAGAAAATTGTGTGACAATAGTTGTGTAAGTCTCTGTTGATCCATCGTGGATAGTGGACATCAGCTGGTCAAGTAATTACCAATTATAATCGCCAATAGCCGTGCAATTGAGATATTATTTTATTTTATTTTGACCACCAGTTTCGGTATTGCACTATGTCATCTTCAGGCCCCATATGCAATTTCAATCAAGTCTTCGAATGAAACACTTGCGATACGGTTTTGAACTCACGATATCCACGAATATATGGCACTGTATGACTATCGTTTTGAGAGATGCATATGGGGCCTGAAGACGGCACAGCGGAATGCCGAAACTGGTAATCAGAATAAAATAAAATAACATCTCAGTTACACGGCTGTTGGCGAATGTCATTGATAAAAACAGTCATGTAAAGCGAAGATAGACAATCGTTGTGGTCGCTGCCATATTCTAAATTTTTTGTCATTCCAGATTGTTTAAATATCTTCTCCAAATCCTCAGAGGCTGATAGTCAGAACTGGCTGTGAATACTCCTCTGTGAAGCAAACCGATGGAGTTCGTAAAACTAATATGTGCCATCTCCAAATATTTCTAGTGCCGTCTACATATATACTGGGTGAATTTCCTTAATGGAGACCAACTGTAGGAAACATTCCCTGTGAGGATAAGAAGCAAAAAGGCCAGGTAGGCATATTGCTGAAAATGTGTACCAAGGGAGGGAGAGAGATAAAAAATTTTTTACCTTGTGTATTTCAGTGATAAAAAGAACACGCGAGAACACACCAGACAAGTCGTAATACTCTGTCTGTAGTAGTTTTATAGCCCCACACTCAAGAAGGCAGTGAGCTGCAGCACCATCTTGTACGAGAGGCGTTCAATAAGTAAAGCAACACTTTTTTTCTGAAATTAGACTGACTTCATTCCAGATTCTAATGCTCCATATTATTTCCTAATCTTTTGGCTACAAAACGTCACTCTTAGGCTCGTAACGAGCAAGCAGTACCCCACCGTTGTGATTGGCGGCGAGTAACCCAGCTTTCAGCATCCTAACTGGTGGACGAGTGTGTCTGCACTACCAACAGAGACGTCCAGTTCTGCAGCGAGGTGTCAGATTGTGATCCGTCTGTCACCTCGAATGAGAGTGTCCGCACGTTCCAGCTCTGCAGTCACAGCTGTGTGTGGCTGGAGGCACACGGGAGTTCGGACCGGTTTATGTTATCTTTGTTATCTTGTTGCGATGATGACAGACGCATCACCCAACGACTCACCGTGCTTTTGCTCACTTCTAGGTCTCCGTAGACATTCTGCAGGCACCTATGAATTTCTGCGATGCTCTGGTTTTCCACTAAAAGAATCTCAGTGACAGCTCTCTGCTTCGAACGCACCTATGTTTCACAAGTCATGATGAAGGCTATGTATAGTGCCTTGTACTTGATGAAACTATACGGTCTGAATTGGGATTATTCCACGATGTTCCACAACAAATTTCGCACTTTTTCAACCGAAATTGGCCTAGAAAAGAAAGTGTTTCATTATTTAATAAACGCTCCTCATAGTGGCCACATTACTCTTCGAACCGCCAAACGCGCATCTCGTAGCAGGAGATCAGGGACCCCCATAGGGAGCGCAGATCTGCCTCACCTGTGCGGTGTTGTTGGAGGATAACTGGTTTGTCGCCAATAATCACCACCCTCACACTGAGGCTTCAGTGGTGGCTGCTGTGAAGGCTGAAAGTACCGCCCCTCTTAAAGGTGGTCTCATATGTGAACAGGATGGACGACGGGAACCCTAACAACGTCATGACCTGTGTAACTAACCAGCGACAGAACTGTAGCCGATGAGGCAAGTAATTAGGGAATAAGGTCTGAAAGGGTTTTAGGTAAGGCAGACAGTGACAGTTGAGGAGAAAGTTTCGCACGGTCGTCTGGTGCTGCTAGCAGACGTCAAAGATCTTTTATCTCCACATTCAAGTGGGTGTATGTCTTGAAACGTATTGCCAGCCATACGTCCACACGACCTGTTTTTTGCTCCCTGTCCTCTCAGTGGTGGTGTCCTGTAATTTGCCCCCAAGCAGCAAAATCACCCTTGATATAAAGAGTGCAGACGAGATCTGTTTACAACGCACCACAGAGGTGTCGGGGAAGTCGAAAGGAACAATTTTATACAGCACACTTGTGGTCTATCAAGCTGGGAAAACTTCTCAATTTGGCCTACAATAGTCACATAGGCTATAGCGCATGCGCGCAGCGAGAGATGCTGAATATCCTCTCACCTCTTACGGCACAGCCTTAACCAGAGTTAACTATATGAAACTCATTTCTTTTTCTCGCTAAAATCGTCCATCACCCTGTTCTTGCTGCTTGCAATAGTGAAACCGCGTTTGTGTAGATTTTACTTCAAAATTTTGTGAATTTTAAGAACGTAAAATTAACAATTAAATCGTATTTATTCCTCAGGCCTTTTTACTACGGGGCTACTAAGCTTGTATGGGTTAAACTATCAAAATTCACAAAATTATAAAGTGAAATTTACACAAACGTCAAATTGACAATGTGTGGAAGAACACAATACTTGTAATATTTAATGACAAAAGGAAATGAGTTTCAAACGCTTACAACTGCTTCAAACACTTGCAACGGACTAAGCCGGTGGCGTAAGAAGGTGAGCATACCCCGTCGTTTATGTGGCTGTTGTACGGCAATCTGAGACTCTCTCCGGCTTGAAAGAATACAAGTGTCCCGTAGCAAATTGCTTAGTTATGCTTTATTAAAATCGTGCTATTAGCTAATTACGGCCGTGAGCCATTATTAAGCTCATTTGCTATGTTACTACATATCGTGTTCATCACGCAACATAGCAAACTCGCGGCCCAAATTAGCTAATAGGATTTTAATAAAGCACAACACAGCCTACAACGGACAATGCATTCTTTTATTAGCGGAAAGGGTGATTCAGTTGCCCCTAGCGATGTCGTTTTATGCAACCCGTAATGTTATACATGACCTACAAAAACCACGTGTGAAAATTTCCTATGATTTCGCTCGCTACGAGCAGGCTGTTAGTCCTAGAAAAAGAAAATTAGCATGACCTTTTTATTGGAAATTCAATATAGTTAAATTCTGAATTGGGATACGTTTTCGCTCGGACCAGTTTTCGAGTTATTCCAGAGAAATGTACAAAAGTGACCTCCATACGCACCTCCACTCCTGCACTCATCCTTCACAAGACAGGATTTCTAGTAAATTGTTCGTGGCACTCCTTCCTACCACTGTACACAAATTTCCGACTACATGAACTATTCCCCATATTCCACCTGTTTTGGTTGGCCTATTACGCCACCACCGTAGTCGAATATTTCGTTAACATTAGTAATTTAAACGTTCCCATGAAGGTAATGAAAGAATAGCGACTTTTGTAAACGTTCCGCTAAAAACTAATTACGTTGACAATTCGATCAAAGCTTAACCATTATAAGTACAGTAGTTTTGTAATCAAAAGGCCTGACGAATATAATGGTGTAATTGTTTACTATATGCTTCTAAAATTCACAAAATTGTTGGGTAAAATTTACGCTACGTAAATTTTATAATTTCTGTGTGCTCGACTAAGCCGGTGGCGTAGTAGGGCAAGTCAGTGACGACCAAAAGAGATCGAAATAATTCGTGCGGTGGTAGAAGGGAGTGCCAAGAACAACATGCTAGAAATCCTGACCCTGTGGGGGCTGTCTGTGAGTGGGCGGTGGGTTGGAAGGTCAGTTTCGTATATTTTTCTTGAGTAACTCGAAAACTACGGCCTCTAGTGAAAATGGAACAAAAATAACTACTTTAAATTTCCTACAGAAAGATGCTGTTCATTTTTTCTGTGAGGCTAACGTTTTTGCGCGTAGCGGGTGGGAAAGGATGAAAATCTCGCTAGTGCTTTTTAAAGGACAGAGATAACATCGCGTGTTGCATAAAATGGCATCGGTAGGGCAGCTGAAGCACCCTTTGTTTACTATCGCTAACTTTCGCAATTATCTGTTCTATTTTATTTCACAGATCGTTTTCACAAATTCTACTGCGACTCTAGTAGTCGCCATCAATAACAGCATCGTGCAGCATGCGATGTAGTAGATCAAAACAATAAGGATATCGTATGAAACGCAGTGGCAAAAAATTTCTTATATTTGGGCAATTTATGCACTTACGTTGGCAAATACTGGGCTTTGCGTTCCAAACAGAATGTACATAATGATTAAAATATGGACAATTGCAGAGCAAAGTTCATGCTTTTTGCTGACCGATGGCACGCTCGACTCCTCGGGGGGGGGGGGGGGGGGGGGGAGGGGGGGCACTGGGGGCTGAACCGCACAAAATAACTCTGGGTTCGGTGTGGGGCGGCGATTGGGTGGGTGGGTGGGTGGACTACTGTGGCCTGTTGTGGGGTTGTGGAACACTGCGGTCTACCGCTGGACGAAGCCTCTCCGTCGTGTCTAGGTCCCCGGTTCAATACACAATACACGCACCTACAGCCACTGCACAGTGCATGATTGAGGTGATTTCGTATAACATTAGTA
This sequence comes from Schistocerca piceifrons, assembly GCF_021461385.2. Classification (NCBI taxonomy): domain Eukaryota; kingdom Metazoa; phylum Arthropoda; class Insecta; order Orthoptera; family Acrididae; genus Schistocerca; species Schistocerca piceifrons. The sequence continues at coordinate 83,604,549 of NC_060138.1, forward strand.
GTTCCTTGTCCTATCTCATTTTTGTAATGGCGTTAGACCCAATACAAGGCTTATTTCTGTCCATAATGTTTCGTCTGTTAATGCTGGAGACATCATCAAAGGTTATAAAGAGTCAGATAGCAGTTTCAGACTTAAACAAGCTCAGCAAGCTCAGATTATGCTACTAGTCTCGTTTCATTACTACTATGCAGTTGCTTCGTACACACAACTATTAGGATACAGCATCTCCAAAGGCCCGCGCAGTACTTGAATGTAGCCTGCCCTACACTCACTGAGTCGGCAGGCACATACGAACAATAGTATCTTCCCGAGTTCTCTGCGTGCCCAAAGCACGGCATGCAAGTTTCTATTGTCAGCGACCAGGAGCAATGTCTGGAGAGGAAGAACGCAGATTTTGAAAGTTTCGTATGAGATTTTCTTCGGTGAGATCTAGCCAAACGTGTAACAGTAGTGAATTTTGCTAGCATTCCTTTGTGGATTCTTCATTCCAATGATTTTATACAAGCTATGTTCACGTATCTTTTTCTTAACAACTGCGAATTTACATGAGTCAGAAATTTAGAATGATCTATTATGAGGCGGCCACGTGGACCAGGGTATCCGTTCAATGTTTGACCAGTTTTATTAGAATAATATTTAGATTTTTTTGTCGAGATGAAATTTTTTTCTTACATATGGTCGGGAATGATCTTTGTTCGGTATGTGTTTCACTTTATTTAGCATCCCACTTGTTTATCCAGAAGTATTAATAGAAACATACTGCAGAGGTAGATTTCGCTATTTTTTTTCGTAATTTTTCTGTGAGAAATTGAATTTTTTAAAGTGTGGCTTATTGATCAGCGGACTCATGTATGATTAATAGTTTCCTTCACTGGTTGTCGAGCATCATCAACGTTCGGATGGGTAACGACCTATTAAATAAATACATATTTAGTAATTCCTTTCGTACACTAGAGTGATTTTTCTGGAATCATGGTAACATCTCACTATCTATTGCCAGAGACCATCTTGAGACTATGATACACCCTGGTTGTTCTAAGGACTAACTGTTTTTTTTCGGAATCCTCTGCATTTTACAACATCACGCAGCAACAAAATAATGTCTATGTTCTTCTAATTTTCAAGTTCGTTGAGTTCAGCAATTTGTGGCTACGTATAGAACAAATTCTTTGAGGCATGTGGAGACAGTCAAGGGGTGTTTCAACTTCCCTTTAAGCTTGTGGACAAATCAGTGGAGATATTGTTATCATTGTCGAAGTGTGGATAATTACTGAAGTCAGTGCTGATTTTATTGTCATCGTAGTGAGATGCATGTATAGTTCGTAAATTACCAATGACTCAAATTTGTTCAGGTTTTTAAACAAATTAGTGGATTATTGTAGTCAAATGTGTGTTTCTCAATTATTCATGTAATTATTAATGCTAGCAGAAACACGTGCACTGTACAGGTTGTGCTTACGAATACGAACAACGATCTATTTACACTACAGTATAGTCAAGCAAAAACAACGCTAAAATTTGCAAAAAAGCACTGTGAGACAAAGCGGCCACTGGATGCACTTGAGCTTCTTGAGATGCGTTGACTACCATTTTATTGTTCCCAAATGCCTTAAACATTCTGATATTAAGTCATTTTCAAAAGCATATGCTTAAAGTCGTTAGTGGTCAACGTTCCACCATAACTAGCAAGTATAAAAACACACATTGCTCGACAATAAATGCGAAAGACCCAGAAGGGGAGAAAGAAACAAAATGAAACGTCATAGTTTGAGAAGGTATGTGAGTTTATTTAAGTGATTAAAAAATCGTGTCAGATTTGGCACTCTGATCCCATGTATCACTTCGATGTAGAACCTCCGCTGGCCTTGATGCAGGCGCTGCTTTGGCTGAGAAGCATTTGCATCCTCTCCTAAGGCAAGATGGCCCCGCAGGTGTTGCAACTGGTCGTTGATACCCCAGACAAAGGCAACGGGACCGAGATGATACGTGAGTTGCACTCACACATGTTCTGTCGTAACGTTCTGGGGACCTTGCTGACCATGGGAGTACATCAACATTTGCACTGTCGTATAAGAGGTAATGCGTGATGATGCAAGATGTTCGTGACGCAGGATTGTGGTGTCAGTGTTCCCTGAATGACTACCTGCCTTACCTCTTTTAATGGAGCTCTCGAGACTTGATGACTGACTGTCGCGCTGCACTATCCCAGTTCTTGGAGATACAACCGGGTGTGAATATGACGCCACTAAAGCGCAAGAAGACATACAAATCAAAAAGAAATTTAAATTGATTAAATAACTGAATTAATTGTTTTACTGCAAATAACTGGCTAGCCACTCAGTGACGCTCTGGAGCACATCGGCTCCATGTTCCCGCAAGACATCAAAAAGCTCTTCCATGCATGTCTCACCACGAGCTATTTCACGTGGAATGGCGATTTCTACGAACAGACGGAAGGCGTCGCCATGGATAGTCCTCTCAGTCCAGTGGTGGCCAACTTCTTCATGGAACAATTCGAAGCACAGGCACTGGACTCGGCGACTTGCAAACCTCAGATGTGGTACAGGTACGTCGATGATACTTTCGTGGTGTGGATCCATGGTGAAGAACAGCTCGGTGACTTCTTATGACACTTGAACAGCCTCCATGCCAACATAACATTGACCACGGAAGCAGAAAAGGACAAGAAACTGCCATTTCTAGATGTGCTGGTCACAAGGGAAGGCGAAAACCTGGAACACAGCGTGTATCGAAAACCGACACACACGGACCGATACCTGCACAAACTGTCAAACCACCACGCGAGCCAGAAAAGAGGCATGATTAGTACGCTCGTAACGAGAGCTGGACGATTATGTGAGCCGCAACACCTCAAGCGAGAAATGCAACACCTGGAAACTGTTCTGAGGAGCAATGGGTACTCCACAAATTATATTAGAAGTGTAACACAGCCGAATACTTGGCAAGGTAAGGAACCAGAAAAAGAAATGCCGGGTACGGCCTTTCTGCCATACATTTCCAGAGTGACGGACAGAATCGGCCGTATATTGAGCATACATGGCGTAAAGACGATTTTCAAACCAAGAAGGAAGATCAAAGAGTGTCTTAGATCGGTGAAGGAGAAAAGAGACCCACATGCAATGTCGGAAATATGCCGTATACCACGCCCATGCGGAAAAGTTTATGTCGGAATGACTGGACGATCAATTAACACCAGGATCAAAGAGCATAAGCGACATTGCAGGTTGGGGCAGGTGGACAAATCGGCCGTGGCAGAGCATGCACTGAATGAGACCGACCACGTAATAAAATTCGCCGACACGGAACTTCTGACTGTAGAGAAGCACTATCACACGCGCTTGTTCAGAGAAGCTGTTGAAATACAAAAACACGCGAACAGTTTCAACAAGAAAGAGGAAAGCCTTAAGGTAAACGGATCCTGGCTTCCCGTACTGCAGTGAACGACCGTCGCAGGTACCAAGAGGAGAACCGCACCGGAAATGACAGCGGAGAAGCCCTCGGACGTTGGCGCGCCAGGTACATATAGTCTGCGGCCGCGAGCTCGGCTCCAGTTCACCACCGGCAATGGAGGGTGAAGCTTTGACAATGCCAGCCACTCGTGCTGGCGAAACGTCAGAAAAATCATTAGATGAACGTCCGCCGAAGAACCCGAGACAGAAGCCAATAGGCAGTTTGTCAACAAGTGGCCACGAAAGCCTTAAAAATTTTGTATTCGACTAACTGACCAAACAGAGACTCACAGTGAAGCCCCTTGCAAACTGTGCCAGTTGTTGATAATGCCGTCTAACGTGAGTACATGGCTTCCTCATATTCTTCGCAACGACTGCTCAACATCGGAAGCTGTTCACCCCCTCACATATATCCTGTCAAGCCCGGCAACAACACTAAACACGAACAACACTAATGCACTCTGGAGGCCGATCCACTAGTGACAGAAAAATGCAACTTTAATCATTTATTTGTACTAAGATACACCCGACCATGTCTTCTGGGTGCTAACTTTCGTTGTCAGGCAATATACAGTGACGGCAAAAAAAATCGCAACGCGAAGAAAGAGTTGTGCGATATAAACGGAAGTTGGTAGACGTGTTTCTGCATTAGAAAGATGACGCCTATTCGAAGTTCGCTCCATTTGCATAAGAATGGCTCTAGTAGTGCCACTATGAGGATGCGAATCAGGTTTGCTTTAAATACATGCTGTAACGGCAATGAGCGTTAGTTAGCTTTGGAGACCGGCCGTGGTGGGTTGATGTTAGTCACGAATGCATTTAAAGCGGCAAAGACACCATTATAAACACCTCACTGAGCTTGAAGGAGATCGTGCAATATGGCTACGAGAAGCTGAATGTTTGTTAAGGTGCTAAACCGTCTTCAGCCCGAGAAAAGCGCATCACTTCTTTGTAACCCCTCAACTTACTATTCGATTATTATGTGCTACGAGAATAAAGAGTTTGTTAAGTTGTTTATATGGTTTTCTTATATTTTTGTGTTAAAATGTTACAGATCTGTGACACCTGATGGTCGTGAAAAGCTGTGTCCTGTCAAGTCAGCGAGTTTTTTAACGGTCTGCCGACTGCTGAATCACGACGCGTCGAAGATAACTACGATGCAGCTGGCCACTACGAACGGTTTCCGGCTACTACTAAGAAGAAACACTTATTGTTAAACAGAGAATTAGCGTGATACGTTTGTTCGCAGAGAATGGTTCTTGCTGTAGTACCCGAGTAATACTCGAATAGTGAGCATGGAGAAAGATTATCTCAAGAGTGTGGTGAGTTAGGCTCAAAAGTACGATACGTGAATTAGTCTCAACGGGGATAGAACCCAAAGTGTGTTCAAAGCAGTTCTAAATCATTTGGAAAGATTATTTTGATAAGATTATCAGCTGGTGTTGAAAATGTTTATTTCGCCGGTTTTCGGAGGTTGTAGAGTCGCCAGGTATAGGAAAAGCTACGATTTATTGAAGAGTGCGATTAGTTTCTCCTATTTGTGATCAATGGTGCGTTGTGCTAGTTAACAGCTACGCGATGGTAGGCGATCCGTGTTTCAATATTGTTATGAGGTTTTCCGTTGGATGGTGTGTGTAAAGAGACGTGTTCACATGAAACCGTTTAGTTATCTTGTGGTTGAGGATTAAAGCACGTAGTACGGCATAGAAGCGTTGCGTTGCATTATTGTGGTTGTATAGATGTACGCAAGCACTGACGAATAGTGATTTAGCGGTATTTGGTTAGGATTTATTGTGTGCAGTAAATATCGGTAGGTAGGTGGTAAAATCCTATGGGACCAAACTGCTGAGGTCATCGGTCCCTAGGCTTACACATTACTTAATCTAACTGAAACTAACTTACGCTAAGGACAACACACACACACACACACACACACACACACACACACACCCATGCCCGAGGAAGGACTCGAACCTCGTACGGTGGAGCAGCCCGAACCGTGGCAAGACGTTCCGAACCGTGGCAAGACGTCCACGTCCGCGCGGCTACTCCGCGCGGCAGTAAATTCCGGAAATCTCGTTGGATGCACTGAATGTGTAGTCTGTATTAAAGAGAATGGTCGTCCTACGTAATAGTTATTTATTGAGAAACAGTTTGAAGTTTATTGAGAATTTGATAATTTTTCCCCTTGTGTCTAAGCGACAAAGCAAGAACGATTTATTAGTGAACACGGAAATTCTCTCTGAAAGGCTGATCATTGAGTGCTGAGTTTTGAGTATTAGTAGGTCGCGGAAGTCAACGCCCTAAGTGATTGAGCTTTGTCTGATTAATTGAAGTTCATACAGTTGAAAAGTGGCGGCGATACCCAGGTTTTTGTTTTATTCTTTTACTTCATTTTCGCTTAGTGGGGTTCTGAATAGAGCACCAGGAAATAAACGAAAAGGTTTTAAACTGAAAAAGTCAGTACCCGACTTGTTGTTTATCCCCAAACTGTTACAGAAAGCAGACTAATAAATTGAATATATCTTTTGGGGATAAAGTAAAATCCGAAGGCCACTAAAGTAAAAGACTCGGATATTGGTGAAAGCAAAGTTCAAAGAAAGTAAAAAGAAGGAATAGTATTTTTCAGATAATAACTTGCAGCAGAGAGGAAGATAATTAATCTTTATTTACATAGGGAAAACCAGTTTACTTTTATTAAAAAGTGATTAATTATAAATGAAAAGTTATTCCATTTAATTCTGAAATGTTGACATTAACGAAGTAGTTTATTATGATAAAATTTCAATGGAGTCAAGGATATTGTTGTAGCCAGGCGCTGCTTATAGAGGTTATCGTTGATTGATAACGAGAGATATAAACAATGCAAAATTATATCTTTGCCATGTGAACTTATTGTCAGATTTACGCAAAAATTTATAACGTTCACACGGATTGAGTGTATATACGATTATTCGTTGAAGTTTTAAAAGAGGAGCAACTACAAGAGGCAACGGATCTATATGAGGTACTCATCACTTATAAAACTAAAGCTATCACTTCTGGTACCTACGTTGTTTAGACGGTATTTAGTTGTGTTGTCAGCGTATATAGAGTAAATTGACTGTAGGTTGTTGTTACTGGTGAAGTAAATACCTCATTCCTACTCCCCTTAGACTCTCGCATTTAGTATTTTTCTAGTGTCTAATACTAGCCTTGGTGGCAGTTTATCTGTCGAACCTAGTGAACCCTGATAGTCAGATACGTGTTGTAATTAATATCCAGATAGCTATCACTGACCCCATTATACCACGAAAAGTGTTATTGTGTCCATCTTTCGTTCATAGTGGTGCCAGAGCACGCTGTACTGTGATTTATGGCGTGAGAAGCTGAAAATCAGATGTAACGTGACGTCGTTGTGTTACTACAGATGATTATTTCAAGTGACACAGATTACGTCTTTGACTGTAGACAAGGTCTTGTCAGTACAACTTATTGTAGTATTATTAGTACGAGAGTGAGCAACATTGTCTAACGTTGCCTTTCACTTAAAATTGCAGTGCTGTTAATACAGTATGTCTCCTACGAGTTAGCAGTATCTAAAAGGTGGTGCAATACAACGGACACGTGTCACTACCGAGAGGGAAGAGCATCGTGCTCGGCGTATGGCTCTGGCGCATTGTGCTGCGCTTGTAACGCAAACTCGAATAGCGGTTGGCACCACAGTGACACACCGAACTGTTGTAAATCGGTTACTTCAGAGACATATCCGAGCCAGAGGCCCTGTGGTGTGCATTTCACTGACCCCAAACCACCGCCATGGTGTCAAGCGAGAGCTCATTGCAGGGCGGAATGTAGATCTGTTATATTTTTTGGTGAAAGTCGTTTCTGCCTCTGTGCCCGTGAAGGCTGTGTGTTGGTTAGAAGGAGACCAGGTGCGATCCTGCAGCCAACCTTTCTGCAGCCTAGACACACTGGAGCTACACCTGATGGTCTGGAGTGCGATTTCGTATGACAGAAGGAGTCGTTAACTCACGCACCCTCAATGCCAAATTGCACGTCAGTTTGGTGATTCGATCTGTTGTGCTACCATTCATGAATAGTATTCCAGGGGTTGTTTTCCACAGAATAACGCTCGTCCTCATACCGCTGTTGTGACCCAGGTTGCCCTACAGTTTGGTTTGTCGACATGTTGCCTTGGCCTACTCGACCACCAGATCTACCTCCAATTGAGCACACGTGTGTCATGGGATGACAACTCCAACGTCATGCACTAACAGCATTGAACCGTCCCTATATTGACCGTCCACGTGCAACATGCACGGAACTCCGTCCCACAAAGTGAGATCTGGCACCTGTGGGACATAATGCATACACGTTTGCATGGTTACGTTTAATGTTCTGGCTGTTACATCGGTTATTAATGTACTAGCAATCCCGAAATTTCATTACTCTACAGTAATTATATCTCGATGTTGAAATTTTACACCACTGGCCATTAAAACTGCTACACCACGAAGATGACGTGCTACAGACGCGAAATTTAACCGACAGGAAGAAGATGCTGTGATATGCAAATGATTAGCTTTCCAACCGATTTCTCATACACAAACAGCAGTTGACCGGCGTTGCCTGGTGAAACGTTGTTGTGATGTCTCGTGTAAGGAGGAGAAATGGGTACCATCACGTTTCCGACTTTGATATAGGTCGGATTGTAGCCTATCGCGATTACGATTTATCGTATCGCGACATTGCTGCTCGCGTTAGTAGAGATCCAACGACTGTTAGTAGAATATGAATCGGTGGGTTCAGGAGGGTAATACGGAACGCCGTGCTGGTTCCCAACGGCCTCGTATCACTAGCAGTCGAGACGACAGGCATCTTATCCGCATGGCTGTAACGGATCGAGCAGCCACGTCACGATCCCTGAGTTAACAGATGGGGACGTTTGCAAGACAACAACCATCTGCACGAACAGTTCGACGACGTTTGCAGCAGCATGAACTATCAGCTCGGAGACCATGGCTGCGGTTACCCTTGACGCTGCATCACAGACAGGAGCGCCTGCGATGGTGTACTCAACGGCGAACCTGGTGCACGAATGGCAAAACGTCATTTTTTCGGATGAATCCAGGTTCTGTTTACAGCATTATGATGATCGCATCCGTGTTGGGCGACATCGCGGTGAACGCGTATTGGAAGCGTGTATTCGTCATCGCCATACTGGCGTGTCACCCGGCGTGATGGTATGGGGTGTCATTGGTTACACGACTCGGTCACCTCTTGTTCGCATTGACGGCACTTTGAAAAGTGGACCTTACATTTCAGATGAGTTTAGACTCGTGGCTCTACCCTTCATTCGATCCCTGCGAAACCCTACATTTCAGCAGGATAATGCACGACCGCATGTTGCAGGTACTATACGGGCCTTTCTGGATACAGAAAATGTTCGACTGCTGCCCTGGCCAGCACATTCTCCAGATCTGTCACCGATGAAAACGTCTGATCAATCGTGGCCGAGCAACTGGCTCGTCACAATACGCCAGTCACTACTCTTGATGAACTGTGGTATCGTGTTGAAGCTGCATGGGCAGCTGTACCTGTACACGCCATCCAAGCTCTGTTTGACTCAATGCCCAGGCGTATCAAGGCCGTTATTACGGCCAGAGGTGGTTTTTCTGGGTACTGATCTCTCAGGATCTATGCACCCAAATTGCGTTAAAATGTAATCATATGTCAGTTCTAGTATAATATATTTATCCAATGAATACCTGTTTATCACCTGCATTTCTTGTTGGTGTAGCAATTTTAATGGGCAGTAGTGTATTTTCCGTCAGTGTATATTTCCAAGTCTTAATCCTTAAACTGGTGGTTCAATCTCTGTCATCCACAATGTCAGTTCAGGTATTAGCTCAGATAGTAACTTTAAACATCAGACTTTCAACAGAAGCGCTGGGAAATCCGCCCTAAGGTTATTACCTCACTGGCACACGCTCAGTGCCGGCGATCTAGCTAACTGGGGGTAGTGAGCTCGTCATGACGTGACGGCAGCGTCCGCCGCGTCGTTCCGGCAGGCGGACACTCTTCCGACGGAAGCCTGGGTTCCGGCGCGGTCCCGCTGCTGCGGGCACCTCCGCCGCCGCTACCTGCCGTGGCGCGCGCCATTGTGGCCGCGTGGTGGCGCGTGCTCGCGGACCCGTGCGGCCGTGACGGCGCGCATTCCGCATCCGCCGTGCAACTGCAGGGGGGAGTCAGAGGCCGAGCTGACACTGCACGACTCTGCACCCTTCGTGCTGTCTTCGACGCCAAAGCTGAGGGCGGCGTTCGCGTTCCGGAACCAAAGATTGTGCAGAATTGCGAAGCAATTATCTGTACCCGTGTTAACACGCACACCATACAAAAAGTGTGCCACCCTCACGGGACATCACGTAATACTGCGTGGTAGTATTTGGGGCAAAAAAAAAAACGGCATCCCGTTGAAGGAGATTGGCGATGGATGTACCGCTATTTTTTTTATTTCAATCACACGAAATTTGACAAGAAATATAATGAATTAGGTGTCTAGTTCTCCAATCACTGCCGACGACCAATAGCACGTGAAGATGGCCAATGTAGTCCGAAATCTATAATGAATGTGACACAGATTGTGACTGTGTCCAAACTTAAAGGGAAATTCACCGTTTAGCACTGCCACTAGGCTTTCTAATTGTCTCGATTCGGCGAGGAAGAGAATCCGCAAACTTCTTCAGGTACGCTGTATCGTGCCGAAGGTAGTCGTTGGTCAGAATGAGATTTTCACTCTGCAGCGGAGTGTGCGCTGATATGAAACTTCCTGGCAGATTAAAACTGTGTGCCGGACCGAGACTCGAACTCGGAACCTTTGCCTTTCGCGGGCAAGTGCTCTACCAACTGAGCTACCCAAGCACGGCTCACGCCCCGTCCTCACAGCTTTACTTCTGCCAGTACCTCGTCTCCTACCTTCCGGCACACAGTTTTAATCTGCCAGTAAGTTTCATATCAGCGCACACTCCGAAGCAGAGCGAAAATCTCATTCTGGAAACATCCCCTAGGCTGTGGCTAAGCCATGTCTCCGCAATATCCTTTCTTTCAGGAGTGACATGCGATCGCTTGCCTGGCCCTCATTGAATCAGCAGCGCGCAGGAGTTGGACAGAAGTATGGAAACACCGCGAGAAATGAGTACCCGAACAGAAATGCAAATGCTAATTAAGCGTGCAGGTTGCGCTGTCGTATTTGACCAAGCACGGCGTCTGTTCAATGTCCTCAATACCCTGCAGGCGCTAGTCGTAGTCAAGACAGTGTTCTGCCTAGCATTACGTGATTGCATTATGTATTTTGTATCCCGCCTGGGAGGCGGCGCGTGGGTAGGAACGGGAAAAGGTTATACAAGTCGGTACTGCAAAAACGTGGTTTACTGGTGCAAAAACAAGATGATAACGATTGCGTAACTTTGTACGTAGGTGCGATGCTGAAGCGAAGTGTCCTGGCTGTCTGCACCTGGTCAAATGGGCAGAAGCAGTCCCGGAGCTCGTAGACCTCGACAGCACCGGCTAGAGGGCGCTGTCGTCGGTGTCTCGTAGTAGTGCCAACCTAGCAGAGCGCACCTACGACAGCTGCAAAGGTCACTGCAGAACTTAACGTCGCACTCGCGAAACCTGTCAACTGTAGAACAACACGAACAGAGCTCCATAAGTAGTAACCTGAAGGCGAGCTGGAATTTCATAACCATTCATCAGCGATGCAAATACCCTTAGCAGTAAAACGTAGGAAAACGTAGGAAAAGTGGTGCCGAGTCATAAAACTGGAGCTATGGAGGAAAGCCATTTGGTCGGAGAATCTGGTTTCACACTGTTTCCAACTTCTGGCCAAGTTTACGCCCCTAGAGTGGAACATGGCGGGGATTCGATGGTGATTTCGGCTGTCAGATCGTGGTATACCGTAGGCCTCTTGGTTAATCTGCAAGGTCGCGCTACTGTCAAAGATTACGCGATCATTCTGATTGATCAAGTCCATCCCAGGCTACAATGTTCGTTCTCCTACGGTGGTGACGTGCTCCTTGACGACAGGACCTTTGTTCACACAACTTGTATCGTCCAAGACTGTTGTTGTCAGCAGTCATATAAATTGTTGCATCTCTCCTGGCCACCACAGTCGCCAGATCTCAATATTACTGAACCTCTACGGTCTTTGGAGAGAGGGGTGTGTCAGCGCCATCATCTCCATCATCGTTACCTGAAATTTCCCACTATTCCGCAGGAAGAATGGTGCAAGGTTCCCTTGAAAACCGTACAGGATCTGTTTTTATCCATGGTAATTCGTTGTGTTTTTGGTATTTACATATTTCTGTCCATCCCCTTCTCGCGTCCGTCAGCCGTCGTAATTTAATATATTATTTATTGATAATGTTGATTGTTGCCGACTTACGTGGTGGGCCTTAATCAATATGACAGTTAATTCAATTTTGATTTACAATTAAATGCTTTTGTGAAGTCCTTTTTTTAACAATATTAATCTTCAGTACAATTTTTTTTTTTTTTACGTTAATGAACGTTAGACTCACTGAATCTTAAAACATGAGCATATAAGTTGAACAATGGAATAAAATTTTCATATTAATTTCCTCGGCTAGTCAGTTCACTTTAAAGCAAAAAATCTTTAGTTATTAATTGCAGTTGCGGCCCACACACGCGCGAGAGTATTTCTTCTTACCTCCGTTAACCATTGCATTGTAGTCGGTGTCCTGACTCTGGCTCTCGGGTGTGGTACTGAAAATAAGAATCTTAAAGCTACGTATTTTCTGCAGCGTCGGGCGGCTGTGGAGAAAAATGTATATTATGTTAATAGCGGACGAGTTTATCGCTTCCGCTAAATTTTATAAGTTAATATCGCCACGTCGTTGGCTGCATCGGCCGCTGCGATTGTTGCACTGTAAATTACTCGAATGCAGGTTAATTCAAGGAAAGCGGACAAGAAATCGGGATCACCTCCTACAAATTAAAAGTGCACAATAATATTAAATTAATATATTATTTGCTTAATTAATACAAACATGCTTACATTTGCCAACACTCGCAAGATGTCCGTCTACACGCAACCAAGACAAGAGAAGTGAAGACAACTAAAAAATTAACAAAAGAGCGTATCTTGTCGTCTCTTTAGATCATTTTGCTATATTTCTTTGCCCTCGAAACTTAAACAGAGAAATTATCATAATACGGATACATGAGAAAAATGTATAATATTCAATTTTTAAATGTCTCTTCCTTATTAATACTGGTTTTTAAGTCTTTTCTTATTAGTTCACAGGGGGGCGCTATACCCTGTATGAGCCCAACAATGTGTCCGCGGCTGTTGTCATCTAGCGAATCTCTGCCGCATACTCGTCATGAATATATAGAAGAAACGGAAACAGTTAGTCACTCAAAATGTTGAAACAGACATACTAGTACATATGAGTGAGTGTCCCCAAGTGATGTTACGAAAAACATCCGCAAAACATCACAGAACTAATTTCGGCCTAGCCCACATTCTCTACTCACTGCAAGTTAAACGCTCCATTCTGCCGTCGAGGTATTCATTTTACATCATCGATGATAAAATCCGCTACAGTTGTGAAAATTATTTATTTCTGAAAAGGAAAACACAGCCATCTTGAGGTGCATTTGCAGAATTATAAATGAACAGTAATATCTACCCACATGGCTAAGATTATCAAAGCTAAACAGACGAACAGAAATTCAGAGAAACCCCTATACGTACATTAAAATAGGAGTCCTCAGTGGACATGTAAGCTGTGTTAAAATATGTTAAAACAGCGCATCCCTGGTACATATGCAACAGAGTATTATCTTCAATCGTAGGTCTGCCAGAAAGCCTCTCGCAGTGGAAGTAGTAGGAAAAAGGATAACGGCCCCCAATTAGAAGAGCACAAACCACCGGCAACCAGAATAAAATATACGAAGTACGAGGGGCCCGACATTCCAAATCCCCGATCACAGAACTTACTTTGTACATGTGCAACTCTGTACATGTACAAATTAGTGACGATTTGAGACCATGCGTGCTATATGAATTCTGGGGTGACATTACAGGAATTATGTCAATTTACTTTGGTTTGATGCCGCGCTGGAACATGAGAGAAGTTAGCTACCTCTCCAGCGGATGACAGTTTGTGGTTTCTTGGACCTGTTGTTCGTGCGTACATTAATCCATATTTTGACCGTCGGATGGCACGAGCAGTCTACTCGCTAATGTCATTCGCTCCTGTCGGCATTTCAGGCGTGGATTGTGCTTCTTGCGGTTCTGATGAGTGTCTATGCAGCACTGGTGAGTCGCAAGCTTTACACAAGGAGTTAAATAGTTTTCCTCATATTCCTGCATCAACATGATAATGCAATCTGTCATAAAGCAACATCTGCGAGGCAACTGTTTCCGGGCAGTAACATTCATGAAACTGATAGGCTTTCCCAGGGTCTAACGTCACTACCTTCTCTGGTATCGTCTCTTGAAAAAAAATGGACTGCCATTCCGCCACAGATGTTCGGATACCTCACTGAAAGTGTTCCAAGTCTTTCAAGCCATGACAAAGGCGAAGAGAGGACACACCCTATACTGAAGGCCACTAACATGTGTCCTGATACTTTTGATCAGATGGTATACGTGAGAGAATGGACAGGAGAGAGAGAGAGAAAGAGGAAGCCGTTGGAGCACAAGTAATGAGAGATAGGAGAAAGAATGTGACGTGATCGATTCAGAGACGAAATCAGAAAAAATACCCATAACTGACGTGATTAAATGCAAGTGGTCGCAGCCATCAAAGCCAAACAGAAAACCACGTCGTAATTAATAGCAATAAAACGAATCCATTAATTATATGATGGTTTTTTTCGACGCGCTTCGGTGGTACAGTTTAATTAACAGCGTTATTATTTATTACCTCAGTGTTGCCCACAGCATTAAACGAAACCTTTGCAAACGTGTGAACGTTAAACTTGACATAAAAATGATGGCAATACAACTTATCGTATTCATCTACAATCTGCTAACTAATATTGTCAACAATAGGGAAAAACCTATAGTTTTGCCCTTACTGTATACCAAAGTCAATTTTATTACGTATTACGCGTACCATATTTCTGGACTCATATGCCTGGTCACTCGCTACTATTTCAAGAGACTCATACGCCCGTACGCAGTCATTGGTTAATAATGCTCTGATTTCTTCGTAGTGGTGAGGGTCCTATCGAGTGAGAATAAATGTAAGAAAGACCAGAGTGGTGAGAATCAGGATTATAAAAGCTCTAGCATAACATTATAGGGAGAAAATACATTGGAACAAGTTGCATCTTTTAGGTACTTAAGAATAACGCTGAAAAAGTGGAACTGAATGAAGGAAATAAGAAACTGAATATTTTTAGAGTAAAAGGATTTTTTTAAAGGTGAAATGTTTTTTGAAAGCAAAAGTAAGTTCAATAGAACTTAGAAAGAGACTTTACAAGAGTTGTGCCTAGAGTGTAGTGTTACATGACACTGAATCATGGACATTCAACACCAGACAGAACATACTTTTTGTAGGCGGTGTTCGACAGCTTCGATAAAGGGTGAAAATTCCATCGTATAGTACAGAACTGTGCTCTTTTATTTTTATTAGACGATCGATATCGGTCACGAATCTGACCATTCTCGGATCACAAAAGGTCTTCAGCTATACATTCCATAACTGATATTGCTGCTCATGTACAACAATCATCTAAACTTCAGTACTGATGTTCTTGCGTAATTGCTAAACGCGGAAGTTATGCAGGAATACTTCAGTTAAGTCTGGAAGGTAGGAAATGAGGTACTGGCAGAATGGACTGTGAGTCGCTTTGGGCAGTTCAGTCGACAGAGCACTTGCCCACGTGAGGAAACGGTCCCATGTTCGAGCCCCGATCCGACAGTAAGTTTCAGATACTTGAGCAGTTTTGCAATGAGGTTATGGGAGAAAACGCTTAAAGTGAAATGAACTGGCAGAATGATAAACGAATTCTAAGAATAGGAGAGGAGGTCTTGGAATGCTGGATGACACTAAAATGTACGATGTTAGTAGTAGATTAAGGGGGTATACCAGGGTAGAAACTGATTAGCGCAGTTTTTTTTGTTTAAAATGTTCCCTAGAGGGTCTATTTTTAAGATTAATTCATATAAAGTGTGACATAGATGTTAAAGTTTGTTAAAGCCGCTATTTACTGCATGGGGCCCTGGCGCAACTGAGCGCTCGACTGCAACCGATGGAATACTGTAATCGTTACCGACGGAATGGGCGTCCTGTTGGTTTCCGATAATATCACAGAGGGCATTAGCATCAATTAAAATACTATTCTCAACAAGATGTCTCTTCGTAACACGATTCGTTAATGGCAAACAGTCTGAAACCGCGTGCTTGCCTCGCGTCTGCTTAACTTGTCGTTTCGCTTGTTTTTTGTACGTAGTGAAACATGTCATATTGGGAGTTTGTTACTTGCGTTTCTGAAATTTGTACATACTTTGGATGTCGCAAACGCTAAGCGACAATTTTCAATCGCTTATTAATCGCGCGCTTTCTTTGGTCAGAGCAGATCTGTCGGTGGAAGACGTGTTCGCTTTGTCATCGCTGCTTGACAGCGAGGAGCGCGGGAGTTCTGTCGTATGAGTGGTAGTGAGGCAGACGCCGAGAGAATATGTGCGAATTCCTAAGGGACCAAACTGCTGAGGTCACCGGTCCCTAGACTTACACACTACTTAAACTAACTTATGCTAAGAACAACACACACACACACACACACATGCCCGAGGGAGGACTCGAACCTCCTGCAGGAGGGGCCGCGCAATCCGTGACGTGACGCCTCACGTTAAGTGTATCTGTGTTTAAGGAAAATGATTTGTGTTTGAATTTTGTGGAACAGAGAAAAAGGATTTGATCAGTGATCTAGAACGAAAAGAGTACGAAGAGGAATGAAGGCAATATTTTTATTTGTTCGCACTGCAGTAGCAAGTAGTTAGAATCATTGTTGAGTTAGAGATATCCAGACCAGAGAAGTTCAGATTTTTCATTAAATATTGAGTAATTTTTCACTGTAAGTTATTTTTCATGTTTATTAATGATTTATCTAACATTTGTGAGAGTAAGAGTTTGGTATGAGTGTTAATGAGTGTTGTAACATGAATTACATACAAGTATCAACATATCAGATACAGTTTGTTACAGAAATATTTCACCTCAGAGCATTGTCCATATCCTCGATCCAAGTCATTTTTATTTAAAGCGTTGTCTTACTGAAGGATGTCTATAAAATAGTTTACTTGTTGTCCGGAGCATCGCACTAAGCTCTCAGCAACCGTAGTTAGCAACTTGCAGCTGGCGCACAGAGGGCAACAAGCATCGCATTTCCAAGCAATTCCATTACGAGGTAGACCATTAACACACAGGGATCACTTTGTTTAATTCGAGAGAGTCCTCGTAAAGTTCAGGATTTAATCAGGTTGCACATTTTGATGGAAACATATAGCAGGGCCAAATGCATGCTGCATTGTCACAGGCACACATATTTGGTTTCTCTCGCAATTGGAAATGCGCAAAGTCACTCAAAACTAAACATCAGTAAAGTTACATCCAGCCAACCAAGCCGCCAGTATGAGTTCAAATAATTGAACAAATTAAAACAATTTTTGAAGGAAACTGCCAGTAGTAACACGTGAGTGTTTGAAAATGACATATATTTGTACGATTAGAAAAGGTTCGGAAAATAATCCCACTCGTACAGGAAACGTTTTCAACTGTAAGCGGAAGCTAATTAACTAATATAATTTTATATAAACAAAAAATCCAACTGCAAGATGCAGGCAATTCAAGGTTTGTTCGTTTTCAGTATTACAAAAAGACAAACTGAAGCT
Source organism: Schistocerca piceifrons (assembly GCF_021461385.2). Taxonomy (NCBI): domain Eukaryota; kingdom Metazoa; phylum Arthropoda; class Insecta; order Orthoptera; family Acrididae; genus Schistocerca; species Schistocerca piceifrons. Next base: position 83,621,928 of record NC_060138.1, read on the forward strand.
TTAAACACTTGTTTTATTTTTAATTTTTTTTTTCAAAACAGTATTTTTCAAGTTGGCGGAAGGAATAACACATGAAAATATGAACGCAGTTACTTTCTACCTTTTTCTAATTTGTGAGTCGGCGTTTATCCTACTGTAGCACGTAGGACTATTGCGATATATTTTAATATCGACTTTTGGTGCACGTCTTTATGACGATTTTTTTGTCGAAAACAATGACTCCTATTTCAGAGCACCACCTCTTTCCGTTAGAAGCGATTTTTAAAAAAAAAAATTACCCTACGTACTACGTTAGACAGTATAATCAGCTTTAATACAGTTTTTGAAATTTTGTTCTAGGTTAAAAATTGCAGTGTTCCGATCACCCGCTATCGGCCCCTGCACTCCGCGTAGGCCTTTCGTCGACGTCGTGTAGCGTCCTCTGGCTGCAAGTTGTTAAATAGCATAAAGGTCTGAAGTCAGTTTTGTAATTTGTTCAGTTGACATCTGTCGAAAACGAGTTAAGCCAAAGAGAAGATCTAGAACGTGTTTTAGGTCCACGAACGAACGGTATCGTAAATACACGTACGGACGCTACGCTACCACGTCACACGTAAGGGAACGCCTCTCATACGACGCAGCTTCGAGTGACAGGTGGTAAGCCCCGATCTGAAACTCTCAAGACAGCTAACCCAGTCTCCTCGCCCTATTGCTCCTCCGCCTGGGACGACAAAGAAGGCGACTGGAACGGCGGGGAGACGCCAGCGCCAGGAGGTGTGGGCGTGTTTTCGGCCTGGGAGACAGGCCCGCCCCCGCCGCCGCCGCCGCCGCCTGGCGCACGCTAATTGACAGCCGGGCTTCGGCCTGCCCACCCCCACCGCGCACCCTCTGCTGACTGCGTCCCGCGCAGGCAGAATTTGTGGCTGGGGAGCGCTGCGGGCGTAAACACCCGACACTGCACGCTCTCCCGGCGCTTTTGTTGCCCTCGCGACGACGCAGACACACACGCTTTCTCTTTTGCCTGCCAACTCTCTCTCAAAGAAAGGAAAAAAAGGTTTTGGTTGGTACAGACTTTTAAGAGTACCTACGAGAAGAACAAGAAGGAGCGGACTGCGTCGACATAGCTGGTGTTGGGATATTAGATTACTCTGTCGTGCTCGCACATCAAGTATCCCATATTAAGGTAGATGATTGCTTGCCAAACTGGGTTTAAGCAGCTTCTTAGGAGTAAAATGTAATTTTCTGAAGGGTAAACAGAAAAGGATTCAATTGCCTTTCGGTCACAAACAAAATTTTCAAAATGTCATTACTGTTATCACTATTTCGTAGACTGAAATACTATGTCAGTTATCAATAACTACAATTTTTTAACGCTTGATACAATGCGGTTGAGGTTGTAGCTCATCAAGCGAATGTATGAACATCTCCCTCACATTGTCCACCAACTACAAGCATATTTTTCCAGAATGAGAGTTTCACTCTGCAGCGGAGTGTACGCTGATATGAAACTTCCTGGCAGATTAAAACTGTGTGCCGGACCGAGACTCGAAATCGGGAACTTTGCCTTTCGCAGGCAAGTGCTCTTGCCCGCGAAAGGCAAAGATCCCGAGTCCGAGTCTCGGTCCGGCACACAGTTTTAATCTGCCAGGAAGTTTCATGATTTTCCATTATGCACATCGGACAGTAAAAGTGAGACATGTATTACCGGCCGGTGTGGCAGAGCGGTTCTAGGCGCTTCAGTCTGGAACAGCGCGACCGCTTCGGTCGCAGGTTCGAATCCTGCCTCGGGCATGGATGTGTCTGATGTCCTTAGTTAGGTTTAAGTAGTTCTAAGTTCTAGGGGACTGATGACCTCAGATATTAAGCCCCCGTAGTGCTCAGAGTCATTTGGCCCAGACATGTGTAGTAAACCATTTGGACCAGACATGTATAGTATATCACAAAAAGCCTAAATATCTCGTGAAAAAGCCTTCTCCGAGTTGCAAGCAAAAGCGGCGTCCGAAAGAAAACGTACGAAACAACACTGTTGCTATCTTTATTCGAAAGTAATCATCAGAGGCCTGAACACAACTATCACACTGTATCAGAAGCCGAAGAAGGGTTCCTTGTTCCCAAAATTCCTGTCACTGTGAAAGGAGCCAACCCTCTACAGCGTCCTTAAGTTCGCCGTGTGAGTTGATGTTTTGTTTGTGGACCAAAACATACATGTCGCAGAGCGACATAAACCGGGGTACAGGGCAAATGCCAAAGTTTTCGCACTTGAGCTTTGCACTTTGTATGACTCTGAACAAGGGCGGACTCGCGTTGTCGTGGAGCAGAGTCACTCCTTCCGCGAGAAGTTCAGGCCGCCTGCTCTTGATGGACTTGTGTAGGCTATGGAGTGTCCCACAGCGCACGTCACTGTTAATGGCTTTTCCGTGCTCGTGGCATTCGACGAGTACCTGAGCATGGACCACAAAAAAGATGGTAAACATCACTTTGCCTGCTGAGGACACAGCTTTCAATATTTTAGGGGGAGGCGACGACGATTGCTTCCACGTCACTAGATGTGTCACTACGATATCACATAGCGCCATATACAAATTTCAGTCGGTTTGGTTGTTACGAAGTTTCGTACCTTTTCATTTGACCACTCCTTATAGTTCCCGCAATAGACTAGGCTTTCCTTCATTACTTACCTCGAGACAATAAACGAACTAAATGACTACACAACACAGCGATAACTGTATAATGGCTACTACACTGCTATAGAGCCTGTATATTATTATTGTTGTTGTTGTTGTTAATGGGAGTGGTAATTTCTTTCAGTTCAGAAGCGAGAAGTGCAGTAGTCAAGAGACATGCACACAATGTAGGCCTAAGCATACTATACACATTTTAATCTGATCGACCCCAAGCATAGTACACATTTTAATCTGGTCGACTTTAAACAGGACTGCAGGATGTGGATGAAGCAAGTGCAACTAGGGAGATGATCGGTGGAGGTGAAGCATGCTTTGTAACAAGTGCCTACCCACAATATGGACAGTTAACTTCCTTTTGTAAGGAGGGCTATAGGTAGCACTTGCGGTCCACTGAAAATTGTGTCACCATTCTATAAAAAATGGTTGTTAGAAACAAGCAGTACTCATTAATTGCTGGTTTACCAGAACGCCTACAAAATATACACTACTGGCCATTAAAGTTACTACACCAAGAAGAAACGCAGATGATAAATAGGTAATCAATGGACAAATATAACATACTAGAACTGACATGTGATTACAATTTCACGCAATTTGGGAGCATAGATCATGAGAAATCAGTACCCAGAACAACCACCTCTGGCCATAATAACGGCCTTGATACACCTGGGCATTGAGTCAAACAGAGCTTGGATGGCGTGTACAGGTACAGCTGCCCATGCAGCTTCAACACGATACCACAGTTCATCAAGAGTAGTGACTGGCGTATTGTGATGAGCCAGTTGCTCGGCCACCATTGACCATACTTTTTCAATTGGTGAGAGATCTGGAGAATGTGCTGGCCAGGGCAGCAGTCGAACATTTTCTGTATCCAGAAAGGCCCGTACATGACCTGCAACACGCGGTCGTGCATTATCCTGCTGAACTGTAGGGTTTCGCAGGCATCGAATGAAGGGTAGAGCCACGGGTCGTAACACATCTGAAATGTAACATCCACTGTTCAAAGTGCCGTCAATGCGAACAAGAGGTGACCACATACCATCACGCCGGGTGATACGCCAGTATGGCGACAACGAATACACGCTTCCAATGTGCGTTCACCGCCAAACATGGATGCGACTATCATGATGCTGTAAACAGAACCTGGATTCATCCGAAAAAATGACGTTTTGCCATTCATGCACCCAGGTTTGTCGTTGAGTGCACCATCGCAGGCGCTCCTGTCTGTGATGCAGCGGCAAGGGTAACCGCAGTCATTGTCTCCGAGCAGATAGTCCATGCTGCTGCAAACGTCGTCGAACTGTTCGTGCAGATGGTTATTGTCTTGCAAACTTCCCCGTCTGTTGACTCAGGGATCGAGTCGTGGCTGCACGATCCGTTACAGCCATACGGATAAGATGCGTGTCATCTCGACTGCTGGTGATACGCGGCCGTTGGGATCCAGCACGGCGTTCCATATTACCCTCCTGAACCCACCGATTCCATATTCTGCTAACAGTCATTGGATCTCGGCCAACGCGAGCAGCAATGTCGTGATACGATAAACCGCAATCGCGATAGGCTACACTCCGACCCTTATCAAAGTCGGAAACGTGATGGTACTCATTTCTCCTCCTTACACGAGGCATCACAACAGTGTTTCACTAGGTCACGCCGGTCAACTGCTCTTTGTGTACGAGAAATCGGTTGGAAGCTTTCCTCATGTCAGCACGTTGTAGGTGCCGCCACCGGCGCCAACCTTGTGTGAATGCTCTGAAAAGCTAATCATTTGCATATCACAGCATATTCTTCCTGTCGGTTAAATTTCACGTCTGTAGCACGTCATCTTCGTGGTGTAGCATTTTTAATGGCCAGTAGTATAATTGATCTCTACTTATTTTAAAAATGAAAGCGTTCAAAGAAAATCCTTTTCATGCCAAAGTTTAGTTAGACATTATATTTAAATATCTTTTTATTCTACGTCTATGAAATACTACTATGACTTTTTATGATATATTATTGTTACGTCTTGATCGAATGAAGTCCTTAAATCATATTGGAACGTTGAGTTATTTTATGTACTATGTTTTAAGTCTCAAATTTACTTTCTATGTAAGAATAATACTGAAATTTCATATTATTTTTTGACTGATGTGAAATGACAGATTGTTCCAATGATGCTTTACGTTTACGGGTAATTTATGTCTTAGGTACTAATAGATGCTTTTTGTAAGAGACATTTTGTATTATACAGATGTGCAGACTCAATGTTCTCTATTATGTTTTGTTTATCGTGTTGTGCAAATCAAGCAAATCTAAAAGCTGCAAACTCAGCTAAATATTTAGGGGTTACAGTTACGCATAATGCAGATAATGTTGTGGAGAAAGCAAACCAAAGACTACGATTTATTTACGGAACACTTAGAAAATGTAACACATCTACCACAGAGAATGCTTAGCTTGTCCGCCCTGTTCTGGAATAGGGCTGTGCAGTGTGGGGTCCGCATCAGATTGACGGAGGACACCGAAGAAATTCAAGCATCGCGTTTTGTGTTATTGCGAAGTAGGGGAGAGAGTGCCACGGATATGATACACGAACTGGGGGAGGGGGGTGGGGGGGGGGAGGGCCAGTATTTGAAACAAAGGCGTTTTCCACTGCGGCACGAACTTCTCATGAAATTTCATTCGCCAACTCTCTCCTCAGAGTGTGGAAATATTTTGTTCCAACCCACCTACGTAGGGAGAAAAGATCATCAAAATAAAATAGGAGGGATTCTTGCACGTCGTCCGAGAGTGGAATGGTAGAGAAACAGTTCGCATATATACGGGCAGACAATATAATCCACAAACAAAATAACTTAGACATGTAGAAGTCTTGACATGCTGAATATTTGCTCATCACTCGTGGTTTAAAATGACGCAGCGTCTTGAAACACCCCGGAAAAATACATAAACATCTCTAACTAATAACGCTGCCACAGCGAAAAGAAAAATAACGATCAAACAAAGCGATAAAGGCAAAGTGGTCACTACAGCTCTGTTCTACACACTAAAGTACGTCTCACTGTGCCAGTCTGACTGCATCTAAAAAAGAAAACAAGAAGAGAAGATCGACATCTGAAATTGCAGTTCCACCTCGTAATGTTTTAGGTGGTGCCTGTGAGTCGACGGCGGGTCGGCAGCAGTAAGTGTGGAGGCATGTCACTCTTGCGAACTCAAAACACGATTGATTCAACAAGCAGCTCTACTCATCGTCGGTGTAGAAAGCGACAAAATGACACTGGCAGTGATAATCAATCACGCTGCTTGGGGCAGATGCAGGTGAAATTTAATTACCAAAAAGAAAATCTAAAAATTGATAAAAAATTAAACAATTAACTTTCCTGGTTAATCGAAAATGTTTCTGGTAATGGCATATGTTTTACGTCAGAACACTGACACAGCGAGACCACAATTCAGCCATATAGAACCGACTGGCAATATCTGTTAACCCTAAACAGTCGCCTCATCATACAAAAAATATGATATTGACGGCGTTAAAATTAAACATTAATTTAGTGAACTGTGAAAATGCTTCTCAGATCGAGGCAAACTACAATCCTCTTTATCAAAGGCAAAAATTTATGGGTATGTATTTACCAAAAGAAATTTATATTAATCAATAGTGAGACATAGTTTCAATCAGTTCTGAAAGCACTGTGTAAATGCTATATGAGAGACTCCTATTAAACAAGGAAATCAATTATCAAAGTCGGAGCAGCTCACAAAATAATGGAGAAGATCGACTCGCGACCCCAATGCAAAAGATTTATTGTAGAAAGCAAACTAACGTAGGGGAATAAACTCGCAAATTGTGAGCTGCACAGAAGAAAATCAGCGCAAATGGTAAACGCGACATTTACATAAAAACAGCGAGAGAAGCGCCAGGTTGGATCCGGACACCTCTTGATATCTCGGCGACAAACCATATCCCTGCAGTGTCGAAAAGCAAGCGTAGTGTTCTCTCTAAGTTCCACACCGCCCCTATACGAAAATTGTAACTGTAGTTTACCCTGATCTGAGAAGCATGTTTGCAGATCAATAACCTGATGTTTAATTTGAACGGCTTCACTATCATCGTTTATTGTCCTGCAACTGCCTCGTGAGGCGACTCTTCAATCTTAATAAATATCGTCGGTCGGTTCTGTATGATTGAGTTTTGGTCTCGCTGTGTCGGTGTAAAACAGGTGTTACTACTGGCAACATTTTTGATTAACCAGGAAGCTTAATTCCTTTTTTATGAATTTTTAGATTTTACTTTTGGTAGTTAACTTTACTTGCATTTGCACTGAGCAGCATGAGTACTTATCATTGCCAGTGTCATTCTGTTGCTTTGTAGACCAACAAGGCGTAGAAATACTTGTTGAGTTAATCGTGATTTGATTTCTCAAGTGTGGCAGGCAGGTTACACCTGTCGACTCGCACGCACCATCCAAAACATTACGAGGTGTATTACAAGGCGTACGTAACGACGGATAATATACAACAAGCATAAGAATGAAGAGGGTGACCAAGGACGAAATGTGTATGACAGCGACGTAGTCTTTCCCCCCTACTGTTCAATCTTTACGACTATATAAAAGAAGAAATTACGGAAATAAAAGTAACATTCAAAAGTGGTATCAAAATTGAGGGTGAAAGGATGTCAGTGATAAGATTCGCTGATGACCCAGCTGTCCTCACTGAATGCGAGGAAGCGTTTCAGGGCATAATAGAATGAACAGTCTACTGAGCAATGAATATAAACCGAGAGTAGACCGAAGAGACGAAAGTAATGAGAGGCAGCAGAATGAGATTAGTGAGGAACTTACCTTCAAAATTGGAGACCGCGAGGTAGACGAAGTGAAGCATTTCTTCTACCTTGGAAGCAAAGAAATGAAGTAAGTACCATATAGAAAGCAGACTAGCACAGACCAAGAGGGCATTGCTGATCGAGAGAAGTCTGTGCGCGCCAAACATGTGGAGAAGAAATTTCTGAGAATGCACGTTTGTATCACAGCATTTTATGGCAGTCAATCGTGGACAGCGGCAAAACCGGAAAAGGAGAAAATCGAGGCGTCTGAGATGTGGGGATATAGAAGGACGTTGAAAATTAAGTGGACTGAGAAAAAAAGGAATGAGGAGGTTGTCCGCATAATCTGCGAGGAAAGAAATATACGGAAAATGCTGGCCAGAAGTACAGAGTGGGTCGTAGGATACATATTAAGACATCTGGGAATAAGTTCCGTGGTGCTAGAGGAAGTTGTAAAGGGTAAAAACTGTAGGGGATGACAGTTATTGGAATACATCCAACAAATAATTCAGAACGTATGATGCAAGTACTATTCAACGATGAAAAGGTTGACGCAAGACAGGAATTTGTGCAAAAAAAAAGTCAAGTTTGATTGGTTGTGTAGGAATAAAGATGCCAACACGCAAATAGCAAAGGACCACTCCTGGCCGAGCGGTTCTCGGCGCTTCAGTCCGGAACCGCGCTGCTGCTTCGGTCGCAGGTTCGAATCCTGACTCGGGCGTGGATGTGTGTGATGTCCTTGGGTTAGTTAGGTTTAAGTAGTTCTAAGTCTAGGGGACTGATGACCTAAGATGTTAAGCCCCATAGTGCTCAGAGCCATTTGAACCATTTTGAGGACCACTCCGCTTGTGTGTTGTTTTTCTCGATGGATTCTCAATGATGCGTCTTTTATACGACGTTCACGGCAGCGGACTTGAACTTTGTGAGGTATACTGTGCCAGCCAGATTCTCACCGACAGCTGGCTACGCCTGAGTTTGTTTTCGAGTATTGTACTTGTATTTGTGTAACCAGTGTAAGATGCTTAATAAACGAGCAGTGTACCACGACTCAATAATCAACGAACATACATCTGTGTGGTAGCAAACCATAATCGGAACTACTCGGAGTACAGCTGAAAGTGTCTAAGACGTTGTACGTCGTCAACAGCCACACAACTAAGCCGCTGAGACCGCTACTCACAGTAGCGGTAAAAAAGTCAACGTGGAAACACGTTTGCTACGGAAGGTTTGGCCTTTCGACATGTGTTGGCTCCCATAACTTCTTCAGCCTGTAGCGTCGATGAATGGCGTTGTCATGTATGGGGGCTTGCCCTCAGTGAGTTTCTAGGGACACCATCAAAAAATGGTTCAAATGGCTCTGAGCATTATGGGACTTAACTGCTGAGGTCATCAGTCCCCTAGAACTTAAAACTACTTAAACCTAACTAACCTAAGGACATCACACACATCCATGTCCGAGGCAGGATTCGAAACTGCGATCGTAGCGATCGCGCGGTTCCAGACTGTAGCGCCTAGAAACTCTCGGCTACACCGGCCGGCTAGGGTCACCATCCAGAACTCCTCGAAGTTTTGTCTGTATCGTTTTGTTATACCACTTATATTAATGCCATAGTCTCTATAGGATAACGTGTATGATGCCGCTTGCAGAGCACACAGTTGTGAACACAGAGGTAATGTAGTTAGAAACTTGTCTTGTACATGGGCTCTACAACATGGCCTCCTTAGTGCGAATGCACCGCGCTACCACGCATGTGAGTTGAAATACTTGTCACCTCATAATAATCGCGACACGAGATCTCACTTACTAAATTCCATAGCTGTGCCCTCCACAACACAAAAGCAGTCGCTCACGCCTCTGTTTGGTGCTGACGCCTCTGGAACAATTCAGTGGCCTGTTCCGTTTGAGAAAAAGCTCAAACATTTTCTTCTGCTAATCTGCTAACGTTTCCCCTAAAATTAATGAATATAACCTGTTTCACCCTGTCAGACAGTAAAGCAAATGCACCCGCATTCTCCCAGGTATTCTACTTACATTGTTTCTTTTTTATTCAGTCTCGCCACTTCCTTCTCCCTCAGCCTTCATGACTTGTATTTTGTCACCTTACTTTTTCACTCCCTCTTCAACCGTTTCTCTGAAGCACTTTACTGCTTGCACCCTTAGTTTAAATCTCCCTGCCTGTAATTTGTCTTTGTTGCTGCACTTATCACGAACGAATATAAACTGTGTTTTTTCTGCACTATTTATATCATATTTACATTCTATGTTACACGCAACTTACAAAACAGTTGTATTAATTAATGCGATTTAAAATATATAGAATGCCTCGTCAGATGTTGGTTGCCAGCTTAAATACATAAAGACATTTTCAATAACTTGCCTGTAGCTTTAAAAACGTTTTGTCGCTAGCAGAATTCAGTTAAGAAGGACTTAAATGATTTGTTGAGGGGGGGGGGGGCATCTCTATTTCATTGAGGAAAATGTAGTAGCATCAATTTATTATATAGTATTAATAATAACAAATCATCTGGGTGTTAATAACATCTGACTTGTGCACATCTTCAGTGCAGTAATGTGATCAATGTAAGTAAGGGTTGTTAACCGATTTATATTTGATGTTGCTTGGATAAATTAACCTTACAAGCTCTGTCTATATATAATTACATGTTTGTAACAGGTTTACCAATATCATTTAAACGAAAACATTTTCTACATTTTTTTTTACGTATTCCGCTTCCAGGAGGACCATTCCGCTTAGGATCCGTGGAAGTAACATTAGCGTCTCTCTTTTTTTTGTAGATACGTTTTTTATGGCATGTTCTTCGAGTATTTCTTTAATATCGATGTATGGAACAAAACGCATAATCTAATCTAGCTACAAAAGTAGAAAAAGCTGATATAATGTGACTACACGATTAGTGATCACTCACTGAAATGAGCTGCAATAGCCGGATGCGGTGGCCGAGCGGTTCTAGGCGCTTCAGTCCGGAACCGCGAGACTGCTACGGTCGCAGGTTCGAATCCTGCCTCGGGCATGGATGTGTGTGGTGTCCTTAGTGGTAGTTAGGTTAAAGTAGTTCTACGTTCTAGGGGACTGATGACCTCAGATGTTAAGTCCCATGGTGCTCAGAGCCATTTGAGCCATTTTAAGCTGCGCCGGCCGCGGTGGCCGTGCGGTTCTGGCGCTGCAGTCCGGAACCGCGGGACTGCTACGGTCCCAGGTTCGAATCCTGCCTCGGGCATGGGTGTGTGTGATGTCCTTAGGTTAGTTAGGTTTACGTAGTTCTAAGTTCTAGGGGACTTATGACCTAAGATGTTGAGTCCCGTAGTGCTCAGAGCTATTTGAACCATTTTTTGAGCTGCAATATCCAATAACCAGGAGTTTCTGTCCGGAGCATTTTAAGGTGAGACTATCACATAAAAATAGCCAATTCCAAACAAACTCCCGAACAAAATGACTCCGAACCATGCACTGTACTCAAACTGAAACGTAAAATAACCCAACGGGCACAAAATACACGGACAAAATGTGACCGAAACAGCGCACCACGTTAATAATCATACAGCCGAAAGCAATAATACAGCAGAAAAATCCGCAGGAGGAAGAAACCCATGACAGGAAAACGTAGCATACACACCACAATTTAACAATGAAGTAGCCCATAGAGTGGAGTCGAACTTTAATGACAAGTTATATTTTTCCTGATCTTTAGGGTGAATTTCACAACAGTTTAGGCACAAACAAAGGTACTGTGATGTATAGAAATGTATTTCTATTGTGAATATAAAGCCATATTTACATAGTCTTTTAAGTAGTACGTCATATTTTGACCAATTGTTGTCTATATCTGTCGTATCTTTAAAGATATAAGAATGTTGGCCACATGACAAGTTTTCAGGTGAGATTGTCACAAATAAACACAACAATTACTACAAAGCTTTATTTGTCAGGACTATAGCAGACAAGCAGCTAACGCACTTCTAGGTTAGCTGACGTAAGACATTGCTGCGCCGAATGGACAAAACGCTCTCGATGCCAAAAAAGCCCGTTTCCGACGTAATAAACATCGCAAAAGTGGTCAGACTATTCAATTTGAATACAAACTCAATGTGATTCGACATACCGAAAGTGTAGTGTTTCAATGGCATAAAGTTGCAAGGCTTTGTTCGTGACTTGAAGAGAAGTTCTTCAGCACTGACCGCAAACTATTATTTTGTAAATTACGTGAAGATGAAATCAGTGCGAAAAAGCACTCCAGTGTACAACAGCACTATAACGGTGACAAACACACCTGCTGCGTTAAGAGAAGAGTAGAAAAATGACGGCTGACAAACGCTGTTAATTGAGCAGACAGGTCCATTGTCAGCCTTGCAGTCATTCTTCAACGACATGTGTGAAATGATAGTGTGCTGCAGCATCCCACTGCAAAAGCTGAAAAATCTTGGAGAAATACACAACACGTACAGTTCCACATGAACCTACTTTGAGAAAGAGTTATTTATCTGTGTGCTACAAGGAGTCGCTCAACGAAATACGAATTAATGCTGCTGACAAAAAGATTTGAGTGTCCATACATGAAACCAGCGATGAGGGTGGGCGTTATGTTGGAAACGTTGCTGTTGCTGTTTTAAAAGTTAACTGCTCTGGAGAAGCGTTTCTCCAAACGTGTGAAGCTTGAAGAAAGTAAACAACTTGGCAACTGCCATTTTGCTTTGCAACTCTATGAACCTGCTGTGGCCAGATAGTGTGAACAGAGACAATGTTCTACTGCTAGTAACAGATGGCGCTTCACACATGGCTAAAGCAGCCAAGGGCTCTACCCCAGTGTGGTGTGCATTACTTCCCTCGCACATGCGCTACAGAGAGTTGCAGAAGATGTGGTCTCAAATTAATCTGATGTTGACGAAGTGCTTTCCTGTGGCAAGAAAATCCACGTGAAAAGCTCTGCAGAAATTCAAGGAAAACCACGTTTCTCTGCCCTTCCCCACCTCAGCCTGTTCTTAGTAGATGAGGTTCCTGGCTTAATGCCGCTAAATATCACTGCACCAACCACACCAAAATAAAGCAAGTATTTTGTAAGCTTGATAGCGATGAATCAAGTACTGTCAAAAGCGTGAAATAGGTCCTTACAGGTGCCTTGTCTGGGGACTTGGCGTACGTCAACACCATTTTTTCTGTAATATCAACAGCCATCACGGGACTGGAAGCTGATGGTTCTCAACTGTCTGGCACCATGGTTATTGTGCAATATGTGCAGAGTTGGGTCGCACTAGTGGTCGTGTGGCCGACAAAGTGAACAACAAACTGCAAAGTGTTCTTCAGCGGAAACCTGGGTATTTTACAATGTGCAGAATTAGTGACAGTCTTTCCAGGAGTGCCACAACATTTGAAGACAATGAACCAAAGCTGGCCTGCAGTGACAACGCCGCCTTCAAATATACTCCTACGACGTCCTGTGATTTGTAGAGGAGCTTTTCCTGGTACAAAACTATCCTCAACGACAAATATAGATCTTTTATAATGGAGAACCTAAAAATGCACCTTGTGATCACGTATAACTTTGCAGGAACTGAATATTGACAGGATGTTTTAACTAATTTTAGATATTAACAAGTGGTGTGCGGTAGTAGAAGCATGTTTTTATTGTTCGGATAGGTGATACTGTTATCAATGTACTTCGTGTTTTTCTTCAGATACACACAGACATTTCAGAAATAAGTATTATTTCATACACTGCAAAAGTGAAGTACTATACTCAAAAGTTGTTCAGAAGTGAATTCTGTATTACGTCGTATATAAAAAAAAACAGCAAGAATATTTTTAAACAAAACTTATATAATGTCATATTTCATTTTTAAGATCATATTTAGATTAGTTTTATGTCAAAATGATTACATATTTCGCTGATTTTAGGTCATTAAAATTTGGGTCCAAACCATGAGAAAACAAGAAGTTGGAGTATCATTTGGAGAAAATAATATACTTCACAAATTATTGAGAACTTCGAGAAGAGGCTTAGATAAATTCGACAAATCAGGCACACATCAAATGACAAGTAAAGAACGTAAATCAGTGTGTGTGAGGCGGGCATGTGGAAATTTTTTGCAGGCGGAGATCGCAGGCGAAGTGGCGAAACAAGGGCTGCGGCCTGCGTAGCAACAACACACAATTCAGCGAGGTAGCCCGAAAACCGTATTACCAAACTAGTGACAGCTGAAAACAGCGGGCGAGTTCCAGCGGGCGCCGTCACAACTACACAATGGAAGAACGGCATAACGCACTGCTCTAATTTCTTTTTCGCGAACAGCGGATCCTGTTGTCACGTTTTGTTCAAGCACGAGAACGTAGGTTAACATTTCAGTATCACTCCTGCAATTTTTTTGCCCACCTACTAAGTTTCTCATGTGCTCGACGCATCCCACAACATCTCTCCGAACTGCAACTGCAGTCAACAGCCACAATGTTGTGAAGTTGCAGCAGGCAGCTCAAGACTACCCATGACAGTACTACACTATGTGATTCAATACACATTCATACTAAAGTCAACATTAAAACTGATTTTCTTGTGAAGATAGCTTAAACTACCCCATTCTATTTCTTTCTTTCTTTTTTTAAAGTCATGTTGTATCAAGTCTTTTGTAAATAATAAATTTTTAATTATAATAATTTCTCCAAAGATATATATGCTGAACACAAAGAAAACATATGTAAATGGGCATTAGATTTTAATCAGGCAAAGAAACAAGCAGTGTGTACTAGTTAGCATATCACAATACGTGATAAGTGATAGCTTGCTCTACATGTAGCAAAATGTAATCCAATGCAGATTAGTAGGGAAAACAATCCTGAAATGTTCGAATACACTACTTTTGGTTTGTTGATTGTCACAGCCACGTTGATTAGATCCAACGAAGAGCAGCACGTTTCATGACAGGTTCATTTGGTAAGGGCAAAAGCGTCACTGAGATCTTCTGCCAATTCCATTGGCAGGCGCTGTAAGAGAGGCGGCCTGCATCACTGTGTGACTTACTGCCGGCCGGAGTGGCCGAGTGGTTCTAGGTGCTACAGTCTATAACTGCGCGACCGCTACGGTCGCAGGTTCCAATCCTGCCTCGGGCATGGATGTATGTGATGTCCTTAGGTTAGTTAGGTGTAAGTAGTTCTAAGTTCTAGGGGACTGATGACCTAAGCAATTGAGTCCCATAGTGCTGGGAGCCATTTGAATTTTTTTGTGTGACTTACTGATAACGTTCTGAGAGCTCATTGTAGGGCAGGCGACTAGTCGATTTCAAATTATTTTACTGGGACAATACTATGAGCGTGTAGCTCATCTGTAATGGAGACTGCGTAAAGAAAACTGTGGGACCCATTCTTGGGTAATGCACCAGCGTTTGGGTTCCACACCAGGTCGGATTAAAGGAAGACATCGAGGCAGTTCAGAAGCGTTCTACTAGGTTTGTCACCGTTAGGTTGGTAACTGTTAACAGAAATGCTTCTTAGTAAACAAAACCAAATCAAAACGTAATGAGTAAGCACACAAATCACAACGAATACTTAATAAATTCGTTTTCTCTTGAAAGAATATAAATACAACCTATTGAAAGAAGCAAAGCAATGTCTTTAATTTTTTAATTCACAAAGCAAAATAATTAAATCCATGTGCCCAAGTCTAGTAAACTGACTGAACGTTTGAATTTGTAAAGATGAGATTGTGGTACGTAATTCTGTCACTCACGTGAACTTCAGAAAAGACATCTGAGAGTTAAAAAAAAATAACTCGCCATCTACTACGAAACTAACAGCACCATCTATTGGTTCTTTCGTGTACTATGCCGTGATGATTAAACAACCGAACTACTAAGCTGAGCAGCCGATTTTAGATAAAACTTTAAATTACGATATCTTTATTTTCTGTTTCCGATCTCAATTAAATAAAGATTATGTGGTGCCCCAGGCTATGCTGAAGTTACCTGTGAAAACCCCATGAAAATTCGTCTAGCAGTTTTGAAGATTAATGTTTCAGACAGACAGACACGACGATTTTACAGTTTTTTTTCCTTATAGAAAATTGCCCTGCCGTTGCAAGTCTTTACTTTTGCATCAAAACGAAATTCACAACACACATATAAAATTCATCCATAATCACAGTGCTGGAATATGCAAATTCTTCATAGAAGGAAACACTTTCCACTAGTTACATTTTAATGTAGGATGTTGTTAATAGGTTGATTGCTGGTTACTACAAACCTTGCGTTATCGTTCGGCCAGCTACAAGTTCGTGTGATATTTCGTGATCTTGGATTGTTTACTCTTCAGTCACATCCGCTGTAGAGCTACCAGGTACATATAATAATTTTTTCGTTGAAAATGTTATTTAATATAAGTATGGCTTGATTCACTAGATAAGGGAGGGCAGACTTTAAGTTACTTCGTGGTCCGAAACACAAATGTTTGCTACGCTCTCAACGTACACGAGACTCAGTTTATGTTGTTCACTTCTACCTTCAATGTTTTCGATGACCAAAGAAAGAGGGAAGGAAGCTTCTCCTACCTGATGACGTATTTAAGTATCGAATGCAGCGGCGAACTGTATTCCCGCTATCTCTGTTGGCTCGACACTGTAGCCAGCACGGCTAATATCACACAGTTTAATCAAAATTCGCTGTTGGAATTATGGATGGCTGGTAAATGAGTGATGAATCGCTGTAGTTTGTCAGTTTCTGAAAATCGGTTCTGCGGACTGCAGCTGATGATAGGACGTTCATTTGGGATGGATATTACATACATGTTAACGCTGGTTGCACTGATAGAGATCGCATCTTCAGCTTTTATTAAAATAAAATGTCGATCGTTTATTGATTACATATCAAACTGAAATCTACGTACGATGCCCAAAATATTTCAACCTTTGTGCATGTTCTCCTTCCACAACATTAATAGTATAAAATTGTATAAATGACCTTTCAGATGCCGTATTTTTTTTGTTTTTTTTTTGTTTAAGAAGTCCGCATATTATCTTTCTTATGCCGACAATTTAGGGTTACTATAAACCACCTTTCCCACAGGTAATTAATTTTTAACGTCATTTATTGTAGTTTTACTTATCTGTCTCTCGGTGGATATCACCAGTCAATTCCACAAAAAGCCACTACTCCTTCTCCGTCTCCACTATATTTCAACAGTCTTCTTTCCCTTTACCTCCGATTTTACATTGGTTTTAATGTTTTTGACCACAGGTTATAAATTACGTAACATACACATATATTAAATTCACATATTCCAGTTAACATAAACATTATTCGTTAAAGAAAAAAGATGTAAACGAAGAAGAATAAATTCCATCTCAGTCCCTGCTTTGCTCTTTTATGATTTTATGTTTTTCATAATACAATCACATCAGTATTTCACAATGCCATAACCACTTTCAATGAGCCACTGGTGCTCTTTAGACAGTCAATAGATAAAAATAAAAAAATAAAGATTTGAATGCCTGTCACTACTTTAAACTGTGAATTCATAAAATACTACGACCTGTTTTCAGTATCGTGAAACTTTACCCGTTTGTGTGAAATATGACCCGTAAGTGAACAAGCGCAATCTAACTTCACTTTAGATTTCGTAGCTACAAGGTACTTCCTCATATCGCAGCGGAGTAATTAACGGGTGGTTTGACATAAGCTAAACCAAGATCAAACTGAAACTACAATCCTTACAACAGATCTTATGCAACTACTCATTATGTGCGTGTGTGAACTACATATAGGTTAAATGTGTGTAATGCATATGTGTTCACACTCTGTATCCTACAACAGTTACTAAACTGCAGAAATCCTAGCTAGTGCGATAGCAGAATATCGAAGTCTCCATCACTGCAACTACTTACTTTCCTTGAGGTTCCACTGCAACACGACCTTACCTGGTTAGCGGAAAATTTCAATTAAATTTAATAGCAAAGTTCCATTGCTGCTAAAGGCAGTTTATTCTCTCTCTACCCGAAATCTAGTGAAAATGAAACGTAGCTCGTTCGGAAACGTAGTTCTTAATTAATACATGCAAAGATTTGCATAAAAATCGGAGGAGCGAAAACTAAATTTGTTAGAATTCCAAGTTATGAGAATGCTAAATACGTATTCTTCCAAAAATTAAAATAAAATCTCAGATATCTCATAGAAGTGCCATTCAGTAGCACGTGTGACTTTGCATGACTATGTTGTTGTTGTGGTCTTCAGTCCTGAGACTGGTTTGATGCAGCTCTCCATGCTACTCTATCCTGTACAAGCCTCTTCACCTCCCAGTACCTACCGCAACCTACATCCTTCTGAATCTGCTTAGTGTATTCATCTCTTGGTCTCCCTCTACGATTTTTACCCTCCACGCTGCCCTCCAGTACTAAATTAGTGATCCCTTGATGCCTCAGAACATGTCCTACCAACCGATCCCTTCTTCTGGTCAAGTTATGCCACAAACTTCTCTTCTCCCCAATCCTATTCAAAACTTCCTCATTAGTTATGTGATCTACCCATCTAATCTTCAGCATTCTTCTGTAGCACCACATTTCGAAAGCTTCTATTCTCTTCATGTCCAAACTATTTATCGTCCATGTTTCACTTCCATACATGGCTACGCTCCATACAAATGCTTTCAGAAATGACTTCCTGACACTTAAATCTATACTCGATGTTAACAAATTTCTCTTCTTCAGAAACGCTTTCCTTACCATTGCCAGACTACATTTGATATCCTCTCTACTTCGACCATCATCAGTTATTTTGCTCCCCAAATAGCAAAACTCCTTTACTACTTTAAGTGTCTCATTGCCTAATCTAATTCCCTCAGCATCACCCGACTTAATTAGACTACATTCCATTATCCTTGTTTTGCTTTTGTTGATGTTCATCTTATGTCCTCCTTTCAAGACACTGTCCATTCCATTCAACTGCTCTTCCAAGTCCTTTGCTGTCTCTGACAGAATTACAATGTCATCGGCGAGCCTCAGAGTTTTTATTTCTTCTCCATGAATTTTAATACCTACTCCGAATTTTTCTTTTGTTTCCTTTACTGCTTGCTCAGTATACAGATTGAACAACATCGGGGAGAGGCTACATCCCTGTCTTACTCACTTCCCAACCACTGCTTCCCTTTCATGTCCCTCGACTCTTATAACTGCCATCTGGTTTCTGTACAAATTGTAAATAGCCTTTCGCTCCCTGTATTTTACCCCTGCCACCTTTAGAATTTGAAAGAGAGTATTACAGTCAACATTGTCAAAAGCTTTCTCTAAGTCTACAAATGCTAGAAACGTAGGTTTGCCTTTCCTTAATCTTTCTTCTAAGATAAGTCGTAAGGTCAGTATTGCCTCACGTGTTCCAACATTTCTACGGAATCCAAACTGATCTTCCCCGAAGTCGGCTTCTACTAGTTTTTCCATTCGTCTGTAAAGAATTCGCTTTAGTATTTTGCAACTGTGACTTATTAAACTGATAGTTCGGTAATTTTCACATCTGTCAACACCTGCTTTCTTTGGGATTGGAATTATTACATTCTTCTTGAAGTCTGCGGGTATTTCGCCTGTTTCATACATCTTGCTCACCAGATGGTAGAGTTTTGTCAGGACTGGCTCTCCCAAGGCCGTCAGTAGTTCCAATGAAATGTTGTCTGCTCCCGGGGCCTTGTTTCGACTCAGGTCTTTCAGTGCTCTGTCAAACTCTTCACGCAGTATCGTATCTCCCATTTCATCTTCATCTACATCCTCTTCCATTTCCATAATATTGTCCTCAAGTACATCGCCCTTGTATAGACCCTCTATATACTCCTTCCACCTTTCTGCTTTCCCTTCTTTGCTTAGAACTGGGTTTCCATCTGAGCTCTTGATATTCATACAAGTCGTTCTCTTATCTCCAAAGGTCTCTTTAATTTTCCTGTAGGCAGTATCTATCTTACCCCTAGTGAGATAAGCCTCTACATCCTTACATTTGTCCTCTAGCCATCCCTGCTTAGCCATTTTGCACTTCCTGTCGATCTCATTTTTGAGACGTTTGTATTCCTTTTTGCCTGCTTCATTTACTGCACTTTTATATTTTCTCCTTTCATCAATTAAATTCAATATTTCTTCTGTTACCCAAGGATTTCTACTAGCCCTCGTCTTTTTACCTACTTGATCCTCTGCTGCCTTCGCTACTTCATCCCTCAAAGCTACCCATTCTTCTTCTACTGTATTTCTTTCCCCCATTCCTGTCAATTGTTCCCTTATGCTCTCCCTGAAACTCTGTACAACCTCTGGTTCTTTCAGTTTATCCAGGTCCCATCTCCTTAAATTCCCACCTTTTTGCAGTTTCTTCAGTTTTAATCTACAGGTCATAACCAATAGATTGTGGTCAGAGTGGACATCTGCCCCTGGAAATGTCTTACAATTTAAAACCTGGTTCCTAAATCTCTGTCTTACCATTATATAATCTATCTTAGACCTACCAATATCTCCAGGGTTCTTCCATGTATACAACCTTCTTTCATGATTCTTGAACCAAGTGTTAGCTATGATTATGTTGTGCTCTGTGCAAAATTCTACCAGACGGCTTCCTCTTTCATTTCTTAGCCCCAATCCATATTCACCTACTATGTTTCCTTCTCTCCCTTTTCCTACACTCGAATTCCAGTCACCCATGACTATTAAATTTTCGTCTCCCTTCACAATCTGAATAATTTCTTTTATTTCATCATACATTTCTTCAATTTCTTCGTCATCTGCAGAGCTAGTTGGCATATAAACTTGTACTACTGTAGTAGGTGTGGACTTCGTATCGATCTTGGCCACAATAATGCGTTCACTATGCTGTTTGTAGTAGCTTACCCGCATTCCTATTTTCCTATTCATTATTAAACCTACTCCTGCATGACCCCTATTTGATTTTGTGTTTATAACCCTGTAGTCATCTGACCAGAAGTCTTGTTCCTCCTGCCACCGAACTTCACTAATTCACACTATATCTAACTTCAACCTATCCATTTCCCTTTTTAAATTTTCTAACCTACCGGCCCGATTAAGAGATCTGACATTCCACGCTCCGATCCGTAGAACGCCAGTTTTCTTTCTCCTGATAACGACATCCTCTTGAGTAGCACCCGCCCGGAGATCCGAAGGGGGGACTATTTTACCTCCGGAATATTTTACCCAAGAGGACGCCATCATCATTTAATCATACAGTAAAGCTGCATGCCCTCGGGAAAAATTACGGCTGTAGTTTCCCCTTGCTTTTAGCCGTTCGCAGTACCAGCACAGCAAGGCCGTTTTGGTTATTGTTACAAGGCCAGATCAGTCAATCATCCAGACTGTTGCTCTTGCAACTACTGAAAAGGCTGCTGCCCCTCTTCAGGAACCACACGTTTGTCTGGCCTCTCAACAGATACCCCTCCGTTGTGGTTGCACCTACGGCAACGGCTATCTGTATCGGTGAGGCACGCAAGCCTCCCCACCAACGGCAAGGTCCATGGTTCATGGGTGGGGGTGGGGGGGGGGGTTGCATGACTATACATCTGCAAAAAAGGAGGTTCAAATGGTTCAATTGGCTCTGAGCACTATGGGACTTAGCTTCTGAGGTCATCAGTCCCCTAGAACTTAGAACTACTTAAACCTAACTAACCTAAGGACATCACACACATCCATGCCAGAGGCAGGATTCGAACCTGCGACCGTAGCGGTCGAGCGGTTCCAGACTGTAGCGCCTAGAACCGCTCGGCCATTCCGGCCGGCAAAAAACAAGGAAAATCAGTCCATATTCACAGTGCCGGTAACGCCAATAGTATTATTTAATGAATGGAAAAACAATTGGGTAAGCAACCTGCAAGTCCAGGTTACTGAATAGAAATTGTATGTTCATTCCCACTGGTTCTCTTGAAACTGTGATCTCGAAAAAAGAGCAAATATTGCCCGTGTTGAATTCGACTGCAAAGTGTATCGCGTAAGTAAATCTGATGTTCCAGAAAGCACTGTTAGGCAACGCGGTGCAAGCAAGCAAGCATTTAGCTGCAATACAGAATATCACTACTAGTGTGTTCGCTTTTTTATCACAAGACAAATGTCTAAACTAAAAAGATAGGCACATTCTCACAACAGGAAGAGCAGAGCATGTCCCTTTGTCTGATGGCCAACGGCCATCAGAAACCTATTCTGTCCCACCAAGTAGTTCCATTGGCTGGCTCACCTCAAAGTTAGTTTAAGAGACATGCTAAAGATATGCCATGCAGTTCCCAACCAAAGATAACGCTACGCTAGCAGACCGATAAATGATCATAGGTTCTTTGGGACAGACTAGTGCATATAGGTGCATGCATGAGTACGTAGCATGAAAGCTGACTACAGCAGACGACTGTCTGAATCATTTATAATCTACAAAATCTGTTAATTAGCTATCTACACAGTGATAAAAAACGAATAAAATCATATTTTAGGGAACATGCTGCAAGCGGTACAGTTTGCGATCTGGTAGGCAGAGTGAAATCCTCTCTTTGTCCATAATCATGAAAGGAATATCTGCTTTGACAGATTTTATAATAAAGTGAAATGATACAGATTTTAAGAAATTTTTTTGAAAATTGTAAAAAATTCCAGAACCATTTTTTGGTAACACTAGACAAGCAAAGTATGTAAGTAGATTGTTTAGGTTTTTTATTGGTAACGCCACGTAGCGCTCTGTATAAAAATCACTGGCTGTGCTGCGTGCAGTCTGTGGCTGGTTTGCATTTTTGTTGGCTATTGTAGTGATGGGCAGCTGGATGTTAACAGCGCGTAGCGTTGCGCAGTTGGAGGTGAGCCGCTAGCAGTGGTGGATGTGGGGAAGTGAGATGGCGGATTTTTGAGAGGGGATAATCTGGACGTGTGTCCATCAGAAACAGTACATTTGTAAGAATGGATGTCATGAACTGCTATATATATTATGACTACTAAGGTAAATACATTCTTTGCTCTCTATTAAAATCTTTCATTTGCTAACTATGCCCATCAGTAGTTAGTGTCTTTCATAGTTTGAATCTTTTATTTAGCGGCAGTAGTGGCGCTCTCTGTATTGCAGTAGTTCGAGTAATGAAGATTTTTGTGAGGTAAGTGATTTGTGAAAGGTATAGGTTAACGTTAGTCAGGGCCATTCTTTTGTAGGGATTATTGAAAGTCAGATTGCGTTGTGCTAAAAATATTGTGTGTCAGTTTAAGCACAGTCATGTATAATTTTTCTAAGGGGACCCTTAGCCGAGGATACCTCGCTGGAATCTTCTGATTTTTTTCTTGTAGTTTGTGTAATTAGTGTTGCTATTGTTTATTGCTAGCGCGTAATTGTAGAGAGAATCTCCAATGTAGTTGCAGTCTTTCATTGTTGTACAGTAAAACAGTTGTAGATTTGCACCAAGTATTTCGCAGCTACCCTTGCAATTAACTAGATATTATTTTCAGTGCTATGTTAATGTGTTCTCTTATTTTTGCTCTTCAAATTGTGCTTTTCTGTGTTATCGTGTGAAATATTGTGACAATAATGGAGAGTGAAAAACGTAACACTAGGCTCCAAAGTAAACCGAGAAATAATAGTGACGACGAGCGTAGCTCATCAGCACCACTGTGTAATGAATTAACAGACATTCAAAGTAGTAATTTGGTAATTGTGCATAGGGAATTGGAGTGGGCGGCAAATAATGGTGTAGACAATGAAACAAGTAGCGAACAGGGAAGCATTATTGATCGATCGGTCGGCAACAACTCGCCTCAGGAATCCGAAATGACAGAACACAATACTGCAAATACTGTAGACTCAGGTTTTGGGTCCTCACCGTTTTCTCAAATGAGTCAAGACACATATTCTGCTTGTCAAAATGTGAATGTTGCCGGTGAAAATGCACTGCCAAAAAGCATAGAGAAACAGATTCCAGACACATTACTATTGCAATTAATGCAACAAATAGAACAAAATCATAGACAAACACAGCAAAAGCTTCAAAAGTTAGACACAGCGCTTGAACAAACACGTGAAGATTTAACTACTGAGTTACATAACATTGAATCGAAATGTCAAAAAGTGTGTAATGACGTAGAAACACAAATTTTGAGCATTTTCAACCTATTTTTTCGCGGCATGAAAATGCATTACAGAACCACGAAGCAGCCATAAAAAACTGCAAACTATTGTTTATGAAAATCAGGAGACCTTGCAAGCTAAAATTGACTCAGTTGCATCTACCGATTCAGTTACGCAACTTGCAAAAACTCAGGAAAACTTAAAGGACACAGTAGATACTGTGAAAATTGGTTCAGAAAGACACATGGAGGAAATTAGTTCATTATCAGAGAAAGTAGTTGAACTTTCGGATCAGCTAAATAATTTATCTATGAAGGTAGATGATAATCTGAATGACACAAAACCGGTAGTCTTTAATGACACAGAAGAGTGCGAACAAATTAGGAAATCCAAACAAAATCGGAATCAAATTAATACGCAACACCAAAGAGAAATCCGGGATGTACAAGATCAGCTGACACAGGTAATACAATAATTATGTATTTCAGAGGACACTCGCGCTTAAATACGGGAAGGGGGACACAGAAATACGAAACAGCCACAAAATAATAACACGAGGTACTTCGGAAATCATGCAAGAAATTGGCAAGGTACACCGAATTTTGAGATGGAACCGCCGAAACGAAGTAACAATGACCGATATGCGACTCGCCGACATGATGATTTTGACTATAAGCTGTTTATTACTACACATAAATTCAAAACATTTAAAAATTCCGGCAACGACATTCATCCACAAGCGTGGCTCCATCAATTCTCTCATTGTTTTCCTCCCAACTGGTCATTAGAGCACAGATTAGAATTTATGTGTGGCTAATTAGAGGTTAGGTTAGGTTAGTGTTTTTTAACGTTCCGTCGATAACGAGGTCATTAGAGACGGAGTGCAAGCTCGGGGTTAGGGAAGGATGGGGAAGGAAATCGTCCGTGCCCTTTCAAAGGAACCATCCCGGCATTTGCGTGAAATGATTTAGGGAAATCACGGAAAACCTAAATCAGGATGGCTGAAGACGGGATTGAACCGTCGTCCTCCCGAGGCTAATTAGAGAATGAACCAGCTGTAAGAATGCGATCGGTCATTCACAATTGCCACAGTGAAGTAGAATTTTACCATGCCTTCCTCTCAGCATATTGGTCTCAAGCCACACAAGACCGAGTAAAACATAGCATCATAATGATGAAACGTTTCGAACAATCTGAATTTTCCAGTCTTGTGAAATATTTTGAAGACATGTTGCATAAGAATCAATATCTTTCAAACCCATACAGCCCCTCAGAACTCATCCGCATTTGCTTAATCAAACTGCCTGAACATTTACGACATATTATTTTGGCAGGACGTTGCAAAGACGACAATGAAGCTTTTGAGGGACTCTTACAAGAATTAGAAATTGACACTGACAATCGCGGAATGCAAAAACAGGAACACAACAATTACTGGTCACATCCGTCGCAATTCGGCGATGAAAGAAATAATAACTGGACACGACAATGCTATTCTCACAACACAAATCGTGACCAAAACAGACACCACCCGTATGACAACCATTGGCAGAATAGTAATAATTACAGGGAAAGATCACCTCTCCTCAGCAGTGACTATCACAGAGACAATCAGAGAAACACACAATATGGGAACCAAAATAATTATTATCAAGGGAGACAGAATAACTTTAGACGGAACAGTCCAGCACGCAGTTACGATTCAGGGAGAAATTCTCCACCACGTGACCGACAAGAAAGAAACTATGGAATCTACCGACATGACGACAGACGATCTGATCGTAATGACAGACCTGAATTGCATCAGAACTGGCGGGATTCAAACAGGGCAGGGCCCTCTCGACAAGGTGAATTTGTAGAAGTTAGGTCTCCAAATCCCAATAACTATGCACGCCAACAAAGACACAGTAGGCAATGACTCATACCGCTGGCAGCCACAAATCGTACTTATGAAACTGACAACGTAGCTGCCGTAGGTAGTAATTACGTAAAAATGGAAGACATTAGGGACATCTTACTCCAGGAACACGACGTAAAACATACGACATTGCATATCCTGTGATTCACATTACAGTAAATGACGTAAAAGTTACGGCAGTACTTGACTCTGGCAGTCCCATTTCAGTAATTAGTGAAACAGCCTTTAGCAAATGTAACAAATCGAACGATTGCCCCACACTTCCGTTACATAAGATTAAATTACAAGGTGCCATCGTTGGAAAAAGTGTAGATGTACGCCAACAAACCAACTTAGAATTCTTTTGTCAAAGCCAAAGCTTCTCTATGAACTTTCTTATTGTTCCATTATTGTCGACGGAAATTATATTGGGAGTAGACTTTCTGAATGAATATAAAGCAGTCTTAAACGTTCACGATGCTGAAATTGGTTTAGAGAAAGAAGGTAAGTCAATAGCTTTGAACTATGAAGATTGGCTCTCAAACCGTGACGAAGAAATTAATCGGCTTTACCTCCTGTTAGACAACAGTTCGGAATTTTCGACGGAACTTGACACTAACAATCACTCTACAAGTACTGACAGGGATGATACCGACGGCGCATTTGATACTAATGAGTTAATTCAGAATAAAATTCAAACAGTTCAGAATTGTAATAACACTGATAGGCAATTTCTTTTTGAGATTTTACAAGCACATTCCACAGTTTTTACTCACAAAACAGGAACAATCAAGGGATTTCAATACCAATTTCGTGTTCGTGAGCATACTAAATTTTGTGTTAGACCATACGTAATTCCGGCACATTACTGGGACCGTGTTAGAACAGAAATACAATCTATACTTGACATGTTGTTGAGAAGAAAAATGGATCGATCAGGCTTGTCTTAGATTCGAGACAAATCAATACTATCATCATTCCTGAAACAGACAGGCTGCAAACGTTTGAAGAACTTCTTCAAAATTTTAATGGTGTAAAAGTGTTGTCTTCTATTGATCTCAGATCCAGATTTTATCAGATCGGACTTCATCCAGAATGTAGAAAATACACAGCTTTCCTTTGTTTTGGCGTTTATCAGTTTCGGAAACTTCCTTTTGGTTTGAATATTTCTTCGGCAGCATTCATTCACAGGCTAAATTCCATATTACCTGAGTTCTTAAAACGTCACATCACCTTATATGTGGACGATATTCTGATAGCAGAAGCCTCATGGGAGCAACATAATCGCATCCTCAACAGCGTGTTACATATTTTTGCAGAATCTGGAATTACAGTTAACTTGGAAAAGTCTGAATTCGGTAGGACAAAGGTGAAGTTTTTGGGACATATTATTTCTTCTGAAGGCATTCAGCCGGATCCTGAAATTTTGGAAGCAATCAGAGCCATTCCAGTTCCATCCACAAAAAGACAAGTCCGCAGTTTTCTAGGTCTCGTAAATTTTTACCGTCGTTTTCTGAATATGCAAATTCTAGTTACACCAAAACTTTGCTCTCTCACCCGAAAAAATGCTATTTGGAACTGGGACGAACAAGCACAGTTGGAATTCAATTCTTTGAAAGAATAGCTACTTAACGCGCCAATACTAGCTCATCCAGATCTGTCACAAGATTTCTGCCTTAGCACGGATTCTTCTAAAGTCTGTCTTGGTGCCCATTTATTTCAAGAAGCCACAGAAAATGACACTACTGTTCAGAAAACCATTGCTTTTGCTAGCCGAGTGCTAACAAAATCTGAAAAAAAATATTCAATTACTGAATTAGAAGCTTTAGCTATCGTTTGGGCATTTAACAAATTCCGTTTCTTTCTTTCTGGTAAGCATGTAAAAGTATACAGTGATCATCGTGCATTACAATTTCTTATGTCTTCAAAGTTAAATCATGACAGGTTAAAACGTTCGGCATTGTTTCTGGAAGAATTCCACTTCACAATAGTCTACATTCCCGGCAAGGAGAACATTGTTGCGGACGCACTGTCACGCGCACCGGCTGGGTTTGAGAAAAGTAACACAGAAGGCAACCTCGAGAAAACTTTCAGTATTCTTTACATTCAGAAAGTCACCTTTGAAAACTTCATCACCACATCTTTAACGGACATTGCTCATGAACAAGATAAAGATCCAATTTGGAAAGACATCAAAAGCAAATGGCATGAAAAGACACACACTCAGATTCGGCATTATTATCTGGTTAGAAACAACATACTCTTCAAACGCTGCACTGTTGATGACAAGCTATGGGTACTTTGCATTCCAGATGATTTTGTTAATAAGCTCATTTGGTACATTCATTTCAGCTACGCACATTTTGGTCCACGAAAATGTTATCATATTCTTCGAACGACTTGTTATTTTAACAATATGGAAAAGAGAATTCGAAGAGTCTTGTCTATTTGTAAACCTTGTCAAAAGGCGAAACCATCACTGTCTCACATCGTGCTCTGTTGTTTCCTATCATCCTTCTAAATTAAAAGAATTTGCTGCTGTTGATCTCTTGGGACTCCTTGTCAGAACATCGAATGGATTTTCGTACGTTCTAGTCGCTGTTGAACTTACTTCAAAATGTGTTTCTTTCACTCCGTTACGTAAAGCCACTGGACGGTCTGTATCCAACCCCTTTGATAAAAATTTCTTACGTGAAGTTGGCCACGTTGCTAAAGTCATTTCAGAACAGGGACCGCAATTCAGATCTGCTGTTTGGTCACGCATGCTTCGGAATCATAAAATCAAACCTGTTTTTATTTCATTGTACTCACCACATTGCAACCCGTCTGAACGGATTATGAAAGAAATCAACAAGCTTTGCAGACTTTATTGTCACAGAAAGCATCAGCATTGGGACAGATATTTACACTTATTTCAAAATGTGCTGAATGAAATGCCTCATGACTCCGCTGCTTTACCACCTACTCTTGTACTGAAGAATGAAGAACCACCAAACGGTAGGAGAGAGCTTGTACCTTTCCCGAATACACGTAAACTTCGACACAAAGACATAATTGATTTGGCTCTTAAAAATATAAAATCTGCAGCAGACAAAAGGAGAAAACTACACGGTAAAGCAAATGCAAAGAAACTATGTATTGGTCAGAAAGTTCTCATTAAAGCTCATTCATTGTCACATAAGAAGAAACACTTGAGTCACAAATTCATTCTAGTTTACAATGGACCTTACAGAATCCAACGTACACCACATGATAATTGCGTTGAAGTTGAAACTCTGCATACTAGGACGAGTAAAGGTTTACGCCACATTTCACACGTAAAACCGTTTATTGAAGGATAATCTGCTTTTTAACTTTGCCTTTTCTATAAAACTTTTCACTTCACATTTCTAATATGCTTTGTCAGACTTAAGAAACTGTTACCATGCAACGATGTTTGAAGTTAAATATCCAGTCAAGAACCAAGAGAACTTATTTAAACAGAAATTATGAATGCATTGATATAGTGAACAGATGACACAGTGTTGTTATTTGTACATTCTCGCTTGTTAGTTGCACGATTACATAACGACTATGAGACTTATATACTTAGAACATATACTGCTAATGAGATTTTAATGCAACATTTTGGTTTACTTGAAAAGATACTCTTTATTTGAAGTACATTCAGTGAGATTAAAGATGACATATCATTTGGTTTCTTTGATAGCTACACGATTATATCACGACGCTACTAATATGTGACACAATTTACATTGTTGCTTTTGCGGTGTATCTGTTTTATATCTGCACAGTTTTTCTGAATTCTTCTGGAAAGTAAAACATGTTTTAATAGTAACTTTTGTTGTATAGCTACAATGAGACAGCCTTTTCCATAGCACAACAATACATTACATTATAGTACTTTCTGGATCTCGGTAAGGTACTTCATAACTACGATATCTATACGCAAAGAATTTCACTTTCGTTTATGATGAGATAAGTACATTGACTTCAGCAGAACTTTGCTTTCAAAGGACGATAACTACGACACTCACACAGAATTATCTTACAGCAAGACGCACATTTAGCGCTACAGGACACGCATTTGAGTGATTAATTTTGTACTTGAACCATTTATTTCTCAAGATTTTTTAATTACAAAGAAAGTTTTCGGTGATACATTTCATTCCATTGCTGTAATATGTAACACCTGAGGGTATAATTACATTAATCCTCAGGGGGTACATGCTTACTTTGTGTATCATGTGTTTGGCAAGCACAAGGAGTCCTAGCTAATATGGTATTTGCATACACAACTTTACACATCGGTACCATATTTCTCTAACACATAATTACAGAGCTATCTGATCATTTAACTGAGAGAGACAAACATTTTTTTTACTACATCAGTGACACATGTTTACGTAATTACACAGTTGGATAACTTCACACTTATGAAATTGTATTTTGTCTGTACTTTGTGAACTGTTCATATATTTTTTCGGAACCATTGTGATACTATGAGAGCTTTGAATGATGTATTTGGAATGGGATCATGATTTTTAAAGTACGTTTGAGATAGGTGGCACTGTTGAAATGAGCATAGAATTTTTTTCGGTTTTGAAATTATTGCAGAAAGCTACGACGTTTTTGAGATTTGACTGAGGTGTTATGATGTTATTATTATAACGATGATGTGTATTATGTTGTTGAGAAATGTTTATTATGATATGTATTTATTATGATGAAATATTGAAGAAGTATCGACTAATATGTGTATGTGTAATAAGGTAAGGACTAATGAGTAGTGGTTAGGGACTCTGGTTTGTGAAAAAGGATGTTGGAAACCAAGAATCGTACTTTAAGAGTTATGAAATGTGTGTATATGCGTGAATGTATTACAATACCGACGAAAATTTTTTGGACACTGTTATATTTACACGATTTTGTTTCTACACATTTGTAACGCAAATTCTCGACCTGTGAAATTTTTATATGAGACTGTCACTGTAGCGGAAACTGCTGTCGTAAATACTTCCGTAAGAAAGGAAAGTGACCGTGACGTAATGCATTGTGAGCGGCCAGGTGTGCCAGCCACCTTGAGAAAAAGCCATTAGGTGGAGAAGAAAGAGGCAATTAACCTCGCTATTGACATTCCTTTGTAGAAAGCATCGCAAATATGACACGCTATTACTTGGAAACATTTTGATTATACTGTGGAGCACGTACTTTGTGCTACTTACTGAAATGCTTATGAATTGATGGGAAATATTCGTACATCTGCACACCTGATTATGACAAGTGTCTTTCTACGAGAATTGAGAGAATTTCTACTAACTTATGAAATGCCTCATGACTACTGAATGATATTTTTATGCTTTACTTTGTATATAGTTGCTTATTTTATTTGATATCTCTTTTCCAGGTGTGTTGCACCATTGGTTCTATTTATTATTATTATTATTCGTTACAGTCAACTTTGGACTACGCTAAGCATCAGTCATTTCTTGTGCTTTTTCTTGCGTTCTTCCCAGTACTTCTTCATTTTTTCTGAGTGGGCTTCTTTACGTTCTTGCGACCAGGTTGTTCCCGTCTTCTTTGATTGCGTTCGGTCTTTGAATCCCTGTATTTTGTTGATGGCATTCCTATATTCCATTCTGTTGTAAACTGTCTCTGGTATAATGTTCATTTCTGCAATGTCTTCTTTTACTTCTTTCAGCCAGTTAATTTGTGTCTTTCTGCTTTCCATGTATTCCAGGATTTTCTTTGCCGTTCTTTCTGGTGCCATTCTTTTGACATGCCCATAGAAACTCAGTCTTCTCTTTTTAAAGGATGTTGTCAGTTTTTCAATTTTCTCGTATAACTCTTTATTGGATCGCAATTTATAATCTTGTCCATCCTTTTTAGGTCCTAAGATCTTTCTCAGTATTTTTCTCTCTTTTATTTCCAATTTCTCCAACAGACGTTTTCTGTTCAGTGGGATGCATTCAATCGCATACAAACTTTCTGGTTTTATTACCGCATTGTAGTGCCTGAGCTTGGCATTGATGGAGATTGACTTTTTATTGTATACATTTCGGCATAGCTGGTATGCCGTTTCCATCTTTATTGCTCTTTCCTGTAGTGAAACATTTGGTAACCCTGTCGGTGTAATCCATTCCCCTAGATACTTAAATTTATGAACTCTCTTAATTATTCCATATTTAGTTTGCAATGTCTGTGTTGGGTCTGTTTTGTCCTGTATCATCAGTTCTGTCTTTTCATACGATATTTGTAGACCTGTCTTCTCAGCGATCTCATGCACCATTTCTATCTGAATCTTTGCTGTTTTGATGTCATCTGCCAATATTGCCATGCCATCAGCAAATGCCAGACATTCAATTTTTGTTTTATTTCTTCCTAACGTTATCCCATTTTTCACTCCAGCTTCTGCCATCTTCTTTCTCCATTCCCTGACCACTTTTTCAAGGACAATGTTGAACAACAGTGGGGAGAGCCCATCCCCTTGTCTAACACCTGTTCCAATTACAAACGGTTGTGACAATCTACCCAAAAACTTCACTTGCGATTTTGTTCCCGTAAGGGTTTCCTGGATTAAACTTCTGCTTTTATCATCAATCCCAAATTCTTCTAATGTGTTAATCAGGGTTGGTCTATCAATAGAATCATATGCTTTTTTGAAGTCTATGAATGTAATTACTAGATTTTTCGATGTGCATGCGCGAAGTTGTATTATGGAGAGTAGACTGAATATCTGTTCACTGCATGATCTTCCTTTTCTAAACCCAGCCTGATATTCACCCAGTTCTTTCTCTACCTGATTTTCAATCCTGTTTTGTAGTGCCTTGGATAGGATCTTATAGGCCACTGATAACAATGAGATACCTCTGTAGTTATTTGCATTTGTCTTGGCACCCTTCTTATGTAACGGATGAATCAATGCTGTCTTCCATTCCTCCGGAATCTTCTCTGTATTCCAAATCTCTTCAAACAGCGCCTCGAAATTATTTATTAAGTTTTCACCTGCGTATTTCAGTAGTTCCGCGACTAACGAATCTTTACCAGATGCTTTATTGTTTTTCAATCCTTTCAAGATCTCTTTAATTTCTTCTTTATTAGGTGGTTCAGAGTCTGGTAGCTTATTCTTAGGCTTCTCAAATGTCAAGGTTTCATCAGGTCTTTTGCAGCTTAGCAGCGTTTCAAAGTAGTTCGCTAGGTGTTGGCAATTTTGTTCCACGCTGGTGATCAGATTTCCTTTTTCATCTTTGAAGCAGAGTGTCGGTGGTTTATATCTTGTTATTGTAGTTCTGAATGTTTGAAAGAAATTGCGTGTATTGTTCTTAGAAAATTCATCTTGTATTTTCTGTATTTGTTGTGTGTCATATTTCCTTCGTTCACTTTTAATGATTTTCGTCGTTTCACGTCTTTGCGTTTTGAACTGCTCCCAGTCAGTTGGCCTTTTGGTTGAGTTGTATTTCTCCCAAGTTCTGGCTCTTTTCTGTAGTGCTTTCTCACAGACCTCATTCCACCAGGGATGCTTTTTCTTTTTGGTTAGTAAAATTGTTTGTTCTGCTGCGTCTCGTATTGAGGTTGCAATTTCTTCCCATTTGTGACTTTTGATTTTATCTGTCTTTTCCTTGTAGTCGTCTAAGACTTGCTGATTGAGCATTAAGTCCTGTACTCTATATTTGGCTATTTTTGTTTCGTCACTCTTGTGACTTCTTTCTGGTGTTAATTTCATCTTAATTTTGGTCAGATAATGGTCAGAATCAAAGTTGGCCCCTTTCACCACCTGTACATCTTGAATGTCCCTTGAATTATCATAACTTATTGTCACGTGATCAATCTGGAACTCGCCAAGTAATTTGTTCGGTGATTTCCATGTTGTTTGTTTTTTGGGATTCTTCTGGAATTTAGTTGTCATAATGTTCAACTTGAATTTCTCACAAAAATCTACTAATCTCTGGCCATTCATGTTAGTTTTAGTGTGTGCTGTAAACCTCCCTGTGCTTTTTGATAATTCGTTTCTTCCAATTTGTGCATTAAAGTCTCCTAACAGAATTGTAGTGTGTTGCTCAGGGATCTTCCCTATTGTTTCTTCCAGTTCCTCCCAAAATGTCTGCACTTTCTCTGGATTTTGTTGGTTGTCTTTATTTATTGGTGCATGGGCATTTATAAGTGTGTACTTTTTATTTTTATTTCTGAATGTTATCAATGATATTCTTGGTGATTTAGATTTAAATTCTAGTACCTTAGTAGAGAATGAGTTATGTATCACAAATGCTGTGCCATATACCCGAAGACCTTTTGTATTCTTTACTATCTGTGCTGGTTTCCCTTTATAAATCCTGTACTGGTCTGCCTGTACTGTATCCTCATCTGGGTATCTTGTTTCTTGTATAGCCAGAACTTTTAGTTTGTGTTCATCCATTAGTTTTATCAGTTCTTTTTGTTTACCTGTTCTCAGCATTGAGTTCACGTTCAGTGTTCCTATGAACGTTTGATGTCTGTTCCTATGTTTAGCGTTAGGGATCCTAGGACCCTCCGACTGGTCTGTTGCGCAATGATGCTGGGCCCCCGGATCCGAATGCCCAGCTTCGGTGGTATTACCACCACGGGGAGGAAACTTTCTCATTGCACCTTCCATTTCTGATACTTGGTTAAAGCTGTTGTTTCCAGAGGTATACACCTCCTTCCACTAAGACTTAGTTCGCTACACTAAGAAGTTAATTCAGGCCGCTCCTCTGGAGTACAGACGCCTTTCGCAGCCGCTTCTCTGAAGTACAGACGCTGCTGATTGAAGATAACTCTTCCGCTCCAAAAGCCGTTGGGACATATAGTGTCTTCTTCCGCCTTCTGGACCGTTGGTTAATCTTCACCTTTTCCGCCAGTTCCGCCGTTCCGATGATCTTCATCTCCGCCTTCACTGCCGTTGAGGTCTTCACCGTTACCCTGGCAAGGGACCCTTACGAGGTACTATCACCCGGGCCAGGTGAACCAAGGTTTTTTAACGAGGTTGTTACTCCTCCCCCTCCTCCTTTTTCAACCGGGCTTGGGACCGGCTTTGGCGGAGTTCATTGGTTCTATAAAATAAAATTAAATGCATTTGCTAAAGTGAACACTTTCAGTCAACAGATCTATTAAATAATAATTTTATGATCCACATTCTTCGAAAAAGAAGCACTTGGAAAGGAAAGAAACATAAGAAGGGACTAATAACTGTAACTGCATACATAATTTTCTTTTCAAGTTCTTGGTAATGTTTTTTTAGAATAAGTTGTTGTGATGCACCACTTTAATGACATTAGACACTAAGATGTGAATAGATGTTTCCCTTATCTGCATTGTCGTCTTTAGTGCACTATTTTTTTCTGCTTGTGGGTGTGTCATGTTTAGGTATAAGTTATTGCATTTTCTGCTGCTGTTTGCCAGGCATAGTTCTACTGAATTTTACATTGTATTAAGCAAGTTTTACTACTGATTTATTTTTCTTGTTGCTGCTCATTGCCTCATATTAGTTGTATTTGCTTTGGTAATTTCTATAATGCTGCTTGCTTTGCCAATTTGAATTTTTTGTCATTGCTGTTTGTGATAATTGTTTTGTGCTGCTGCATTGCCTCGTCCTCTAGTTTAGCATCTGAGCTCAGTAGATTTAAGTTAGCTTAAGATGGGGTAGGCTATATGAGAGAACGAGTTGTGATGAACTGGAAGAAATGCATTGAGAAGCTATAAGAAAATGGTTTGGCCAAAAAAGAATTTTGAAGGAGGATATGAACAAAAAAGTAGGGTTTAGGGACAACAGGTTTAGGTAGGATTTTCTTGAAAATAAATGATGAGGTAAGATAATGGAAAATAAATAATGAGGTAAGAAATATGTGAACATATAAATACAGAAGCATGCTTGGATTGGAGTTTTTTGGTGGAAACAGATGTTGAAATAAGAGGAAAGATCTATGGAATAACGTTTTGGGTTGGACTGCAGTACCAGATGTTGCACTGAAAACGAACCCTGACCTTTCCTTTTGTGTCCACTATGTGCTTGTGTACCCTTGTGTATTTGTCTTTTTCCTGTCTTTATGTGTTTAGCTAATAAGATTTATGTTGTAGAATTTTTCAAATACTATGTTATTTTCTTTGTAAAGATGTTTAGACATTATTAATTCTGTTCTGTTTCAATGCTCATGTGTGAAATTAATGTTTCGAAAACTATTCTCATTATTTTATATATTTACTTATGTCATAATTCCTGTAACACTGATGTATATGTTTATTTCTGTTCTTTTGTAAAGCCTGTATTACTACATATGTTATCTGTATTATTATGTTTTTAATGATGTATTTTGTACCTTTGTATTTTATTCTTCTGTTGTAAATTTATAATTGTATAGACTCCAGTTATTCAAATTAAGTTTCATTTTGAAACGTCCCCTTTGAACAATTATACAAGACTGTCCTTAAACTGACACACAATATTTTGTTAGCGCAACGCAATCTGACTTTCAAAATTCCCTACAAAACAATGGCCCTGACTAACATTAAACTATACCTTTCACAAACCACTTACCTCACAAAAATCTTCGCTGCTCAAGCTACTGCAATACAGCGAGCGCCACTACTGCCAGCTAAATAAAAGATTCAAACTATGGAAGGCACTAACTACTGATAGGGATAGTTAGCAAATGAAAGATATTAATAGAGAACAAACGATGTATTTACCTTGATATCATCATATGTGCACAATCACCAGTGAAGAGTCTTGCAAGTAATATAGCAAGTCCATAACCACCACTTGTGCACTCACAAAGTTTTTTGGAATTGTCCTTAGAACGAGCAATGCTGTTATCCAGTCCCTTGCTGAATTATCAACAACGTGCAAACACTAACAGTCCCTACTTCTCACATATTGTCCATATACTATGACCAACAGAAACGTGTGCAGTGAAATGTAACTTACAAGTTAATAATAAGATGAACTGGTGTCAATTACAATTTTATAACATGAGAATAGAATTACAAAGGTACAAAATACATCACTAAAAACATAATAATACAGATAACATTTGTAGGAATAGGGGCTTTACAAAAGAATAGAAATAAACATATACATCAGTGTTACAGGAATTATGACATGAGTACATAGATAAAAGATCAGAATAACTTTCGAAACATCAACTTCACACATGAGCATTAGCACAAAACAGAATAAATAATGTCTAAACATCTTTACAAAGTAAATAACACATTATTAATGCCAATTATATTCGAGGATAACAGTATTCCTCATCATAGTGAATGTAGCTTAATATTAAAAGAAGAAAAAATTCTATGAAACTACACAGAGACAGGAAGAAAACAAATACACAAGGGTACACAAACACATAATGGGATAACACCAATAGGAAAGGACAGGGTTCGTTTTCAGTGTAACATTTGGTACTGCAGTCCAACCCAAAACTTCATATATCTTTCCTCTTATTTCATCCTTTGTTTCCACCAAAAAAATTCTATCTAAGCATGCTTTCTGTATTTATATGTTCACACATTTCTTACCTCAACATTTATTTCCAAGAAAATCCTACCTAAACCTGTTTTCTCAATGCATTTCTTCCAATTCATCGCAACTCATTCTCTTAGAGGATACCCCCTCTTAAGCTAACTTAAATCTACTGAGCTCAGATGCTAAACTAAGGGACGAGGCAACGCAGCAGCACAAAATAAGTAACACAAACAGCAATGACCAAAAAATTGGAAAATTGCAAAGCAAGCTACAGTAAATCTAAATTACCAAGCAATGCAACATTACAACTAATATGAGCCAATGTGCAGCAACAAAAAAATAAATCTGGCTTAGCAAAGTAACACAAATTAAAGTTCAGTAGCACTATGCCTGGCAAACAGCAGCTTATATCTAAACATGACATAGCTCAAGCAGAAAAAATAGTACACTAAAGATAACAATGCAGATAAGGGAAATGTATAATCACATCTTAATGTCTAAGTAATTAAAGTGGTGCACCACAAGAAGTTATTCTACCAAAAAGTTACCAATTACTTGAAAAGAAATTTATGAATGCAGTTCCTGTGAAGGTAAATGTCATTTTGTGCTCCCTCATTTTTTTAAAAAAATTATTATTTACTCGATCTGTAGACAGAAAATATTTATATTAGTACATCTATAAAATTTTATTTTAACCAATGCTGCAGTGCAGCTAGAAACTAGATATCAAATGAAATAAGCAACTATGTACAAAGCAAAGCATAAGAACATCGTTCAATAGTCATGTGGCATTTCATAAGTAGTAAAAAAATCTCTCATCTAGAAAGACAGTAGTCATAGTCAGGTGTGTAGACAAACTATTTCTTGTCATTTCATTAGGCATTTCAGTAAATATCAGAAAGTACGATATGTTTCCAAGTAATCAGCGTGTCGGATTTGCGATGCTTTCTCTAAAGGAATGACAACGGCCAGGATAATGGCCTCCCTTTTTTTTTCCTGTGCTCTGAAAGGCACGCGCTAATGGCTTTTTCTCCAGGCGTCTGACACAGCTGGGTGCCCACGACGCATTACGTGCAGGTGGTCACTTAATTTTCTTACGGAAATATTTACGACAACAGTTTCCGCTACAGTGGCAGTCTCATATAAAAATATTTCACAGGTCAAGAATTAGCGTTGCAAATCTGTAGAAAGAAAATCATATAAATATAAGTGTCCAAATAAAATATTCGTCAGCATTGTGATACAGTCACGCATTTACGCACATTTCATAACTCTTAAAGTACGATTCTTGGTTTCCAACATACTTCTTATTCCTCATATACGGTAGCATCATCTTATTGATCAAAAACATATCTCAACAGCATAGTACACATCGTCGTCGTAATAATAACATCATAACACCTCAGTCAAATCTCAAAAACGTCGTAGCTTTCTGTAATAATTTCAAAACCTAAAAAAAAATTCTCTGCTCATTTCAATAGTGTCATCTACCTCAAACGTACTTTAAAAATCATGAATCCATACCAAATATATCATTCAAAGCTCTCATAGTATCACAATGATTCCGAAAAAATATGAACAGTTTACAAAGTACAGACAAAACACAGTTTCATAAGTGTGAAGTTATCCAACTGTGTAATTACGTAAACATCTGTCACTGATATAGTAAAATAAATGTTTGTCTCTCTCAGTTAAATGATCAGATAGCTGTGTAATTTGTGTGTTAGAGAAATATGGTACCGATGTGTAAAGTAGTATAAGCAAATACCATATTAGCTAGGGTTCCTTGTGGTTGCCACACACATGGTACACAAAGTAAGTGTGTACCCCCCTGAGGATTAATGTAATTATACCCTCAGGTGTTACAGATTACAGCAATGGAATT
This sequence comes from Schistocerca piceifrons, assembly GCF_021461385.2. Taxonomy (NCBI): domain Eukaryota; kingdom Metazoa; phylum Arthropoda; class Insecta; order Orthoptera; family Acrididae; genus Schistocerca; species Schistocerca piceifrons. The sequence continues at coordinate 83,660,716 of NC_060138.1, forward strand.
AAATGTATCACGGAAAACTTTCTTTGTAATTCAAAAATCTTTAAAAATAAATGTTTTAAGTACAAAATTAATCACTCAAATACGTGTACTGTAGCGCTAAATGTGCGTCTTGTTGCAACATAATCTGTGTGGAAGTGTCGTAGTTATCGTCCTCCGAAAGCTAAGTTCTGCAGAAGTCAATGTACTTACCTCATTATAAACGAAAGTGAAATGCTTTGTGTATAGATATCGTAGTTATTACGCTTATTGCCGTGATGAGGAAAGTACTGTGCTGTAACGTATTATCGTGCTACGGAAAAGGCAGTCTCACTGTAGCTATACCACAAAAGTTACTACTAAAACATGTTTTACTTTCCAGAAGAATTCAGAGAAACTGTGCAGATATAAAACAGAAACACTGCAAAAGCAACATTGTAAATTGTCACTCATTAGTAGCGTCGTGATAAAATCGTGTAGCTGTCACATAAACTAACCACTGTGTCGTCTGGTATCTCACAGAAAGTACATTAAACCCAGAATGTATTTTCAAGTAAACCAAAATGTTGCATTAAAATCTCATTAGCAGTACCAGTATGTGTCCTAAGTATGTAAGCCTGATAGTCGTTACGTAATCGTGCAACTAACAAGCAAGAATGTACAAATACAACACTGTGTCGTCTGTTCACTATAACAATGCATTCGTAATTTCTGTTTAAAAATGTTCCCTAGGTTCTAGACTGGATATTTAACTTCAAACATTGTTGCATGTTAACAGTTTCTTAAGTCTGACAAAGCATACTAGAAATGTGAAGTGAAAAGTTTTATGGCAAAGACAAAGTTAAAAAGTAGATTATCTTTCAATAAACGGTTTTACATGTGAAATGTGGTGTAAACCTTTACTCTTCCTAGTACGCAGAGTTTCAGCTTCAACGCAATTATCATGTGGTATACGTCGGATTCTGTAAGGTCCATTGTAAACTAGAAAGAATTTGTGACTCAAGTGTTTCTTCTTATGTGACAATGAATGAGCTTTAATGAGAACTTTCTGACCAATATATAATTTCTTTGCATTTGCTTTACCGTGCAGTTCTCTCCTTTTGTCTGCTGCAGATTTTATATTTTTAAGAGCCAAATCAATTATGTCTTTGTGTCGAAGTTTACGTGTATTCGGGAAAGGTACAAGCTCTCTGATTCTGTTCGGTGGTTCTTCATTCTTTAGTACAAGAGTAGGTGGTAAAGCAGTGGAATCATGAGGCATTTCATTCAGCACATTTTGAAATAATTGTAGATATCTGTCCCAATGCTGATGCTTTCTGTGACAATAAAGTCTGCAAAGCTTGTTGATTTCTTTCATAATCCGTTCAGACGGGTTGCAATGTAGTGAGTGCAATGAAATAAAAACAGGTTTGACTTTATGATTCCGAAGCGTGCGTGACCAAACAGCAGATCTAAATTGCGGTCCCTATTCTGAAATGACTTTAGCAACGTGGCCAACTTCACGTAAGAAATTTTTATCAAAGGGGTTGGATACAGACCGTCCAGTGGCTTTACGTAACGGAGTGAAAGAAACACATTTTGAAGTAAGTTCAACAGCGACTAGAACGTACGAAAATCCATTGGATGTTCTGACAAGCGGTCCCAAGAGATCAACAGCAGCAAATTCTTTTAATTTAGAAGGAATAATAGGAAACAACGGAGCACGATGTGAGACAGTAGATGGTTTCGCCTTTTGACAAAGTTTACAAATAGACAAGACTCTTCGAATTCTTTTTTCCATATTGTTAAAATAACAAGTCGTTCGAAGAATATGATAACATTTTCGTGGACCAAAATGTGCGTAGCTGAAATGAATGTACCAAATGAGCTTATTAACAAAATCGTCAGGAATGCAAAGTACCCATAGCTTGTCATCAACAGTGCAGCGTTTGAACAGTATGTTGTTTCTAACAAGATAAAAATGCCGAATCTGTGTGTGTGTCCTTTCATGCCATTTGCTCTTGATGTCTTTCCAAATCGGATCTTTATCTTGTTCATGACCAATGTCCTTTAAAGATGTGGTGATGAAGTTTTCAAAGGCGACTTTCTGAATGTAAAGAATACTGAAATTTTTCTCGAGGTTGCCTTCTGTGGTACTTTTCTCAAGCCCAGCCAATGCGCGTGACAGTGCGTCCGCAACAATGTTCTCCTTGCCGGGAATGTAGACTATTGTGAAGCGGAATTCTTGCAGAAACAATGCCCAACGTTTTAACCTGTCATGATTTAATTTTGAAGACATAAGAAATTGTAATGCACGATGATCACTGTATACTTTTACGTGCTTACCAGAAAGAAAGAAACGGAATTTGTTAAATGCCCAAACGATAGCTAAAGCTTCTAATTCAGTAACGGAATAATTTTTTTTAGATTTGGTTAGCACTCGGCTAGCAAAAGCAATGGTTTTCTGAATGGTAGTGTCATTTTCTATGGCTTCTTGAAATAAATGGGCACCAAGACCGACTGTAGAAGAATCCGTGCTAAGGCAGAAATCTTGTGACAGATCTGGATGAGCTAAGATTGGCGCGTGAAGTAACGCTTCTTTCAAAGAATTGAATTCCAATTGTGCTTGTTCGTCCCAGTTCCACATAGTATTTTTTCCAGTGAGAGAACAAAGTTTTGGTGTAACAAGAATTTGCATATTCAGAAAACGACGGTAAAAATTTACGAGACCTAGAAAACTGCGGACTTGTCTTTTTGTGGATGGAACTGGAATGGCTCTGATTGCTTCTAACTTTTCAGGATCCGGCTGAATGCCTTCAGAAGAAATAGTATGTCCCAAAAACTTCACCTTTGTCCTACCGAATTCAGACTTTTCCAAGTTAACTGTAATTCCAGATTCTGCAAAAATACGTAACAAACTGTTGAGGATGCGATTATGTAGTTCCCATGAAGCTTCTGCTATTAGAATATCGTCCACATATAAGGTGATGTGACGTTTTAAGAACTCAGGTAATATGGACTTTAGCCCGCGAATGAATGCTGCTGAAGAAATATTCAAACCAAAGGGAAGTTTCCGAAACTGATAACAAACGCCGAAACAAAGGAAAGCTGTGTATTTTGTACATTCTGGATGAAGTTCGATCTGATAAAAGCTGGATCTGAGATCAATGGAAGACAACACTTTTACACCATTAAAATTTTGAAGAAGTTCTTCCAACGTTTGCGGCCTGTCTGTTTCAGGAATAATGATCGTATTGATTTGTCTCGAATCTAAGACAAGCCTGATCGATCCATTTTTCTTCTCAACAACATGTAATGGATTGTTGCATGAGCTTACTGCAGGCTCAATAATCCCCTCGTCAAGCATAGATTGTATTTCTGTTCTAACAAGGTCCCTATAATGTGCTGGAATTACATATGGTCTAACACAAAATTTAGTATGCTCACGAACACGAAATTGGTATTGAAATCCCTTGATTGTTCCTGTTTTATGAGTAAAAACTGTGGAATGTTCTTGTAAAATCTCAAAAAGGTCCTGCCTATCAGTGTCATTACAATTCTCAATTGTTTGAATTTTATTCTGAATTAACTCATTAATTTCAAATATGCCGTCGATATCATCCCTTTCAGTTCTTGCAGAGTGATTGTTAGTGTCTAGTTCCGTAGAAAATTCCGAACTGTTGTCCAACAGAAGGTAAAGCCGATTGATTTCTTCGTCATGGTTTGAGAGCCAATCTTCAAATTTCACTACCATTGACTTACCTTCCTTCTCTAAACTTATTTCAGCATCGTGAAAGTTAAAGATTGCTTTGAATTCATTCAAAAAGTCTACTCCCAATATAATTTCCGTCGACAATAATGGAACAATAAGAAAGTTCGTAGAGAAGCTGTGGCTTTGACAAAAGAATTCTAAGTTGGTTTGTTGGCGTACATCTACACTTTTTCCAAAGATTGCACCTTGTAATTTAATCTTACGTAACGGAAGTGTGGGGCAATCGTTCGATTTGTTGCATTTGCTAAAGGCTGTTTCACTAATTACTGAGATGGGACTGCCAGAGTCAAGTACTGCCGTAAATTTTACGTCATTTACAGTAATGTGAATCACAGGATATGCAATGTTGTTAAGTTTTACGTCGTGTTCCTGGAGTAAGATGTCCCTAATGTCTTCCATTTTTACGTAATTACTAGCTACGGCAGCTGCGTCATCAGTTTCATAAGTACGTTTTGTTGCTGCCAGCGGTGTGAGTCATTGCCTATTGTCTCTTTGTTGGCGCGCGTCGTTATTGGGATTTGGAGACCTAACTTCTACAAATTCACCGTGACGAGAGGGCCCTGCTCTGTTTGAATCCCGCCAGTTCTGATGCAATTCAGGTCTGTCGTTACGATCATATCGTCTGTCGTCATGTCGGTAGATTCCATAGTTTCTTTCTTGTCGGTCACATGGTGGAGAATTTCTCCCTGAATCGTATCTGCGCGCTGGTCCGTTGCGTCTAAAGTTATTCTGTCTCCCTTGATAGTATTTATTTTGGTTCCCATATTGTCTGTTTCTCTTATTGTCTCTGTGATAGTCATTACCACGGAGAGGTGATCTTTCCCTGTAGTTATTACTACTCTGCCAACGGCTGTCATACGGGTGGTGTCTGTTTTGCTCACGATTTGTGTTGTGAAAATAGCCTTGTCGTGTCAAGTTATTACTTCTTTCATCGCGGAATTGCGACGGATGTGACCTGTAATTGTTGTGTTCCTGGTTTCGCGTTCCGCGATTGTCAGTGTCAATTTCTAATTCTTGTAAGAGTCCCTGAAATGCTTCAATGTCGTCTTTGCAACGTCCTGCCAAAATAATATGTCGTAAATGTTCAGGCAGTTTGATTAAGCAAATGCGGATGAGTTCTGAGGGGCTGTATGGGTTTGAAAGATATTGATTCTTATGCAACATGTCTTCAAAATATTTCATAAGACTGGAAAATTCAGATTGTTTGAAACGTTTCATCATTATGATGCTATGTTTTACTCGGTCTTGTGTGGCTTGAGACCAATATGCTGAGAGGAAGGCATGGTAAAAGTCTCTTTCACTGTGGCAATCGTGAATTACCGATCGCATTCTTACAGCTGGTTCATTCCCCAAGTAGCCACACATAAATTCTAATCTGTGTTCTAACGACCAGTTGGGAGGAAAACAATGCGAGAATTGATGGAGCCATGCTTGTTGATGAATGTCGTTGCCAGAATTCTTAAATGTTTTGAATTTACGTGTAGTAATGAACAGCTTATAGTCAAAATCATCATGTCGGCGAGTCGCATATCGGTCATTGTTAGGTCGTGTCGGCCGTTCCATCTCAAAATTCGGTGCACATTGCCAATTTCTTTCATAACTTCCGAAATGCCCTGTGTTGTTATTTTGTGGCTGTTCCGTATTTCTATGTCCCTCTTCCCGTATTGGGGCGCGAGTGTCCTCTGAAATACGTAATTCTTGTATTACCTGTGTCAGCTGATCTTGTACTTCCCGGATTTCTCTTTTGTACTGTGTATTGATTTGATTTTGATTCTGTTTGAATTTTCTAATTTGTTCATACTCTTCTGTGTCAGTGAAGGCTACAGGTCTTGTGTCATTCAGATCATCATCTACCTTTGTAGATAAGTTAGTGACCTGATCCGAAAGTTCGGCTACTTTCACCGATAGTGAACACATTTCCTCAGTGTGTTTTTCTGAACCAAGTTTCAGAGTGTCCATTTGTGTTGAAATCGAATCTACTGTGTCCTTTAAGTTTTCCTGAGTTTTTGCAAGTTGCGTAACCGAATCGGTAGATGAAACTGAGTCAATTTTAGCCCACAAGGTCTCATGATTTTCATGAACAATGGTTTGCAGTTCTTTTATGGCTGCTTCGTGATTCTGTAATGCATTTTCACGCCGCGAAAAAATAGGTTGAAAATGCTCACAAATTTGTGTTTTTACGTCATTACAGACTTTTTGACATTTCGATTCAATGTTATGTAACTCAGTAGTTAAATCTTCACGTGTTTGTTCAAGTGTGGTGTCTAACTTTTGAAGAATTTGTTCCATTGTGTCTAACTGTTGCTGTGTTTGTCTCTGGTGTTGTTCCATTGTGTCTAACTTTTTAAGATTTTGTTCCACTGTGTCTAACTTTTTAAGATTTTGTCCCATTTGTTTCTGATTTTGTTCAAGTGTTGTGTCTAACTTTTGTAGCTTTTGTCCCATTTGTTGCATTAACTGTAATAACGATGCACTGGTGTCTGAAACATGTTCCTCAGTTCTTTTCGGCAGTGAATTTGCACCGGCAACATTGACATTTTGACAAGCAGAAAATGTGTCTTGACTTATTTGAGAAAACGGTGAGGACCCAAAACCTGAATCTGCAGTATTTGCAAGATTGTGTCCTGTCATTCCCGATTCCTGAGGCGAGCTGTTGCCGACCGATCGATCGATAATGCTTCCCTGTGCACTACCTGTTTCAATGTCTACACCATTGTTTGCAGCCCGCTCCATTTCCCTACGCGCAATTACCAAATTACTACTTTGAACATTAGTTAATTCATTACTCTGCGGCGCTAACACACTGCTTTCGTCTTCACTGTCATTTCTCAGTTTACTTTGGAGCCTAGTATTACGTTTTTCACACGCCATTATTGTCACAGTATTTCACACGATAACACAGAAAAGCGCAATTTGAAGAGCAAAATAAAATAACATAGCAATGGGAATAATGTCTACTTAATTGCCAGCGCAGCTGCGAAATACTTGGTGCAAATCTACATGCATGCCACAACTGTTTTACTGTACAACAATGAAAAACTACAACTACAAAGGAAATTCTCTCTATTATTACACGCTAGCAATAAACAAAATCTACACTAATTACACAAACTACAAGAAAAAAATCAGAAGATTCCAGTGAGATATCCTCGGCTAAGGGTCGACATATGAAACGTCCCCTTTGAACAATTATACAAGACTGTCCTTAAACTGACACACAATATTTTGTTAGCGCAACGCAATCTGACTTTCAAAATTCCCTACAAAAGAATGGCCCTGACTAACATTAAACTATACCTTTCACAAATCACTTACCTCACAAAAATCTTCGCTGCTCAAGCTACTGCAATACAGCAAGCGCCACTACTGCCAGCTAAATAAAAGATTCAAACTGTGGAAGGCACTAACTACTGATAACGATAGTTAGCAAATGAAAGATATTAATAGAGAACAAACAATGTATTTACCTTGATATCATCATATATAAATATAGCAGTTCATGACAAATTTCAAAACTCCGCCATCTCTCTCCCCACATCCACCACTGCTGGCGGCTCACCTCCAACTGCGCAACGCTACGCGCTGTTCACAGCCAGCTGCCTAACACTACAATGGCGAGTATTACAACAATGCAAAGCAGCCACAGACTGCACACAGCACAGCCAGTGATTTTCATATTGAGCGCTACGTAACGTTGCCAATAAGAAAACATAAACAGCCTACTTACATAGAGAAAACATAAACAGCCTACTTACAATTTCATTGCACACGTTTTTGTTGGTCATAGTACACGCAGAATATGCGAGAAAAAAAGGGGACTGTTAGCATTTGCACGTGTGTTGATAATTCAGCAAGGGACTGGTTAACAGCATTGCTGGTTCTAAGGACAAATCCAAAAACTTTGTGATTCCACAAGTGGTGGATCATGGAGTTGCTATATTGTCCGCAAGACTCTTCGATGGTGATTGTGCACCTGCACAGTCGCAACAGATGGCTGCTGGCCGTCTCTACAAGGACTGCAGTGGGTCTGTACCTCTGCTGGCCCACCAATACCACAATCTCTACCAGGACTACAGAGGGTCTGCTCTGTGATAACCTACCTACCAATATTCTTCAAAACTTCGAATGACTCTGCTGTGGGCTTGCTCTGTTGTGGCCCATTACCTGTCTGCATGTCAAGAGTCAGCACTGTCTTTCCGTTGGAAGGACAGCACTACTTCTCCAAGACTGGATGGAAATCCACTACTTCCATGAGCATTTTCTTTTACTGCTCAGACTTTGAGAAAAAAAAAACACTGCTATTTTACTGTGACGAATGATCAGGACTGTCTTTATGGACTGTGAGGAAATTTTAGCTTTTGACCAACATTGTATCAATAAGTGTGTGCATTTGATTTCTTTGTTATTGTAATTGTGAAAAAATTTTAACAAATATGTATTGGCCAGTGCCCAAAACAATTTGTAAAATTTTTTGTGGGAAGCATGGGGGCTATGTAAGTAGGCTGTTTAGGTTTTTTTATTGGTAACGCCACGTAGCGCTCTGTATGAAAATCATTGGCTGTGCTGTGTGCAGTCTGTGGCTGGTTTGCATTGTTGTTGGCTATTGTAGTGTTGGGCAGCTGGATGTTAACAGCGCGTAGGGTTGCGCAGTTGGAGGTGAGCCGCCAGCAATGGTAGATGTGGGGAAGTGAGATGGCGGATTTTTGAGAGCGGATAATCTGGACGTGTGTCCATCAGAAACAGTACATTTGTAAGAATGGATGTCATGAACTGCTATATATATTATGACTATTAAGGTAAATACATTGTTTGTTCCTTATTAAAATCTTTCATTTGCTAACTATGCCTATCCGTAGTTAGTGCCTTCCATAGATCGAATCTTTTATTTTGCTGGCAGTTGTGGCGCTCGCTGTATTGCAGTAGTTCGAGTAACGAAAATTTTTGTGAGGTAAGTCATTTGTGAAAGGTATGGGTTAATGTTAGCCAGGGCCATTCTTTTGTAGGGATTATTGAAAGTCACATTTCGTTGTGCTAAAAAATATTGTGTGTCAGTTTAAGCACAGTCACGTATAATTTTCTATGGGGACGTTTCAAGTATTAGATACAAGTAATAATTCGGTATGCTATGTCAGAGGGCAGTTTACCAAAACTGCTCTGTAACCTTATTAATAAACCATTATTGAGACGGAGATACCCTTTCTATTCAAATTACTAACGCTGTATGAAGACATTCACATAATCAAATCTTGCACTAATGATTGCAAATATAAGTAGTACTGTTTCCTTTCATTCGGTACAGTGATGGGCCCTTGTAGTGCTTTTCTGCAGCCTGGATTGGCTAGTAAACTGAGACAATGCACAAGAGATCAAAGGAGAGCATGGCGCGCCGGTCACAAAAACGTTTCTGATGAAATCCAGGCTTCAGTCTGGTACATTCTGGCAATCGAGCGCTGTTTTTCCACAGATAGGAGGACCCCAAGCAATCACTGCAGGGGTGGCAGACCAAGAGTGCACAGCACAATGAAAACTTTCAGTGTATGAGGAGCTCAAAGAATGCTTTTAGAAATGATCCGTGAAGGGAAGAGAAAAACAAGTGACACTAATCGTGGGACATAGCCATGGAGGGCCGGAGGAGGTCGCAGCTGTAGATTTTTTAATTGTCTATTGGCTGACGATATTCTGGCGCTGACAGAACCAGCTAGATTTTTTGGAGGAAGGGCAAAGACACTTCATCTCAGGGCGTGATATCCCGTACCACTTCGTCCAAGGCAAGAGATGACTACACTCTGGTACTGCAGAGAGATATGTCTTTGCTTTAGAGCTGATCAGAAATGCGGGGGCCTGCATGAGTTACATTTGCGTACGTCGTGACAATGGGACCGCGAAGTTATTTGTCTCGCGTCAAAGTTTCGTTTTTCTGTATTAAGACGAAGAGCCAAATAGCTGTGCTCAATATGTGCCTAGGTGAGAGAACTGGTCTTTATATGTGCTTTTCTGGGTCTTTTCTTTAGGCTATCAACTTGTATTGTATTGCACGGAACTGGAGACCTAGAAACGACGGAGAAGCTTCGTCCCCGCCGTAGTCCTGTGTTTCACAAGCTAACAGGCTACAACAGTCCACTCACCCCACCGCCGCCCCACACCGAAGGCAAGGTTATTGTGCTGTTCGGCCCCCAGTGGACCACCCCCCCTCCCCCCCCCCCCCCCCACGGCTCACACCAGACGAGTGTAACCCCAATGTTTACCTGGTAGAGCAATTTTGGTGTGCGCGTACGTGGAGACAGTGCTTGAGCAGCAATCGCCGATATACAGGGTGTTACAAAAAGGTACGTCCAAACTTTCGGGAAACATTCCTCACACACACAGAAAGAAAATATGTTATGTGGACATATGTCCGGAAACGCTTACTTTCCATGTTAGAGCTCATTTTATTACTTCTCTTCAAATCACATTAATCATGGAATGGAAACACACAGCAACAGAACGTACCAGCGTGACTTCAAACACTTTGTTACAGGAAATGTTCAAAATGTCCTCCGTTAGCGAGGATACATGCATCCACCCTCCGCCGCATGGAATCCCTGATGCGCTGATGCGGCCCTGGAGAATGGCGTATTGTATCACAGCCGTCCACAATACGAGCACGAAGAGTCTCTACAATTGGTACCGGGGTTGCGTAGACAAGAGCTTTCAAATGCCCCCATAAATGAAAGTCAAGAGGGTTGAGGTCAGGAGAGCGTGGAGGCCATGCATTGGTCCGCCTCTACCAATCCATCGGTAACCGAATCTGTTGTTGAGAAGCGTACGAACACTTCGACTGAAATGTGCAGGAGCTCCATCGTGCATGAACCACATGTTGTGTCGTACTTGTAAAGGCACATGTTCTAGCAGCACAGCTAGAGTATCCCGTATGAAATGATGATAACGTGCTCCATTGAGCGTAGGTGGAAGAACATGGGGCCCAATTAAGACATCAACAAGAATGCCTGCCCAAACGTTCACAGAAAATCTGTGTTGATGACGTGATTGCACAATTGCGTGCGGATTCTCGTCAGCCTGCACATGTTGATTGTGAAAATTTACAATTTGATCACGTTGGAATGAGTCCTCATCCGTAAAGAGAACATTGACACATTGTTGGATGAACCACATGCAGAAGTTTACCCGTGGAGGCCAATCAGCTGCTCATAGTGCCTGCACACGCTGTACATGGGACGGAAACAACTGGTTCTCCCGTAGCACTCTCCATACAGTGACGTGGTCAACGTTACCTTGTACGGCAGCAACTACTCCGACTCTGACTTTAGGGTTATCGTCAACTGCACGAAGAATTGCCTCGTCCATTGCAAGTGTCCTCGTCGTTCTAGGTCTTCCCCAGTCGCGAGTCATAGGCTGGAATTTTCCGTGCTCCCTAAGACGCCGATCAATTGCTTCGAACGTCTTCCTGTCGGGACACCTTCGTTCTCGATACAAACGTACCGCGCCACGGCTATTGCCCCGTGCTAATCCATACATCAAATGGGCATCTGCCAACTCCGCATTTGTGAACATTGCACTGACTGCAAAACCACGTTCGTGATGAACACTAACCTGTTGATGCTACGTACTGATGTGCTTGATGCTAGTACTGTAGAGCAATGAGTCGCATGTCAACACAAGCACCGAAGTCAACATTACCTTCCTCCAATTGGGCCAACTGGCGGTGAATCGAGGAAGTACAGTACATACTGACGAAACTAAAATGAGCTCTAACATGGAAATTAAGCGTTTCCGGACACATGTCCACATAACATCTTTTCTTTATTTCTGTGTGAGGAATGTTTCCTGAAAGTTTGGCCGTACCTTTTTGTAACACCCTGTAGTGTAACTGAGGCGGAATAAGGGTAACCAGCGCGCATTCAGCGAGGCAGATGGAAAATCGCCTAAAAACGATCCACAGACTGGCCGGCACACCGGGCCTCGACACTAATTGGGTTTGGGTTGGGTTGTTTTTGGGGAGGAGACCACACAGCGAGGTCATCGGTCTCATCGGATTAGGAAAGGAAGTCGGCCGTGCGCTTTCGATGGAACCATCCCGGCATTTGCCTGGAGCGATTTAGGGAAATCACGGAAAACCTAAATCAGGATGGCCGGACACGGGATAGAACCGTCTTCCTCCCGAATGCGAATACAGTGTGCTAGCCACTGCGCCACCTCGCTCGGTGACACTAATTCTCCGGGCAGATTCGTGCCGGGGACTGGCACGCCTTCCCGCCCGGAAAGCAGTGTGTCAGGCCGCACGGCTAGCTGGGCGAGCTGGCTAAGAAGACCTTACTCAGCAATAATTGGCGATTTTCGAGGACATGTGCCAAAGTCTTCTCCGGTACATGTTTTTGCACCCTTGTACCCATTTTAATCATTTGTATTGTTTATTCAGTGGTTAGAATTACATTAATGCAGCTAGCAATAAATTAGATTGTTACAGCGAACTTAAGTTTCATTAGTAGCTTGATGGAAAGCATAATCACTATATCTATACTAAATGTGTTACCCATATTTCATGTTGAATTTGGTCACCCTCGTTTAATTCAGATATTTAATTATTTATCCATTGCGTTACTTAGCTTCTTCGTTTCACATGGCCTCAAGGGAAGCGACCTGCTGACTTGCATCTTCTCATTTTGAGAATACCGAAGGAGCGATTTCTTTTACTATCTACAATCATTCAACAGCCTAGATCGCATAAATATTTCTTTATTTAAGACATCTGGTTTCGACAGACTTTACTGTCGTTTTCAGGTCTGTAACAAAGTGCATATACATGGAATATGTCTCATAACAAGAGTTAAGATGTGGCATTTGAGATAAAAGTTTTAGTTTCGCATTACAAAAAACTGAAGTGTAACTGTACTTTTACATTACCTTAAATTTTTTTTGTTGTTAAACGTGTTCACACTACACTGGAGCTCACGTCAAGTTTTTATGCGGATAAAAATCAACACCCTATAAAATGCTTGTTATAACTAAAATATTTAAAAACATAAAGCACCTTCTGCAGATGACCACGTCCATATCTAGATCGCTCAAAAATGCTTGTTGTATCACAAAAACACAGTACATAGTAGTACATCTGTTTACATAACTGGACGTATTCTAAGCTGTAAAAATCCATTTTAAACGGCGTATAAGGTACAGCAGACAGGTAGTATCGCAAAGCTAACATTTGTACAGCGTGCTACAGCCAATAGATATGAGTAATTAGTTGTGAATAATTATACCACAAGACCTTAATAGTCTACTTGGGAAGATTTGTACATACTGTGTGGTTTGATGGATCTACTGAACCTATGCACTGCAAGTTCTGCTTTGTCATTTTCCAGAGTACATGTTGTGATTCCCTCCCCCGCTCCCCTCCCTGTCCCTCAACCTCATCCTCATAGCAATGGACCTGTTCGCTTGTGTGCCTGTCATGCTGCGGCGTGCATACGCCACAACAATAATGAAGTAAGGGGATTGTGGGAATTAAAAAAATTTGTTTCAGTTGTAAGTAAAGCATAGTTTTGTAATCATTACTGTTCTTAGAGACAACTCTTTAAAGTACTTAATTTTAAATTTGGAAAGAGAATTATTTACGGTTACTTACGTGGTACCGATCTAAGATGCATGTAGTGGCTGTAACACGCTATACAAATGTTATCTCTGGAATACTATTTGTCAGTTGTACCTCATACGCCGTTTCAAGTGGATTTTCACTGTTTAAAAGAAGTCCAGCTTCTATATCGTTTTTAAATTTTGTAGCTATGACAAATATTTTGTAATGTGCTGATGGTTACCCACATGAAAACTCGGTGTGAGCTCCAATGTTAAATGAACATGTTCCACAACAAAAAGGATTTTTAACGTATGTAAATGTACAGCTCTACTTTCGATTTTGTAATGGCATACTAAAACTTTTATCTCAAACATCATGTCTTCGCTCACATTATGAGACATATTCCATGTATATGCACTTTGTTAAAGACCTGAATATGACAGCAAAGTCTGTCGAAACTGGTTGTCTTAAATAAAGAAATATTTATGCGATTGGGCTGTTGAATGTTTTTAGATCTGTTCATGTACAGGTCACAAGTTTCAGATATTGTAATATCTCAGTGGTATGCTAAATCCTCAGTGGACAGTTCACTACTAGAACAATGTGGAGCAAGAGCAGAAATAATCTGTCACATTTTATGTCCGCTAGTAGACATGAATATCAGGTGTACACTAACGTCTAAGTGGCGCTGCACTTGAGGTGGTGCTTAGCTGTAACAACACCACTTCCTCACAGTGTGCCGGGCTGGAGAGGACAGCACACAGCAGTCGGAAGCGGCAGGCAGCTGGACGACTGGCACTGGCAGGGTTTAGTGGGGTGTGAGGAAGGCGGCGCAGCGAACCTAATATCAGGTGAGGAGTTCGACGTAGATGTTGAATTATGAATCGGTAGAGAACTCGTTCTGCTCCTTCAGCAATTTATCAAGTTCCTTCCGTCTTGATATATGCGTCTCCATTTCATCTAAAATGGCTGTGCGTCTACCTTTTTCTTCTATGTGTAAAATCTTAAACTGTACTTGAAATGGAGCCAATAGTATGTGATTCTGTTTTCCAAAGTGTGCCCCTAAAGTAGTTTTATTATTGTGGTAGGAATTGACTTTAAATCGTGTATCGAAAGTTCTAGCTGTCAGTCCTATACACTCTTATTTAGACGATAGCACAGTATTGTTTACCTCTAGTGCAACAAATAGAAGAACTTAATATAGGAATTTTAAAACAGGCTTACAAATCAATTACTGTAAGAATTAAGGCGATATAATGTAAACATACAGATAGTCAAATAGTACAAATTAAAAATGAAGTCATAATAAAAGTTGACGAGTTATTACATTTACAGTAGTGCAACAGAATGGCTGGATGCACAGGAAAAGAAATGAAGAGTAAAAATAACATGTAGTGCTTTTGGTAAACAACATAGGATTTTCAATATTACACTCCCACATTATCTAAAAAGGAAAGTTTTTAATCAGTGAGTATTGCCAGTTTTGAGATATGGCAGTCAGACATGGGCTTTTAATGCGAGAACGGTGTGTCGCTCATGGATTAATGAAGAGATGGAGGCGATGATATGAAGGGAATTATCAGCAGGGACGGTAAGAAAAACGAATTCGACAGGGAACGAACGGGAGTAGTTGACACAATTATGACCGCAATGCAAATGAAAAGTAAGTGATGGGGACATATATCTAGGCAAATGGATTGTAGACAGATCAAGTAAGCTCTTTGATATACTCCAAGAAATTAAAAGAAGACAACGACCTAACCGTAGGTCGGAGGCAACATCAGAATACATACAGGAGCAAGATCAACGCTTATAGCTCAAAGCGGTGATGTAGGAGAGAATTTATTGATGATCTTAAAGCATTACTGAAAGTTAAATTGTTGAGCGTGAAGATAACATACTACATAGCTCTTATTGTCCAACGTTCATTGCAGGAATTCTAAGATTTATGTTTGTCACTCTGAAAGCCGTCTAGTGACAAACATATTTCATGCTGTGCATTCACGTGTGCGTCTGCTTGAAAGAACTTGTAGTCAACTAACTGTCTGCTGCGACAGTATATCGCTGGGTGGAGACGGTAAAGGACGTCTCAGCAAGTCGTTTGAATTCTGACGTGACCCCACCAGCAGAGAAGCTTAGAGGACAGAATCGGTTAGCGAGAGCCGCGTGGTCGGCAGACAAAGGGCCGCTCTCGTCTGGACACTTTGGAGTTCTTGCGCTTGCTGCTCTGAGGACACGACGATCTGTTCAGCACAGAGGCTTCGACTTGTGATATTGCAATGTGCACACTGAAGCGACGTCATTCTGGACTATGGTGAGATGGTTGGTGGCATTTAAGTGATAGTACAACAATTGCATTTTCAGATTGTGGGACTTAAGATTTCTTTCCCCGAGATATTTTGCAAATCGTGTTTAGCGGAGCAACGTTACGTCTTTCTACGAGTTCACAACATCGTTAGATCACTTGAGAACCTACACCCAATTTGTTATTCAGTCATTCGAGCTTTTAGGTTGTTTATATCGTTGTGCTACTCATAAAACAATATTTTGGGAGGGGGAGGGTTAATGCTAGTACGCCTATATGAAAATTTTCTTTATATTTTATACAGGGTGATTCAGTTGACCCAGCAGCAGTCGTTTTATGCAACCCGCAATGTTGTACCTGGCCTTCAAAAACCACGCGCTGAATTTTCATATTCTCTTGCTCGCTACGCTAAGATTATTGGTCGTACGGAAAAAATTAACGAAACCTGTTTTGTAGGAAATCTAATATAGTTAAATTATGTACCGGAATACGTTTTTCCTAAAGACCCTCTTTTTCGAATTATTCAAGAAAAACGTGCAAAAGTGACTTTCAAAGGCACTTCCGCTCCCACTCTCAACCATCATCAGTCAGGATTTCCAGTATGTTGTTCATGGCACTCCCTCCTACCACTGTACAAAAATTTGCGCATCTGCAAAGAAGGTTTTTTTTTTTGCCATACGCGTTTCGCTTCTTTTATTTGTGAAGTATCAAAACGCCTCTGAGCACTATGGGACTTAACTGCTGTGGTCATCAGTCCCCTAGAACTTAGAACTACTTAAACCTAACTAAACTAAGGACATCACACACATCCTTGCCCGAGGCAGGATTCGAACCTGCGACCGTAGCAGTCACGCGGTTCCAGACTGTAGCGCCTAGAACCGCACGGCCACTCCAGCCGGCTATGAAGTATCTTCAGTGCCGTGAAACATGATTTTTTATAAATATTATAAATGTATTATGTAACAGTTACAATATGAATATATGTTTATTTTGTCATGTTTTTTCCTTGTTTTTCAGATTAGAAACAACTTCTCCAGCACAAATGCGTAATACATTCATTAGATGTATTAAAAAGAAACATGTATTACAGGCCACTGAAAATGCTCCACAATTAAAAGAAGCGAAATGCGTATTCCAAAAAACAAACTGGCCTTTCACAGTTGCATAGAGAGAACATACATAGATGAATTTTGAAGCAACTAAGGAATGACAGAAAACGAAAAAATTTAAAAATGAGGTTAGTGTAAATTTTACCCAACGATTTTGTGAATTTTAATAGCATAAAATAAACAATTTCATCGTTGTGTTCGTCAGCCCTTCTGACTACGAAACTACTGTGGTTGTTAGGGTTAAGTTTGGGTCGAATTGTCAACATAATTAGTTTTTGTGTAATGTTTACAACATCGTTTTTCATTCATTACCCTTACATGTAGATTCAAATTAATAATGTTAACAAAATAGCCGACTATGTTGGACGGGTATTATCCAGTCAGTAGAAGCCAAAAAACGGTCAAACATATGGAATACTTCGTGTAGCAGGAAATTTTTGTACAGTGATTGGAGGGGTTGCCAGGAACAAGAGACCAAAAATCTTAAATGAATCATAATGTAATGAGCGTGGAGGAGGACTTGCGTTTGAAGGTCACTTTTCTACGTTTTTCTCGGGGAACTCTAAAAGCCTGGCCTTCAGTGGAAACGTATTGCAGTACAAAATTTAAGGCAAAAATTTAATTCAATTAGATTTCCTATAGAAAAAGGAGCTGTTAATTTTGCTTGCGCGCAGCGAGCGAGGGAATGTGAACATCTCACGCGCGGTTTTTGAAGGCCGAGTATGACATTGCGGGTCGCATAGAATGACAGCGGTAGGTGCAAATGAAACGCCGTCTATATATATGGGCAAATGAAGAAATGCAGGGGCAACAGCCTGGATGATTGACTGATCTGGCCTTGCAACACTAACTAAAACGGCCTTGCTGTGCTGATACTGCGAACGACTGAAAGCAAGGGGAAACTACAGCCGTAATTTTTACCGAGAGCATGCAGCTTTACTGTATGGTTAAATGATGATGGCGTCCTCTTGGGTAAAATATTCCAGATGTAAAATAGTCCCCCATTCGGATCTCCGGGCGGGGACTACTCAAGAGGACGTCGTTATCAGGAGAAAGAAAACTGGCGTTCTACGGATCGGAGCGTGGAATGTCAGAGCCCTTAATCGGGCAGGTAGGTTAGAAAAATTAAACAGGGAAATGGATAGGTTGAAGTTAGATATAGTAGGAATTAGTGAAGTTCGGTGGCAGGAGGAACAAGACTGAAAGGGTACAGTACCGCCCGACATTGAAAATAGGTACAACATACTTCATTATTTTTGTCAGAACAAAACATTTTTTTGTAAAATAACTCAATTTCAATTAATACAGCGAAGCCGGATACCAGTGTGGGAAAGAATGACAATTTATTTATTTAATTAATCACATGTGCACTCCCACAAAGTAAATCCCTACATCCAGTTTGGTGGGATCTGTGAAATGAATGAATGTATGGTCGTCTGCTAACCGCAGATAGTGAATGTGAATATATGATCATCTTTGAGTCGATCCTTTGGCCACCTTTGGTGAGACCAAAGAGATGAAATTTAGCAGAGCTTTGAGCGCCTGAAATGTGGCTGACCAATACGATAGCAAGGCGCTTCCCCCACCTCGACAGAGATGTGAGAGAACCGCAAGAACGGCCATGCTTCAGCACTCTGCCGCTGGATCTTGTGCTGTTAAGACCTGATTTAGTTGTGCTCCGTATTGACGAAAGAGTGGAGACATGGTATGCATGTGGAATATTTAAGAGTAGTTTGAAATATTAATTTCTCTATTTCAGGTACTTTTGTGGGGAGAATTAAATGTCAGGCAGGTAATATTAATGGGATTGTAGGAATCTCCGGAAGTGACCAACGGTCACAATGAAACCACGTGTATCAATAAGTTGAAATACTTCCGTGTGCTTAAGTTAAGCTGAATTACTAGCGTGTGTACAATAAGTTGAAATATTTAAGAAATAGCGTGTGTACCATAAGTTGAAATATTTACGAAATGGCGTGTGCAGGACTTGAAATTAGAGACGAGTACTTCCACGTGGTGAGTACTGTGTGAGTCTCAATCTGTGTATGAGACAAAGGATAAAGAGAAGTACTCGTCCATGGTATCAGTTGAGGACTCGCGTGTGTGATGTTCTTAATATTACTTTGCGTGATATGATTCCGTGTGACGCTTGATTCAAACTCTGAGAGACAAGCAAGGTGAGTCGGCCGTCTATCCAGCAACGCCACTTGGCTTGCATTGCACAGGAAGACGTGCATATATCTCCAGAGTTCATAGTAGGAAAGTGGAATTATGAAGTGGGGCAGTGTCGTGTGAAACTGGGATAAATATTAATTGAAGTTGGAAAGCTGAAAGTGATAGTACTGTGACTATTTAGTGTTTTATATTTCTTATTGCAGTGTGATGTATGTCATGTAATTTGGGTATGTGTGGTTTGCATGGGAGAGTAGCATGGTAGTTTCAAAAGATTAGTGGGTTATGCTTGTTCCTTCTGTACCGCTCGGTCTGGGGGAAAGTTTAGTGATGATGATTGTGAGAGTAGAAGTGTGAGGTACAATAAAAGATCCACCACCCTATCCAGAAAGTGCACTGTAACGTTAAAAATAATTACGAGACCATAATATACAGATTCACCATTGTAAAGCCATGCCCACTGGGCGGAATTTCTCATGTGTTATTGTTGTAGGTTATAGAATTTGTGTGTTTAGGTTAGAGAATTTATCGGAATAAATAAGATAGTGAAAGAAAAAGATTGGTGGACTTTTACTTCGAATTGTATGTTGTCATAATGTCCCGAATTTATAATGTGTGCGGTGGCCACGTGTTGACAAAAGCCGTTAAATAAAAGACAAAAAAGAAAATGTGGTATTGCCAGTGCGTAGTGTGCAGTCAGAGTTCTGTAAATAACTGATAGTCAGATGCGTGTTTCCGTTGCGTATTAATCATATAGGAGGATAACTTGTAACTTAAGTGTGAGTACTAGAGTTCATGTTACTCGATAGATAAGAATGAATCCACTCGCTTGGCAGACCACTCATCTTGCAGGCCTGACTGCTTGATGCCACAGTATGAGCAAGGCATGTGGGTCCCTCTCAAGACTTTTGGTCAGGTGAATACAGGGTTATAAATACAAATACAAATCTGGGTAATGCAGGAGTAGGTTTAATAATAAATAAAAAACAGGAGTGCGGGTAAGCTACTACAAACAGCAAAGTGAACGCATTATTATGGCCAAGATAGATACGAAGCCCACGCCTACTACAGTGGTACAAGTTTATATGCCAGATAGCTCTGCAGATGATGAAGAAATTGATGAAATGTATGATGAGATAAAAGAAATTATTCAGGTAGTGAAGGGAGAAGAAAATTTAATAGTCATGGGCGACTGGAATTCGAGAGTAGGAAAAGGGAGAGAAGGAAGCATAGTGGGTGAATATGGATTGGGGGAGAGAAATGAAAGAGGAAGCTGTCTCGTAGAATTTTGCACAGAGCATAACTTAATCATAGCTAACACTTGATTCAAAAAGAAGGTTGTATACATGGAAGAATCCTGGAGATACTAGAAGGTATCAGATAGATTATATAATGGTAAGACAGAGATTTAGGAACCAGGTTTTAAATTGTAAGATATTTCCAGGGGCAGATGTGGACTCTAACCACAATCTATTGGTTATGACCTGTAGATTAAAACTGAAGAAACTGCAAAAAGGTGGGAATTTAAGGCGATGCGACCTGGATAAACTGACTAAACCAGAGGTTGTACAGACTTTCGGGGAGAGCATAAGGGAACAATTGACAGGAATGGGGGAAAGAAATACAGTAGAAGAAGAATGGGTAGCTCTGAGGGATGAAATAGTGAAGGCAGCAGAGGATCAAGTAGGTAAAAAGACGAGTGCTAGTAGAAATCCTTGGATAACAGAAGAAATATTGAATTTAATTGATGAAAGGAGAAAATATAAAAACGCAGTAAATGAAGCGGGCAAAAGAGAAAACAAACGTCTCAAAAATGAGATCGACAGGAAGTGCAAAATGGCTAAACAGGGATGGCTAGAGGACAAATGTAAGGATGTAGAGGCTTATCTCAATACGGGTAAGGTAGATACTGCCTACAGGAAAATTAAAGAGACCTTTGGAGAAAAGAAAGACACTTGTATGAATATCAAGAGCTCAGATGGAAACACAGTTCTAAGCAAAGAAGGGAAAGCAGAAAGGTGGGAAGAGTATATAGAGGGCCTATACAAGGGCGATGTACTTGAGGACTATATTATGGAAATGGAAGAGGATGTAGATGAAGATGAAATGGGAGATACGATACTGCGTGAAGAGTTTGACAGAGCACTGAAAGACCTGAGTCGAAACAAGGCTCCGGGAGTAGACAACATTACATTGAAACTACTGATGGCCTTGGGAGAGCCAGTCCTGACAAAACTCTACCATCTGGTGAGCAAGATGTATGAGACAGGCGAAATACCCTCAGACTTCAAGAAGAATATAATAATTCCAATCCCAAAGAAAGTAGGTGTAGATAGATGTGAAAATTACCGAACTATCAGTTTAATAAGTCACAGCTGCAAAATAATAACGCGAATTCTTTACAGACGAATGGAAAAACTGGTAGAAGCCGACATCGGCGAAGATCAGTTTGGATTCCGCAGAAATGTTGGAACACGTGAGGCAATACTGACCCTACGACTCATCTTAGAAAATAGATTAAGGAAAGGCAAACCTACGTTTCTAGCATTTGTAGACTTAGAGAAAGCTTTTGACAATGTTCACTGGAATACTCCCTTTCAAATTCTGAAGGTGGCAGGGGTAAAATACAGGGAGCGAAAGGCTATTTACAACTTGTACGGAAACCAGATGACACTTATAAGAGTCGAGCGACATGAAAGGGAAGTAGTGGTTGGGAAGGGAGTGAGACAGGGATGTAGCCTCTCCCCGATGTTATTCAATCTGTATATTGAGCAAGCAGTAAAGGAAACGAAAGAAAAATTCGGAGTAGGTATTGAAGTCCATGGAGAAGAAATAAAAACGTTGAGGTTTGCCGATGACATCGTAATTCTGTCAGAGACAGCAAAGGACTTGGAAGTGCAGTTGAACGGAATAGACAGTGTCTTGAAAGGAGGATATAAGATGAACATCAACAAAATCAAAACGAGGATAATGGAATGTAGTCGAATTACGTCGGGTGATGCTTAGGGAATTAGATTAGGAAATAAGACACTTAAAATAGTAAAAGAGTTTTGCTATTTGGGGAGCAAAATAACTGATGATGGTCGAAGTAGAGAGGATATAAAATGAAAACTG
Source organism: Schistocerca piceifrons (assembly GCF_021461385.2). Taxonomy (NCBI): domain Eukaryota; kingdom Metazoa; phylum Arthropoda; class Insecta; order Orthoptera; family Acrididae; genus Schistocerca; species Schistocerca piceifrons. The sequence continues at coordinate 83,682,714 of NC_060138.1, forward strand.
GCAATGGCAAGGAAAGCGTTTCTGAAGAAGAGAAATTTGTTAACATCGAGTATAGATTTAAGTGTCAGAACGTCGTTTCTGAAAGTAGTTGTATGGAGTGTAGCCATGTATGGAAGTGAAACATGGACGATAAATAGTTTGGACAAGAAGAGAATAGAAGCTTTCGAAATGTGGTGCTACAGAAGAATGCTGAAGATTAGATGGGTAGATCACATAACTGAAGAGGAGGTATTGAATAGAATTGGGGAAAAGAGGAGTTTGTGGCACAGCCTGACAAGTTCAAATGGTTCAAATGGCTCTGAGCACTATGGGACTCAACTGCTGAGGTCATAAGTCCCCTAGAACTTAGAACTACTTAAACCTAACTAACCTAAGGACAACACACACATCCATGCCCGAGGCAGGATTCGAACCTGCGACCGTAGCGGTCGCGCGGTTCCAGACTGTAGCGCCAGAACCGCTGGGCCACCAGCGGCCGGCAACCTGACAAGAAGAGGGACCGGTTGGTAGGACATGTTCTGAGGCATCAAGGAATCACAAATTCAGCATTGGAGGGCAGCGTGGAGGGTAAAAATCGTAGAGGGAGACCAAGAGATGAATACACTAAGCAGATTCAGAAGGATGTAGGTTGCAGTAGGTACTGGGAGATGAAGAAGCTTGCACAGGATAGAGTAGCGTGGAGAGCTACATCAAGCCAGTCTCAGGAGTGAAGACAACAACAACACATGAAGAAATGCGGTCGTCGCAAGGGATTTTGTATGAAACACGGAAATTTTTTATTCAAATTCCGAACAATATACTAAATGTACATATAATAAGGGATGTTTATGAACTTATTTTTCTCTCCCCCGATCTTTGTTAAACATAACCTTTCATGTATTCCATATCTCTACATGAGCCCTCTTAGGAGCCACGTTCATGAACGTCCAATGTTCGGTTTAATTACATCTAAAGTTGAGAGGGTGTAAACAACACTGATGGTATTTCTATTTTAAATTGAATTTTGAGCTATGTCGGTAAATTCGTGTTGTTGTGGCACGTCAGGTCAAGTGTTTGCGGATACAGAGAGTTAAAGACAAAATTGTTCCATCACACTGTACTAATATAAATATTTTCTGTCTGCAGATCGAGTAAATAATAATTTTTTTCAAAAAAATTAGGGAGCACAAAAAGACATTTACCTTCACAGGATCTGCATTTATAATTTTCTTTTCAAGTACTTGGTAATTTATTTTGTAGAATAAGTTGTGGTGCACCACTTTAACTACATAGACATTAAGATGTGATTATACATTTCCCATATCTGCATTGTTGTCTTTACTGTAATATTTTTCTGCTTGAGCATTGTCATGTTTAGATATAATTTATTGCTTTTGCTTCTGCTGTTTGCCAGGCATAGTGCTACTAAATTTCACTTTGCATTACTCTGTTAAGCCAGTTTAACTACTGATTTATTTTTCTTGTTTGCTGCTCATTGCGTAATATTAGTTATAATATTGCTGCTTGCTTGGCCAATTTGAATTTTATGTCATTGCTGTTTGTGTTAATTGTTTTGTACTGCTGCATTGCCTCGTCCCTTAGTTTAGCATCTGAGCTCAGTAGATTTAAGTTAGCTTAAAATGGGGTAGGCTATATAAGAGAATGAGTTATGACGAATTGGGAGAAATGCATTGAGAAGGTATAAGAAAATGGTTTGGCCAAAAAAGTAGTGTACTGTGGGGAAAAACTATTTTTGAAAGAGGATATGAACAAAAAAGTACGGTTTAGAGACAACAAGTTGAGGTAGGGTTTTCTTGGAAATAAATGATGTAAGAACATGGAAAATAAATAATGAGGTAAGAAATATGTGAACATATAAATACAGAAAGCATGCTTGGATAGGATGTTTTGGTGGAAACAAATGTTGAAATAAGACGAAAGGTCTATGGAATGAAGTTTTGGGTTGGACTGCAGTACCAAATGTTACACTGAAAACAAACCCTGTCCTTTCCATTGTGTTATCCCCCTATGTGTTTGTGTACTCATGTATCTTTCTGTTTTTCCTGTCTTTATGTGTTTAGCTAATAAGTGTTATGTTGTAGAATTTTTCTAATATTATGTTATTTTCTTTGTAAAGATGTTTAGACATTATTTATTCTGTTTTGTTTTAATGCTCATGTGTGAAGTTGATGTTTCGAAAGTTATTCAGACCTTTTATGTATGTACTTATGTCATAATTCCTGTAACACTGATGTATATGTTATTTCGATTCTTTTGTAAAGTTTGTTACTACAAATGTTATCTGTATTGTTATGTTCTTTAATGATGCATTTTGTGCCTTTGTAATTGTATTCTTATGTTATAAAATTGTAATTGACACCAATTCATCAAATTAAGTAACTTGTAAGTTACATTTCACTGCACACGTTTCTGTTGGTCATAGTATATGGACAATATGTGAGAAGTAGGGACTGATAGTGTTTGCACGTGTGTTAATAATTCAGCAAGGGACTGGATAACAGCACTGCTGGTTCTAAGGACAATTCCAGAAACTTTGTGAGTGCACAAGTTGTGGTTTATGGCCTTGCTATATTCTCTGCAAGACTCTTCGATGGTGATTGTGCACCTGCACAGTCGCAACAGATGGCTGCTAGCTATCTCTACAAGGCCTACAGTGGGTCTACACCTTTGATGGCTCACCAACACCATTATTTCTACAAGGACTGCAGTGGGTCTGCACCTCTGGTGGCCCACCAATACCGTAATCTCTAACAAGACTGCAGTGGTCTGTTCTGTGATGACCTACCTACCAATATTCCTCAAAACTTCGACTGACACTGCGGTGGGTTTGCTCTGTTGTGGCCCATTACCTGTCTGCATGTCAAGAGTCAGCACTGTCTTTCCATTGGAAGGACAACACTACTTCTTCAAGACAGCATGGAAATCCACTACTTCTGTGTGCATTTTCTTTTACTGCTCAGACTTCGAGAAAAACACTGCTATTTTACTGTGATGAACGATCAGGACTGTCTTTATGGACTGTGAGAAAATTTTAGCTTTTGACCAACAATGTATCAATAAGTGTGTGCATTTGATATCTTTGTTATTGTAATTATGAAAAATTTTATCAAATCATTATTGGCCACTGCCCAAAACAATTTGTAAAATTTTTTGTGGCGAGCTTGGGGGCTATGTAAGTAGGCTGTTTTTCTTATTGGTAACGCCACGTAGCGCTCTGTGTGAGAATCACAGGCTGTGCTGTGTGCAATCTGTGGCTGGTTTGCATTGTTGTCTGCCATTGTAGTGTTGGGCAGATGGGCTGTTAACAGCGCCTAGCGTTGCGCAGTTGGAGGTGAGCCGCCAGCAGTGGTGGATGTGGAGAGAGAAATGGCGGAGTTTTGATATTTGTAAGAATGGATGTTATGAACTCCTATATATATTATGACTTCTGATGACTACTGAGGTAAATACATTGTTTGTTCTTTATTAAAACCTTTCATTTGCCAACTATGCCTATCAGTAGTTAGTGCCTTCCATAGTTTGAATCTTTTATTTAGCTGGCAGTAGTGACGCTTGCTGTATTGCAGTAGTTCGAGTAACCAAGATTTTTGTGAGGTAAGCGATTTGTGAAACGCATAGGTTAATGTTAGTCAGGGCCATTTTTTTTGTAGGGATTTTTGAAAGTCAGATTGCGTTGCGCTAAAAATATTGTGTGTCAGTTTAAGCACAGTCGTATATAAATTTTAAAAAAGGGGACGTTTCAACACTAGCTCACGTCTGTTATACCACCTGTTAGTTATTGCGTTGCGCTCTGACGAAGTTCTTGCCACTACGAAATTTAGAAACAAAGTTAGATTACGGGTCCCGCATATGGGTCGGATACGAAGTAATGTTTCAGGGCATTCAGAATGTGTGAAATAGTGTCTTACGAACTCACAGGTTAAAGTATAAAATGCACTGATCCGCAGAACTTAAGGATGAGATAGGTAAAATCGGTGTAAATGAATCAAAGTGCGGGGGCACGTTGCCAGTGGTGTCCCAGTCGTGCACAGAAAGCTGGACGTCACAGGGCGTGAGGTGAGCATGACTAAACTGCCAAATGGGGCTCGTCCCGCAACACGAGGCAGTTGAAGGAACGGGAAAAGGCAGTGTGTGCAGTTACGGTGCACTGTGGTGGTGTTCTTCTTCATTAGATAGCATCTGGATGATTTCGCTAGGGGAAGAAACATCTAGAAACTGGAAGAAGGGCGAAGTGTGAAGAGTGTTGGCCAGGAGTCTGGTGTTTCTCACTGCACTGTTCCACGTGCTTTGTGAGCTTTCAGAACTACAGGCGTGAACGAGAGGAGGTGGTCGCGAGCCGTCAACTACAGCAACAGATGACTGCTGTAATGTGCAACTGAGAGGATTTGACCCACGTGTGGCGGCGGATGCAGTTGCCCCCACACTGAAAAGGACTGCAGGGCACGCAGTCTCTCGCTTCACAGCGGCACGCCCACTGCATGGGGACGGTGTATCTGTCCGACGACAAGTACTTTGTGTTCCACTGATAACCTCACATTGTCGGCACTGCCAAAAGTATAGGGACCGGACCAACGAGGAGTGCGGTAGCGTGCTTTTCTCGGATGATAACAGGTTCAGTCTGAGTAATAATTCTAAGCGCAGCTTCATATAGCGAGAGGTGGGAATACGTCATGCATCCAGGAACACTGTCGAACGTGATTGTTTTGATGATCCAGGTGTTAAGCTGTGGGAAGGCAAAACGTTGCATGAGCTTATTGATCTCCAAATCTTTGAACACGGTATATTCTGTGGGCAACGTAACTGTGGCACTCTACTCCTTACCCATTTTCGTATCATCAGTAGAGCATTCTGGCCTGACTTCCTGTCTATGGATAATGCGTGACCCCATCGAACAGCGCAAATCGAGGAGCTTTTGGAAGATGAGGCTACTTGGCGAATAGACTGGTCTGCCCGTTCTCCCAACTTAAATCCCATCGAGCACACGTGGTAAGCGTTGGGGAGACTATTGCAACAGGTTCACTTGCACCAACGGCCATCCAGCCGTCGTCAGCTGCGCTTCTGCAGGAACTGCACAACCTACCTCAAAAACTCCTTGCCAACCCTGTGGCCAGCATGAGAGCACGTTGCAGAATATGACCAGGCGGCCGTGGTGACCACAAACTATCGAGAACCATTTCCCGCCTTTTCCAGTGACCAGGAAACCACAACAAATCGCGGTTATTTCACTGTAATTATTCTCTCTGAATTAAAATGTCATTTCTATTCGTCTCATTGCGTATTTCTTCCAGTTACGATATGTACTATACTGTTGTCGTTCGCTCTATACTGAAACCCCAAAGAAACTAGTACAGGCATGCGTATTCAAATACAGAGATATGTAAATAGGCAGGATACAGCGCTGCTGTCGGCAACGCCCGTATAAGACTAGAACTGTCTCAGTTGTTAGATCGGTTACTGCTGCTACAATGGCAGGTTGTAGTCGGCGCACGAGCGATGGGACACAGCATCCCCGAGATAGCGATGAAGTAGGGTTTTCCCGTTGACAATTTCACGAGTGTACCATGAATATCAGGAATCCGGTAAAATATCGAATCTCCGACATTGCTGCGGCCTCACAGAGATCCTGCAAGAAATGGACCAACGATGACTGAAGAGAATCGTTCAACGTGACAAAAAATTGCTGCAGATTTCAAAGCTGGGCCATCAACAAGTGTCAGCGTGCGAACCATTCAACGAAGCATCATCGATATGGGCTTTCGGAGCCGAAAGCCCACTCATGTACCCTTAATGGCTGCACGATACGGAGTTTTACGCCTTGCCTGTTCCCGTCAACAACGATATTGGACTGTTGATGACTGGAAACATGTTGCCTGGTCGGACGAGTCTCGTTCCAAATTGTATCGAGCGGATGGACGTGTACGGGTGTGGAGACAACCTCATGAATCCATGGACCCGCATGTCAGCAGGTGACTGTTCAAGCTGGTGGAGGCTCTGTAATGGTGTGGGGCGCGAGCAGTTGGAGTAATATGGCACCCCTCATACGTCTAGATATGAATCTGACAGGTGACACGTACGTAACCATTCTCTCTGATCACCTGCATCCATTTATGTCCATTCCGACGGACTTGGGCAATTCGAGCAGGACAGTGCGACACCCCACACGTCCAGGATTGTTACAGAGTGACTTCAGGAACACTTTTCTGAGTTTAAACTCTTCCGCTGGCCACTAAACTCCACAGTCGTGAACATTATTGAGCATATGCCTTTCAACGTGCTGTTCAGAAGAGATCTCCACCCCGTCGTGCTCTTACGGATTCGTGGACAGCCCTGCAGAATTCATTGTGTTAATTCCCTCCTGCACCACTTTAGACCTTCTTGATGCAATAATGGATGCATAATGGACCAACGAAGACTTCAGACCTTAGTCGAATCCATGCCGTGCCGTGATGCGGCACTTCGCTTGCTCGCGGGGGCCCCACACGATATTAGGCAGGCGTACCGGTTTCTTTGGCTCTTCAGTGTTATGTACGGTCTAAGATTCATCGAGCTATGTTACTTGGCAATGACATCATGCAAAAGATACTTTCGCCCCTAAGTTTCAAGATGATCAAGTTCGATGTGACCAGGACATTTACAGCAACACAAAATAAGAAAATAGGCACTTATTAGTGCAATAAACATTGGAATCAATCTTATTGAAATATTTAAAAAGGTAGTTAGCAGCTGAAAGAAGTACATCGTCACATATTGAAGGTTTGAGGGAATTGTTCAATGTTGATCTTGGGGATGAACTGAAATTGCACGGTGTACTACTAAAGCCAGCCAGTTCCATATTTTCGTCGGACATTCATTAATCTCCAAATGAGGATCGAAATTTCGTTCCCGAAGCAATAAAGAAATACATCTGTGGCAGAATAAGTGCTTCACCTTTTCTCCCAGAGTATAGTGCAACATGAAATAAAATAAAGTGCTACAGCTCACTGCCGAGTTTCTCTTTCATTCTGTAGTTTTTATGGTGTTAATTTAAATTTGCTACCTTACTTACGTGCTACATTTCTCTGATATACGTGAGCTAGTGGGTCGTGTGTAAGCATCATTGTTCTAAGTTTGATACCATTGCGCTACAAGGAGACGCAGGCAGACTGCATCAAAGAATTTTCATGGTTAAGTAATCGCGCCGGAGAAGCATATTTTTAATGATGCTCTCAGGCTGTTGAATAATGAAAGATACAAGTAATTATTTAACTATCGCCTGAAATTTCATGCCAGCTCTACGGAATGAGTGAAAGATTCAAACACTTCCGGTTACTGAGATGCGCAGTACGAGAGCCGCGACACGAAATGTGCCCGCGTAATTTGTTTATCGTTTTAAAGTTTAACGGATGTTTTGCTAAGTCTGCAACTGTTTTAAATTGAACTGACAAATATTTATCCAGTGACTATCAACATTGTGGAACCTTATTGCAAGTCAAAGAACACTCTCTGCCTTTCCTGGAATTGCAGTTCAGAGTGTTATTGTCACAAACAAATGGTAGGAGACGTGTGAATAGCCCAAAGTCTATTAACTTTGAAGACTAATAGAACGAAAAAAATTGCGAAAACTGAGTACCCGAATATGATCTTTCATATGAAAATGTGTGACAGGGAAAATAAACGTTACCATTTGTTTGTATAGAAACAACTCTCTATGAAACATTTTGAAATTTTGAAAATTGTGAGAGTTTGCAACAGAATATAAGCTAATCAGTGATGTTATTCTAATAGTTTTGCACAGTTTAAAAGATTTTGGCATTTCACGTGGTGCTATTAAGGATTTTGCGCCATTCTGGTCTGAAATACGTTTTCTTGTTTGAACTGTCTATCGTTCGCGTTTCACTTCTTTAAATGGCTGCGCTCAAAACAAATTATTTCATAAAACAAATCTGTATTACATGTTAATATGTTCATGTTCATCGCGAAATTTGTCTTCGTATTGCAGGTGTCGTCAGTTGTTTTGCTGGCGAAACAGCAAATCTCCTCTGTTAGTTCCAGTGCCTTATTTCCTAATCTAATTCCCTCATGCATCTCTTTCATTAGATTGTGCTCCTTTATGTTTCTTTTACTTTTGTATGTTTTCATCTGATAAACACTTTTCAAGACATTAACGACTCCGTTCAATTGACCTTCCAAGTCCTTTCACATCCCTCATAGAATCAGCGAACCGTAACGTTTTCATTTTTTTCTTCCTGGACATCAATTTCTTTCCCCAATTTTCATTTACTGTTCGCTATTTTCTCTTTCGTCAGTCTTACAAGATGCTCGGTGGGATGGTACCGTGGGAATTACCTGTGATTAATTTCTGTTCCGATATGACCATCGACGCAACGCGAAAACATCCTTAAGAAGCACTGCTGTAAGACATGCGCACCGGACTGTATAAATGCGAATTAATAAAGTGTGTGGACCATGTACTGAATCATAATTTGGCAGACTTGTGGTGAAACGATGAATGACGTCTAATCTCCCAGAGAAAAAGACCAAAATTTGTTAAGTGATCAAGGCATACTAATTTATAAGAAATGAGAGGTTATTCGACGTGACAATGGATTTATTGCACGAATCGTGGATTTAATCTAACAGTTAAACACAAAAGCAAAATAAGGGCATGTGGATTTACAACGCCTGTATGTGAAAATGAGATAGGTTCTAATGAGACTGACCATATGTCTTTTGGGACACTGTTTCTGGGAAACAGAGTTTGACCAAGTTGGCGTGAAGGGGTTGAACTCTCTACAAAACGCCTCCCCTTTTTTGAGTATCAACATTAACGCTGATTCTTTCCATATTGAGCAACAGTGAGTGCAAACCACTGAACTGTAGGAGTGTGGCACATGCTATCACTAAACAGCGCCTGCTGCGGGTCGAAATAATACACTGCGGCGGTTGATAGAACCTGATCACCATACACAACTGTGCTCGCGCTGCAAATCTGCAAGTGCGGGACTGGCGCGGCACCTGGACAAACTCGAACGATGGACTCCACTTCGACTGCCGCATCATGGGCGACCGCTGCAACTTTGATTGTCTTTGTACGCCGTCCTCAGACCGCACCTTTGGGTTGGCGTCCCCGAACAAGCACTCTCCTGGTAACCTTCTCCCCCCACACGCGCACCACGTGGAGCACCACGGAAAATACACACTACCAATTTACAACACGCACACTCTCTCTGTGCCAATCGCATAACATATTCTGACGCATAGCTTCTCTCCATGAGACGGTCAGAATCATTCTCCGCCAAAATCTGCAGACGACCACGGAACATCTTCTGACTTCACCGTATGATTTCCAGTAACGACATTTATTTGTTGCCCCCCCCCCCCCCCCCCCAGGGAAATCTCTTGACGAGGTAAGTTAAAGAACTCTAAAAAAAAACATCGGCTGTGATGGTCACACAGTATCGAGCATCCATCAGCACGGAACTGTTTCAGAGTCTGAGTAGAAACGTTTTATAATCCGAAAAGATGCACTTCTCTCAGAAAAAGCCAGTCCGAAAACATCTGAAAATTCTGAATAAGTTCTTTCTGCTCACAGAGAACAATTTTCCTGGGACGCCGACTTATCGAGCGTCAAAGCCTGAAAGATGAAAAAAAGGCCCTGAGGGTAGCATTTAGAAGAATGCACCATAGCGCTTTACGGCGCAGCGTTCCTCGGGGCCTGGCTGACTCGCGTCGGCACGGGTCTTCTGCTGGCCATCCCCACAGTGAGAAAACAAGAGACCGGTTCCCGCAATACCTCTGGCGTAATAAATGCATCCCTGTTCTTCCGCCTATTCAGTATTGGAGCCTGTTAAGGCGTACCTGCGGCGACTCTCCGATCATTGTTTCTCCCCACGCAGTTCCAACACAAACAGTTCTGTAGACTTCTCCATAGAAAAAAAGACCCATCGTCTCTAATTACCCAGAGTAAGTAGTTGCCGAGGCTAGCAGTACGCGATCACTATGGAGCCACTTTATTAAATGTCATATTGTCCTTGTTTCTTCCTATTTAGGTAATCACGCACTACAGGCACACACAATCACACGACTGGATTAATTAAAAATGAAAAAAGGCAAGCCTTCATGATTTTCCATCTTTCCCAGCCACGAATTTCTTTCTTGTGCCAGCCTCTTCATCTCAGAGTTGCATCTTCACCCAACGTTCCCAGTTATTTGTTCAATGTATTCCAGTCTCTCTCTCTCTCTCTCCCTATACAGTTTTTGCCCTCTACAGCTCCCTCCAGTACTATGCAAGTTATTCCATGTAGACTTAAGTCCTATCATCCTGTCCCTTCTTCTCGTCAGTGTTTCCCAAGTATTTCATTCCTCACCAATTCTGCGGAGAACCTCCTCATTTCTTATTTCACCAGTCCACTTTATTTACAAAATCCTTCCATAGCACCACTTATCAAACTTTTAGATTTTATTTTTTTTCGGTTTTCCCGCAGTCTTTGATCACTTCCGTACAAAAGTGTGCTCCAGACGTACATTCTTAGCGTATTTCTTCCTCAAATTAAGGCCAATGTTTGATACTAGCAAATTTCTCTTGGCCAGGAATGTCTTCTTTGCCTCTGCTAGTCTGGTTTTTATCCTCTTTGCTTCGTCTACCGTGTGTTACTTTGCTTACAAGGTGAGAGAACTCCTTCACTTCATTTGCTTCGAGGTCCTCAGTTCTGACGCAATGTTTATCACTACGCTCAGTACTGCTACTCCCCACTGCTTTCGTTTCCCTTCGAGTTGCTCTAAACCCAAGTTATGTGATCAGTAGGCTGTTCGTTCGAGTCATTATCACCTGTAATTCTTCCTCACTTTCACTGATGATAGCAATGTCACCAGTGGATATCATTGCTATTCTTTCACTTTCAATTTTAATGCCACTTCTGTACAGGAAGGAAGATCAGGGATTAACGGACGATCTACATCGAGGTCATTAGAGACGGAGCAGAAGCTCGGATTCGTTCAGGGATAGCGAAGGAAGTCGGGAACCATCTCGGCATATGCCTGGAGCGATCTGGGGCCCACTGCTGGAGCCATCTTCTATTTCCATAATTGATGTACATATTGAACTGTAAGGTATACTGACCGCCACTCAGTATTATACTAATTCCGATCGAAGCGCTTCGTCCTTGGTCTTCCATTCATATCTCTTCGTTTCGTTTTCTTTATTTCGCATTACTGGACTTCCCTTATAGTTTATATCTATTTCTCTCAGTATTTCAAACATATTGCTCCATTTACATCATCACGACATGCATGCATGTCCAAAGGAACTTCGCATCTTAATCAGAATAACACAGGCACTGCAATATCATAGTTACCTGCCGATAACGGAGAAGCGACTTTCAAGTACAACGTCTGACATGTACGGGAATATACGTAATTGATGTACGAGTGCAGGTCGCAGACGAATTGCTGACGACATATCGAAGTTTGGGTGGGGCTCTGAATAGTGCAAGGGTAGCCATATGGTAAGGCCATCGCTCGCGATAAACGGAAAATCCGGGTTCTAGTCTCATTTTCATTGTCGCCATTCCATTCTACAGCTGATGGTAGTTATTATTACGAATTCATTTAATGTGTTTAAATCATTGTCGAACGCTTTTTCTAGTTCGACCGATCCTATGAACGTGTCTATTTTTCTTAAATTTGGGTTTCATAATCTGACGCTGCATCAGAACTGCTTCTCTGTTGCATTTATCTTTCCTGAAGCGAAACTGACCGTCATCTGACATCCTGAAATTTCTTTGCATTCTTCTGTACATCATTCTTGTCAACAACTTCGACGCATGAGGCATGGTTCAAATGGATCAAATGGGTCTGAGCACTATGGGACTCAACTTCTGAGGTCATCAGTCCTCTAGAACTTAGAACTACTTAAACCTAACTAACCTAAGGACATCACACACATCCATGCCCGAGGCAGGATTCGAACCTGCGACCGTAGCGGTCGCGCGGTTCCAGACTGAAGCGCCTAGAACCGCTCGGCCACACCGGCCGGCGCATGAGGCATCAAGCTGATTCTGCGATAAATCCCGCTATTACCTGCTCTTGCTATCCTCGGAATTGTGTGAACTTTTTTTTTTTTTTTTTTTCTGAAGTAAGTCTCAGGTCTCCGAGATTCTACAAACCAGCTTGAATAGCCCTTTAGTTCCCATTTCCTTCAATTATTTTACAAAAATTCTGAAAGAAATCTATCTATGCCTTCGCCTTTTTTGATCACAAGTACTCGAAAGCTCTGTCATAATGATTATAATCCTCTACGTTATCCAAATTTTCTCCCATTTATTCTCCTATCACATCATACTGTTCTTCCTCCTCGTAGAGTCCTTCAGTGTACTCTTTCCACCTATCCACTCTCTCGTCTACGTTTAATAGCAATATTGCGCCTCCACCCTCTATGTTGACACCTCTGTTTTTTAATTCTAGAGACCGTAAAGTTTGAAAAATATCTCGTCCCCACCTCAATTTCTGGTTCCATTTTCGCGTCTCGTTTTGCTTAGCCGGAAAGGCGTTTCGGAAATTGCCGCCACAGTCTGTACAACGTTTCGCCTCGGTATGTAACGTCTTTAGGCAGAGGCGCGGTCCTAGAGCGGAATACATATTGACAACAGTGGCGGGAGTTGTGAAGTGACGGGTAGTAGATTTCATTAGAGGCTGCGGCCTCCCCTTTTTTCCAGCACCAACACTTGTGGCTGAGGAGTCCTCGCGAATTCTCCGGGAGGAGCAGCGAGGGGTTGAGCAGAAAGGGACGGCAGCATGCAGGGAGTGGAGGGGGGGGGGGTGAGGTGCCCTCCCGGGCCACAGTTATTTTCGCCCGCCTCGGCAAGCTTTCGCCCCGCGGCCCGGGAAAAGCAACAGCGCAGCCCTTCAGCCCTTTGTCTGGCTGCTGAGCGTGATAAACTGATAAAGTCCCGAGCGGAATGGGATTTGGCCGCGCCGGTCGCAGGGTTCCCCTGTAAAAATATCCGGCCTTTTGCTGCGGCGTCTCTCGGCCGATTGAAAACGCGCACTACAACCGCCGCTCCTGGCCTCGTCTGAATTTTTCATGGCGCGATTCCTTTTCCGCAAAAAAAAGTGTTTCTGAAAGCAGCCGTGTATACGGACAGCGGAAAACCCTTTAGGCTAATAGTGAAAAAATTTACCGCAACAGAGCCCTTACCGCTGTCTGGAACTCTAAACGCACTGTAGACTCTTGATAAGGGTTCCAGCACACGGGGCACGTTCTGTATATAGGTTCTTTCAAAACGAAGATACGTATTTCGAACACATATATTTGTTAAACTATAAGACATGCAACTATGAAATGTGCGACACATATTTACGGATCTCTCAAGTTTAGATTACACATGTTCAGCAGGTCCTCCACCAGTTGGTTTATTAATGGAAGGAACTGTTTGTGTATGGGGGAGGGGAGGGGGGAGGTGCTTGGAGGGGAGGGTGATTTGTAGAGGAAGATCAAGGCCTGACTACAGTGAGAAGTTTGATGTGGATGTATGTTGCAATAGTTATGCTGAAAAGGCTTGCACGGAGTAGACTACTATAGAAATCTGCACCATCTCTGATATTACGAGTAAATTGTTTCATTGTCCTTCATACTGTGCACAAGATTTTTTAGCTGTTGTTGCCCCACCTGTAAGGGCTATTTAAAAATTGTTTAGTCACGATCTCATGTAGTATCTTCAAACACTTTAAACACTTTCGCCACTACACAGCTTTGTAATTCTTACTATTATTTCCTAAATTATTCCAGAAAGGTAATGGTTCAAATGGTTCAAATGGCTCTGAGCACTATGAGACTTAACATCTATGGTCATCAGTCCCCTAGAACTTAGAACTACTTAAACCTAACTAACCTAAGGACATCACACAACACCCAGCCATCACGAGGCAGAGAAAATCCCTGACCCCGCCGGGAATCGAACCCGGGAACCCGGGCGTGGGAAGCGAGAATGCTACCGCACGACCACGAGCTGCGGGCCAGAAAGGTAATATTTCAGCAAATGTGAAAAAAATGTTCCAACACGTTGATGTACCTACCAACAAATAAACTATTGTAATTTAAAGTTGTTGCAGTTGAGTAATTTTTTACAATTATGTATTTACTAGTCCATCTGTTACATTATTGCTCAGTGACATCCCAATAATCAGTAAGTGAAATCATAGTATGTAGAAGTGATACCAGAAACCATTTAAAAATCAAATAAATTTTGAAATAGAAAGTATTGAAAAATAACAGGTATTTTTTTCAAGGTAGGTGAAATTGTTAAGATGTTACAAAAACTCAGTTCATTTGCAAATATCACATGTTCCATGGAAGAAGATCGTCTACTCTTTCAAGATGAAAGATGGTACACGAATGACGAAGTATAAATGTAAATGCAGATATTTTTATATGTGGTGCCTTAGTGTGTATACACGTCTGTGCATTTGTTGTGTTTTCTCTGTGCTATCATCCCACAAACACGCCACAAAGTTTGCGACCTGATGTTTTCTACATGGTCATACCGCTCCACTAAGTGGACTACCCCTACCAGAATAGACTTACCATACTACGTTCACGTCTCCACACTTCAACATCTGACACGCTGCCTGGGGTAGAAAAAGTCTTAACGGCTTGTTTTTGCCATATGTACCCGGAGGTGATAACCAACCTAAAAACATACGAGTTGTAAGAGCTATAATTATTAGTCTACAAATGACGTAAACACTGATATAATGATGTTCAGTACACCGTCCTCAATCACCAATACAGATATCTGCACTTATACCTGTTAAAACCTGTGTAACTAATCTTGAAAATTATGGAATTTTACTCACCATGAAATTCTATAACTGAAGAATTACTAATATTTTCGAAATAGTTTTACTAGGTTATGCAGCACTCAAATGCTTAGAGCCAAACATATGCAGAAAGGTTGCACAAAATGCAACCTCATGTCTCACAACAACATAAAGAGCTGAAAATACTGGAAATTTCTTATCGCTGTCTCTAGTGTGCGTCTTAAAATCGGTCACGAGATTGAATCACAGCCCAGAAAACATCAAGTACTGCTACGTACGCCACCCTGTAGGTACAACGCTCTCCTCTGCCAGCTCACTGCCGATGCACGACAGTTTTACTCAGCACTGTGACCATTGTCACATTCACCACACTATTTTCCACGCTATTCGAAACCTGACGGTACTTTGCGGATAACTCTAGTAAACAGAAGTCTCACACTTCGAACACCACAAACCACTTCATGATTAATAGTAAAAAACTACAAAATATGTTGTGTTTCATTTCTATGGAGTAACAGATCAGCTCAACGAGCAGTATTGTGTGAACGATGGGCATTATTTAAATCATTACTGCATTTATTTGGAAAATGTACGTCACTGTAAACACGAACCGGGCAGCAACATCAAAGTCAAAGCAAAAAGTCGCTGTGAAACTCGCATGCAAGCAACATGACGTTACATCAGTCGGAAAGGGACGCAGAAGTATCTTAATTAGCAGTTTATGACTATAGCGGTGTCTGATAGAGAATTTTTTTGTTAGCTTCCCAACAAAACTAGATTGTAAAAAGTGAATAACTTTCCAAGCATTCTCAATGATTTTACTCAAAGCAAACGAAACGCTTTCAGTGATGGTGAAACGTTGTATATTACGTGGTTGAAGAGGAGCTGAATTTACCGAACACCTTTAGTGAAATGTTTTCTAAACCACTTCAGTACATTCGTGTACTTTTATTTTCTGTTAATTATTTAAGCTAATAATTTTACTGGATTTGAACACTTTCAAAAACTTTATTGTTCGAAATGTACTTGCTGTAGTTCTTGTCGCGAGGCATATCCACTGGCGAATGATTGTGGTCACGATCTCCATAGCTTTGCAGCTTCCTGCAGCTTGTGTCAGTAAAAAACTGAAATGATCGTATGGCACTGACGGCCGGGAGTCCCCAACTGGGTAAGTTCGGTTATCACTACTAGCATTCAACCGCGATTCTTATACATATATTTTAACAACGCGTTTCAAGAGACAATGCTCTCGTCATCAGGTTGTAAAGTCTATGTCATGAAATTAAACGGACTAAAAATACAAAATACCATCATAAATACACTCCTGGAAATGGAAAAAAGAACACATTGACACCGGTGTGTCAGACCCACCATACTTGCTCCGGACACTGCGAGAGGGCTGTACAAGCAATGATCACACGCACGGCACAGCGGACACACCAGGAACCGCGGTGTTGGCCGTCGAATGGCGCTAGCTGCGCAGCATTTGTGCACCGCCGCCGTCAGTGTCAGCCAGTTTGCCGTGGCATACGGAGCTCCATCACAGTCTTTAACACTGGTAGCATGCCGCGACAGCGTGGACGTGAACCGTATGTGCAGTTGACGGACTTTGAGCGAGGGCGTATAGTGGGCATGCGGGAGGCCGGGTGGACGTACCGCCGAATTGCTCAACACGTGGGGCGTGAGGTCTCCACAGTACATCGATGTTGTCGCCAGTGGTCGGCGGAAGGTGCACGTGCCCGTCGACCTGGGACCGGACCGCAGCGACGCATGGATGCACGCCAAGACCGTAGGATCCTACGCAGTGCCGTAGGGGACCGCACCGCCACTTCCCAGCAAATTAGGGACACTGTTGCTCCTGGGGTATCGGCGAGGACCATTCGCAACCGTCTCCATGAAGCTGGGCTACGGTCCCGCACACCGTTAGGCCGTCTTCCGCTCACGCCCCAACATCGTGCAGCCCGCCTCCAGTGGTGTCGCGACAGGCGTGAATGGAGGGACGAATGGAGACGTGTCGTCTTCAGCGATGAGAGTCGCTTCTGCCCTGGTGCCAATGATGGTCGTATGCGTGTTTGACGCCGTGCAGGTGAGCGCCACAATCAGGACTGCATACGACCGAGGCACACAGGGCCAACACCCGGCATCATGGTGTGGGGAGCGATCTCCTACACTGGTCGTACACCACTGGTGATCGTCGGGGGGACACTGAATAGTGCACGGTACATCCAAACCGTCATCGAACCCATCGTTCTACCATTCCTAGACCGGCAAGGGAACTTGCTGTTCCAACAGGACAATGCACGTCCGCATGTATCCCGTGCCACCCAACGTGCTCTAGAAGGTGTAAGTCAACTACCCTGGCCAGCAAGATCTCCGGATCTGTCCCCCATTGAGCATGTTTGGGACTGGATGAAGCGTCGTCTCACGCGGTCTGCACGTCCAGCACGAACGCTGGTCCAACTGAGGCGCCAGGTGGAAATGGCATGGCAAGCCGTTCCACAGGACTACATCCAGCATCTCTACGATCGTCTCCATGGGAGAATAGCAGCCTGCATTGCTGCGAAAGGTGGATATACACTGTACTAGTGCCGACATTGTGCATGCTCTGTTGCCTGTGTCTATGTGCCTGTGGTTCTGTCAGTGTGATCATGTGATGTATCTGACCCCAGGAATGTGTCAATAAAGTTTCCCCTTCCTGGGACAATGAATTCACGGTGTTCTTATTTCAATTTCCAGGAGTGTAGTTGGGAAGTCCATAGAGTAAAACAGAATTAAAAGTATATTGGACTGTGGGTCCTCGTCTTACATTGAAGTTGTTGACACAAGTCGATGGCCGTCCCATAGCTACCAAGTATGCTATCGCACTGTGCCGGCTCGGGAGCTGTTGTGGACTGACGTGCCTAGGTGTTCGGCGTGGTTACAGCCGTGTGCTTGATAGTAACGCTATGCTATTGGGCGCCTTATTTCCTTATTGCATTGGTCTGCCATCGTTATCCTCTAGCAACACCGTCAGTGACATGCTACCAACTTAAAGTCGCATACCTACCCTAAAATAATTCTAAAAACCCGCTAAAAAATCTCATTTCTTTAAAATTAAATGGGTAAGTTCGACCGCTGGGATGGAAGGCTTTTCATTTCACGCCTCGTTGGGCGACTTGTGTATCTATGATGATGAAACGATGATGTGGGCAACACAACACCCAGCCGCTGAACTGAGAAAAGTCTCCGGTTGCCGAGAATCGAACCAGGGCCCACTGCATTGTAGAAGACGCGCTGACCACTCAGCTAATGGGCCGGAGTGGGTCAGTAACTTAACACGATCTAGTCCCATCTATTTCCGCAGTTAGGCAGACAAGACGATCTCTGTGTGATTCTTGAAGTTTTCCCGGCGGACATAATGTTCCATCATCTTTCGGGCGTGCACTCCGGACAGCGACAATTCTTCTTGCAATATTTCGGCTAGAAACCTCCCAGCCATCTTCAAGGCGAGTCAGGATTTCATGTTGACAATGCTTGGAAACCGCTTATTTCACACCTTCGTTCGGAAAGAATTTCTGCATCTTCACTTCCGACAGATGTTACCACTTTTAAAGATTAATTACTTATTTACAAGCACGGTGGATTCGCAGCAGCACTATTTTGTTTGCACTCTGCGCTTATATGTTTATCTTTGCTATATACATCTTATCTATGACGCGCAATAGTGGCGACTTTGATATCTTTGACGCATGCGCTTTCAATCCTCAGCAGCTTTGTATCACGTGACTCTCCGTATAAATAGGCACACGCAAACGCTATGAACTCAGTCCCTGACTCGCCTTGAAGATGGCTGGGAGATTTCTAGCCGAAATATCGCAAGAAGAATTGTCGCTGGCCCGAGTGCACGCCCGAAAGATGATGGAACAAGACGATCTCTTTCTTCAAATTCCTCCCCTGCCTTCAATTTTTTCCCTTCTGTTATCAGCTACAAGGACCGGTATTATTTTTTCCATGTAATATTTATTATATATATTATGCCGACCTTTCGCTTTTTAATTATGATGAATATTTCCGGGTCTCTCCTGAGATGCTCAAGGACTACCTCATTTATTCTTTCTTTAGTTTTAGCTGTTAGCATCTTCTCTGTGATTTGGAGTTCTCTTAACACTTTCTTCCTTTCCTTAAACCAATTTGGCTGGGTTTTCTTGTTGCGAAAGTAGTCAAAATATTTTTTGTTGATGTATTTGAGTTCAGTCTGAGAGTTTTTCAGTAGTTTGATAAAGGATTTCATTTTTTGTGAATTAATTTGTTATTGTGGAATCTGCGAAAAAGGCTTTTTCTTAATATCTTCCTTTCTTTGATATCCAGCCTCCCAGCTGGGCCATGATTGGTGATAAAGGTTTCGACTGCATACAGGGCTTCCGGTTTAATTACCATATGGTAATGTCTTATTTTTGGATTCCATAAGAGGGACTTTTTGTTATATGTGATTTTGGTGAGCTACAAGGCCAGTAAAACTTTACTTCTTCTAGACTCCATTGCTTTTCTCTCTAGGGCATTGCAGCTGATCCACTTTCCTAGGTATCTGAATCCTTTGACGACTCTATTTTTTCGTTCTCCCACTTTAATATGATTTGGTCGTTTCTTTGTCATTATTTTGGTCTTTTCAAAGGAGATTTTGTGACCCATTTTTTGAGTTTGTTTTTGTAGTTCAGGGTTCTGTTCTCTGGCTTCTTCCCAGGCCTCGGCTACCAGTCCCGTATCATCTGCACAAACTAGACAATTGGCTTTGATGGTTTTGTTTTTTGTTCCCAGTCTGACTCCACTACTATGGATTCCACTTCGTATTCCACTCTGACTACATTTTCTAGGGTGCAGTTAAATGGTAGTGGGGAGAGACCATCTCCTTGCCACACACCAGTTTTTATCTCAATAGGGTCAGATAGTTTTCTCATGAATTTGTGTTCTTATGGGTTTCTCTTATTAGGTTTGTGAGTCTGTTGTCTAGGTTCAATTCTCTTAGTGTACAGATGAAGGATTCCCTGTCTGTTGAGTGGTAATGAAAGTCAATGAAAATTGTAACATATGATTTTGCTCTTGATTTTTGATAGTCCACGAGATTTTTGAGCTGTAGGATTCATTCTGGACAGGATCTTCCTTTCCTCATACCCGCATGGTATTCTCCAACCTGGTGGTCTAATTGGACATCTGCCCCGTTTAGTAGGACTTTAGAGACTATTTTGTACGTTACGGCTAGGACTGAGATCCCACTGCAGCTGTTTGAGACAATTTTGGACCCTTTTTTGTGGACTCGGTGGGTGAGAGCCGTCTTCCATTCATCGAAGATTCTTTCATTTGACCAGATTTCTACAAATATGTTTTGGAGAGAGTCTATGACAATTTTGTTGACATTTGTTCAACGTCCAGCAGTGATTTGGTGTTCTCCCGAGGCTTTGTATTTTCTTAGCTTTGAAATGATTGTCTGTAGTTCCTCAGTGGTGGTTCAGAGTTAAGGGAGATTATTGTTGAGGTCTTAAAGTCCATTTTCTTCTTTGGTTTCTTCCAGGTCATAAGGTTTCTGAGAAGAATCTGCCATTATTTGGCAATTATCCCTGTTGCTGTGCACAATATTTCCCTTTTGTGTTGTTTTTGGTGAAATATTTGTCGATCTGAATAAGGAGTTGTTCCTCAGCTTTTTACCCATTTGATATTTTTGCTCACTAATTTTCTTACGTTTAAGAAGTTTTGGCTGTTATGTTCATTTGTCTATGATTTCCACTGTTGCCTTGCTTTTCTTGTTAGTACAAGGGGTCTGTCACATTCTTCTGTCCACCAGGTAAATGTTTTCTCTTTGGTTAAGGGAGCGAATTGTTCGGCTTTACTTATCAGACTTCCTTTTATTTCATCCCAGGTTTGGTTTTGCGCGTCCTTAGTTGCGTAAGGAAACTCCTTGGACTCTATTATCTTTTCTGGTTCGTATTTTATTCTTTTGGGGGTTGTTGGTTCCATTTTTCCTTTTGGAGATGATTTTGAGCTTTGTTTAAGAAACGTAGTGATCAGAAACTGGGTTGGCTCCTCTGAGGACATCGACATTTCGTATTTCCTTATGGTACTTCAGATTTATTGCCACGTGATGGAATTCACCTAGGTGTGGGTTTGGCGAGACCCATGTTGTCTGTTCCCAAGGTAGCTTTTTAAAGGGTGTGCATTTCAGTATCATAATGTGTGCTTGGCTCAATTCTCTCAATCTGATGCCATTTTGGTTAGTTCCGTTAAGTGCCGGGTAGTTTCGAACAGTGTTTTTGTATTCCTTCTCCTTCCCCATCTGGGCATGGAAGTCCCACTTCAATAGGGCACCGTGTTTTTCTGGAATTTTATGAACATCATCGAGTTGGTGCCAAGAACGTTCCACATTTTCTTTGTCCTTTCTATTTTATTCATTTATGAGGGCATGTGCATTCAAGATAGTGTATACTTTGTGAGCAGATTTGAAGGTGTGTGTGGAGAGTATTTTGGATTATGATTCAAAGTTTATAATGGAGTTTAAAATTTTTTGTTCATTATGAAGCCAGTTCCAAGATGCGGTGTGTTTTTCATAATTTTTTTTTTTGGCCTGCCTTTCCTTTGTATATTCTGAAGTCTCTTGAATAAAAATTGTATTCACCCATTATCTGGTTTCTTGTAGGGCTGTTATGAGAACTGTGTGTTCTTGAGGATGTCTGTAAGATGTTTTAATTTTCCAGTTTTTAGAAGAGAATTTACATTGAAAGTAGCTATGTTACGTGGATTTCCACACTTCATCTTCCAAAAGGCTCCGACTCATCACTGTGTAATGCTGCAAACTCCGCAGCATCCTATTGTCTGCTTGCTAACGGAAAAGAGAGACGGTCTGTAAACACATCAAGGAGCGTCACGTCAGCGCTGCCGCCGAGGTAGCCAGACAGGGACTCCTCGCTCGGTATGCCCGCATCCGTTGCGAGTATAAATCGTTAGTACGTCACCTTAGAATCTGATTGTAAAATTCATCTCGTTTGAAGGACTACTTTTTGATTATTATGTGCTATTAATGAGTATTAACTGTTTTTATGCCCGCCCAATACCTATTCTTTTTTCCCCATTAGTATCACGACTAGACTCATTATGTCACCCTTGACGGATACAGCAAGCTATGTCGACATGTTAGTTTTGAGTCCACCCAAGAAGCGATCAAAAAATATATCATTGAGTTCTGCAGAGAAACACATGACTTATAGAACGGACCTGTTGTATTCAGTCAGTAACCGATATTGTTTCCAATGCAGATGCATCAAAAAGTGTATCGAAGAAGATACCATTAAGTTCTGCAGACATACATGTGATTCTTAATATGTGTGAAACGGAGCTGTGGTATCCAGAGCGGTCAGTGACCGACATTGTTTCGAAAACAGCTGCATCTACAAGTGTTGGACGCCCTTCTGTGTATAGTGTGATAAGTGAGAACAAGGCCACAGACTCTTTGAAGTTTCCCAAGACAAAAAGAAATACGGCGGAAACTTTCAGAAAGTGTTGATGATTCCGATTGAAATGCGATAAGAAGGAAAGTACACGATATTTTTTTCCATGACGAATTGCAAACAGTTGAGAAAGTGCTTGCGGCAGTGAACGAAGTTCCAGATTTGGCAACTTTCGGAGAACTGCGTTTTATAAATTGTTCAAAGCAGTGTATTTTGAATGTGCTCGGCGTTGACGTGATTGCATACTAATAGACGGGAATGAAGATGGTGCTACTGTGAACTATTGAACTGTTGAGAGACGTAGAAAGCCCCATTTACCATTTGGACGAGACGTGGTTGAACGCAGGACACGCCAGAAGTAACGTCTGGGTAGATAAAGCCAGAAACTCCTATAAACAAGCGTTTCTACCCGGATCACCTACCGTAAACAAGGATCAACCGAGAAAAGGAAAACGCCTGATTATCACACACATTAGGAGCAAAGCAGGTCTCGTCGAAGGCTCTTTGTGGATTTTCGAATACAACAAGGACGGCGGTTATCGTGAGGGGTGTGCGCGGATATGTTCGAGAAGTAGTTTCAAGAAGTCCTTCCTCGGCTTCAGGAAAACGTTGTTGTTGTCCTAAAAACGTGCTGTACCGCTCTCGTCGAAAGGAATTCCAACAAGCAAGATACATCAGAAATCATAGTTGAAACGTCCCCTAAGG
Organism: Schistocerca piceifrons; assembly: GCF_021461385.2. Lineage (NCBI taxonomy): Eukaryota > Metazoa > Arthropoda > Insecta > Orthoptera > Acrididae > Schistocerca > Schistocerca piceifrons. Next base: position 83,705,687 of record NC_060138.1, read on the forward strand.
GTCGACATATGAAACGTCCCCTTTGAAAAATTATACATGACTGTGCTTAAACTGACACACAATAGTTTTAGGGCAACGCAATCTGACTTTCAAAAAAATCCCTACAAAAGAATGGCCCTGACTAACATTAACCTATGCGTTTCACAAATCGCTTACCTCACAAAAATCTTGGTTACTCGAACTACTGCAATACAGAGAGCGCCACTACTGCCAACTAAATAAAAGATTCAAACTATGAAAGGCACTAACTACTGATAGGGATAGTTAGCAAATGAAAGATATTAATAGAGATCAAACAATGTATTTACCCTAATATCATCAAAAGTCATAATATATATAAGAGTTCGTGACAAATTTCAAAACTCCGCCATCTTTCTCCCCACATCCACCACTGCTGGCGGCTCACCTCCAACTGCGCAACGCTACGCGCTGTTCACATCCAGCTGCCGCTGCCCAACACTACAATGGCAGACAACAATGCAAACTAGCCACAGACTGCACACAGCACAGCCAGTGATTTTTATACAGAGGTGGCGTTACCAATAAAAAAACCTAAACAGCCTACTTACATAGCCCCCATGCTCCCCACAAAAAATTTTACAAATTGTTTTGGTCACTGGCCAATAATGATTTGATAAAATTTTTTTATAAATACAATAACAAAGATATCCAATGCACACACTTATTGATACAATGTTGGTCAAAAGCTAAACTTTCTCACAGTCCATAAAGACAGTCCTAATCGTTCATCACAGTAAAATAGCAGTGTTTTTCTCAAAGTCTGAGCAGTAAAAGAAAATGCACACGGAAGTAGTGGATTTCCATGCAGTCTTGAAGAAGTAGTGTTGTCCTTCCAATGGAAAGACAGTGCTGACTCTCGACATGCAGACAAGTAATGGGTCACAACAGAGCAAACCCACAGCAGAGTCATTCGAAGTTTTGAAGAATATTAGTAGGTAGGTCATCACAGAGCAGATCCAATATAGTCTTGGTAGAGAGTATGGTATAGGTGGGCTACCAGAGGTGCAGACCCACTGCAGTCCTTGTAGAAATAATGGTATTGATGGATCATCAAAGATGTAGACCCACTGTAATCCTTGTAGAAATGGCCAGCAGCCATCTGTTGTGACTGTGCAGGTGCACAATCATCATTGAAGAGTCTTGCGGATAATATAGCAAGTCCATAACCAAGACGTGTGCACTCACAAAGTTTTTGGAATTGTCCTTAGAACCAGCAATGCTGTCATCCAGTCCCTTGCTGATTTATTAACACACGTGCAAACACTAACAGTCCCTACTTCTCACATATTGACCATGTACTATGACCAACAGAAACGTGTGCAGTGAAATGTAACTTACAAGTTAATAATATGATGAACTGGTGATAATTACAATTTTATAACATGAGAATACAATTACAAAGATACAGAAAACATCATTAAAAACATAATAACACAGATAACATTTGTAGTAATACATGCTTTACAAAAGCATAGAAATAACATATACATCAGCGTTACAGGAATTATGACTTGAGTACATACATAAAAACTCAGAATAACTTTCGAAACATCAACTTCACACATGAGCATTAAAACAAAACAGAATAAATAATGTCTAAACATCTTTACAAAGAAAATAACATATTATCAGAAAAATTCTACAACATAACTCTTATTAGCTAAACACATTAAGACAGGAAAAACACAAATTCACATAGTGTAATAACACAAAAATACAGGATAGGGTTTGTTTTTAGTGTGACATTTGGTACTGCAGTCCAACCCAAAATTTTCAATCGATATATCTTTCCTCTTATTTCAACATTTGTTTCCACCAAAAAAATTCTATCCAAGCATGCTTTCTGTATTTATATGTTCACACATTTCTTACCTCATTATTTATTTACCATTATCTTACCTCATCATTTATTTCCAAGAAAATCCTACCTAAACCTGTGGGCCCTAAATCCTACTTTTTTGGTTCATATCCTCTTTCAAAAATTTTTTTTTTGGCCTAACCATTTTCTTATAGCTTCGTAATGTATTTCTTCCAATTCATCATAGTTAGTTTCTTATATACTCTACCCCCTCTTAAGCTAACTTAAATCTACTGAGCTAAGATGCTAAACTAAGGGGCGAGGCAATGCAGCAGCATAAAACAATTAATATAAAAATCAATGACAAAAAATTCAAATTGGCAAAGCAATTGCAATATTACAACTAATATAAGACACTGTGCAGCAAACAAGAAAAATAAATCCGTAGTAAAACTGGGTTAACAGCGTAATACAAAGTCAAATTCCGTAACATTATGCCCGGCAACCAGCAGCATAAAATGAAATAACTTAAACCTCAACATGACAAAGCTCAAGCAGAAAAAATGTTACACTAAAGACAACAATGCAGAAAATGGGAAATGTCTATTCACATCTTAATACCTATGTCATTAAAGTGGTGCGCCACAACTTATTCTACAAAATAAATTACCAAGTCTTGAAAAGAAAATTATGAATGCAGTTCCTATGAAGGTAAATGTCTTTTTGTGCTCCCTCATTTTTTTGAAAAAATTATTATTTACTTGATCTGTAGACAGAAAATATTTATATTAGTACATCTATAAAATTCTATTTTAACCAATGCTGCAGTGCAGCTAGAAACTATACATTAAAAAAAAATGAAAATATGTACAAAGGAAGGCATGAAACATCATTCATTAGCCATATGGCATTTCATAAGGTAGTAAAAAATCTCTCAACTATAGAGACAGTAGTCATAATCAGGTGTATAGACATATAATATTTCTCATCATTTCATTAGGCATTTCAGTAAATCATAAATTAAGAGCTCCACAGTGTAATCATATGTTTTGAAGTTTGAGTGTGTCATATTTGCGTTGCTTTCTACAAAGGAATGTCAATAGCGAGGATAACGGCCTCTTTTTTTTTTCTCCACCTAATGGCTTTCTTTTGTCAGGCGACAACCTCTCAGCTGGGCGCCCAAAACGCATTACGTCAAGGTCACTTACCTTTCTTACTGAAATATTTACGACAACAGTTTCCGCTACAGTGGCACTCTCATATAAAAATATTTCACAGGTCAAGAATTTGCGTTACAAATCTGTAGAAACAAAATCCTATTGATACAACAGTGTCCAAAAAGTTTTCGTCGGCATTGTAATACATTCACGCATTTACATACATTTCATAACTCTTAAAGTACGATTCTTGGTTTCCAACATACTTCTTCACAAGTCAGAGTCCCTAACCACTACTCATTACTCCTTACCTTATTACACATATATATATTCGTCGACACGTCAATCTTGCGACGACACTTCAATATTTCATCATAATTAATACATAGCATAAACAAATTCCTCATATAGCATCAGCTTATTGATCATAAACATACCTCAACAGCATAATACACATCGTCATCGTAAAAATAACATCATAACACCTCAGTCAAATCTCAAAATCGTCGTAGCTTTCTAATTTCAAAACCTAAAAAAAATTCTCTGCTCATTTCAATAGTGTCATCTACCTCAAACGTACTTTAAAAATCATGATCCCATAAGAAATACGACTTTCAAAGCTCTCATAGTATCACAATGTTTCCAAAAAAATATGAACATTTCACAAAGTACAGACAAAATACAATTTCATAAGTGTGAAGGTATCCAACTGTGTAATTGCGTAAACATGTGTCACTGATGTAGTATAAAAAAAAATGTTTATCTCTCAGTTAAATGACTAGATAGCTGTGTAATTTGTGTGTTAGAGGAATATGGTACCGATGTGTAAATTTGTATAAGCAAATAACATATTAGCTAGGGCTCCTTGTGCTTGCCAAACACATGGTACACAAAGTAAGCGTGTGCCCCCCTGAGGATTAATGTAATTATACCCTCAGGTGTTACAGAGTACAGCAATGGAATGAAATGTATCACGAAAATCCTTTGTACCATTGTACTTCAAACATCTTTAAAAATAAATGTTTTAAGTACAAAATTAATCACTCAAATACGTGTCCTGTAGCGCTAAATGTGCATCTTGCTGTAAGATAATCTCTGTGGAAGTGTCGTAGTTATTGTCCTCCGAAAGCTAAGTTCTGCAGAAGTCAATGTACTTACCTCATGATAAACGAAAGTGAAATGCTTTGCGTATAGATATCTTAGTTATTATGCTTATTGTTGTGATGAAGAAATTACTGTGCTGTAACGTATTGTTGTGCTACGGAAAAGGCTGTCTCATTGTAGCTATACCACAGAAGTTACTACTAAAACATGTTTCACTTTCCAGAATAATACAGAAAAACTGTGCAGATATGAAACAGAAACACCGCAAAAGCAACATTGTAAATTGTCACTCACTAGTAGCGTCATGATAAAATCGTGTAGCTGTCACATAAACTAACCACTGTCTCATCTGGTATCTCACAGAAAGTACCTTAAATCCAGAATGTATTTTCAAGTAAACCAAAATGTTGCATTAAAACCTCATTAGCAGTACTGGTAAATGTTCTAAGTATGTAAGCCTTATAGTCGTTACATAATCGTGCAACTAACAAGCAAGAATGTACATACACAATAACACTGTGACGTCTGTTCACTATAACTATGCATTCGTAATTTCCGTTTAAATAAGTTCTCTTGGTTCTTGATTGGATATTTAACTTCAAACATTGTTGCATGGTAACAGTTTCTAAGTCTGACAATGCATACTAGAAATGTGAAGTGAAGAGTTTTATGGCAAAGACAAAGTTAAAAAGCAGATTATCTCTCAATAAATGATTTTACGTGTGAAATGTGGTGTAAACCTTTACTCTACCTAGTACGAAGTGTTTCAACTTCGACGCAATTATCATGTGGTATACGTCAGTAAAGAATACTGGAATTTTTTCTCAATGTTAGCGTCTATGTTATTTTTCTCTGAGCCAGCCGGCGCACGCGGCTGCCTGCGGTGCGAGTCATTGTCTGTTCCTTTGTTGGCGCGCGTCGTTATTGGGATTAGGAGACCTAACTTCTACAAATTCACCTTGACGAGAAGGCCCTGCCCTGTTTGAAGCTCGCCAGTTCTGATGGAATTCAGGTTTGTCGTTTTGTCGGTAGTGTACATAGTTTCTTGTTTGTCGGTTAAGTGGTGGAGAATTTCTGCCTGAATCGTAACTGCGCGCTGGACCGTTGCGTCTAAAGTTATTCTGTGTCCCGTAATAATAATTATTTTGGTTCCCATATTGTCTGTTTCTCTGATTGTCTCTGTGATAGTCATTACCGCGGAGAGGTGATCTTTCCCTGTAATTATTACTACTCTGCCAACGGTTGTCATACGGGTGGTATCTGTTTTGGTCATGATTTACGTTATAAGAATAGCCTTGTCGTGTATTATTTCTGTCATCGCGGAATTGTGACAGATGTGACCTGTAATTGTTGTGCTCCTATTTTCGCGTTCCCCGATTGTCAGTGTCAATTTCCAGTTCTTGTAACAGTCCCTGAAAAGCTTCAATGTCGTCTTTGCAAC